>NW_019154118.1:7132364-7137966 GCF_002288905.1 Enhydra lutris kenyoni
TTGAGAATCACTACAACAGGCCCCTCCCCCAGAAGATCAACAAGAAACCCAGCCAGGACCAAGTTCAACTACCAAGGAGTACAGTTTCAATACCAAGGAGAGCAGCGGAATTCCAAAGGAGGAGAAAGCAAAGCACGGAACTCATGGCTCCCCATGATTCTTTAGCCTTGCAGTTAATTTAATTTTTTTTCTTTTTCAATTTATTTTTCTCTTCTGCTAAATTTTTTTAACTTTTACCCTTTCCTTTTTTAACGTTTTTTAACTAGTTTATCTAATATATATATTCTTTTTTTCCTTTTTATATTTTTTCTTTATTGGTTTTCTTTTTTTAATTGTTTCTTTCTTTTTTCTTTTTTTTTTTTCTTCTTTCTGAACCTCTTTTTATCCCCTTTCTCCCCCCTCACGATTTGGGATCTCTTCTGATTTGGCTAAAGCATATTTTCCTGGGGTTGTTGCCACCCTTTTAGTATTTCACTTGCTCCTTCATATACTCTTATCTGGACAAAATGACAAGGCGGAAAAATTCACAAAAAAAAGAACAAGAGGCAGTACCAAAGGCTAGGGACCTAATCAATACAGACATTGGTAATATGTCAGATCTAGAATTCAGAATGACGATTCTCAAGGTTCTAGCCGGGCTCGAAAAAGGCATGGAAGATATCAGAGAAACCCTCTCCGGAGAGATAAAAGCCCTTTCTGGAGAAATAAAAGAACTAAAATCTAACCAAGTTGAAATCAAAAAAGCTATTAATGAGGTGCAATCAAAAATGGAGGCTCTCACTGCTAGGATAAATGAGGCAGAAGAAAGAATTAGCGATATAGAAGACCAAATGACAGAGAATAAAGAAGCTGAGCAAAAGAGGGACAAACAGCTACTGGACCATGAGGGGAGAATTCGAGAGATAAGTGACACCATAAGACGAAACAACATTAGAATAATTGGGATTCCAGAAGAAGAGGAAACAGAGAGGGGAGCAGAAGGTATATTGGAGAGAATTATTGGAGAGAATTTCCCCAATATGGCAAAGGGAACAAGCATCAAAATCCAGGAGGTTCAGAGAACCCCCCTCAAAATCAATAAGAATAGGTCCACACCCCGTCACCTAATAGTAAAATTTACAAGTCTTAGTGACAAAGAGAAGATCCTGAAAGCAGCCCGGGAAAAGAAGTCTGTAACATACAACGGTAAAAATATTAGATTGGCAGCAGACTTATCCACAGAGACCTGGCAGGCCAGAAAGAGCTGGCATGATATATTCAGAGTACTAAACGAGAAAAACATGCAGCCAAGAATACTATATCCAGCTAGGCTATCATTGAAAATAGAAGGAGAGATTAAAAGCTTCCAGGACAAACAAAAACTGAAAGAATTTGCAAATACCAAACCAGCTCTACAGGAAATGTTGAAAGGGGTCCTCTAAGCAAAGAGAGACCCTAAAAGTAGTAGATCAGAAAGAAACAGAGACAATATACAATAACAGTCACCTTACAGGCAATACAATGGCACTAAATTCATATCTCTCAATAGTTACCCTGAATGTTAATGGGCTAAATGCCCCAATCAAAAGACACAGGGTATCAGAATGGATAAAAAAACAAAACCCATCTATATGTTGCCTACAAGAAACTCATCTTAAACCTGAAGACACCTCCAGATTTAAAGTGAGGGGGTGGAAAAGAATTTACCATGCTAATGGACATCAGAAAAAAGCAGGAGTGGCAATCCTTATATCAGATCAATTAGATTTTAAGCCAAAGACTATAATAAGAGATGAGGAAGGACACTATATCATACTCAAAGGAACTGTCCAACAAGAAGATCTAACAATTTTAAATATCTATGCCCCTAACGTGGGAGCAGCCAACTATATAAACCAATTAATAACAAAATCAAAGAAACACATCGACAATAATACAATAATCGTAGGGGACTTTAACACTCCCCTCACTGAAATGGACAGATCATCCAAGCAAAAGATCAACAAGGAAATCAAGGCCTTAAATGACACACTGGACCAGATGGACATCACAGATATATTCAGAACATTTCATCCCAAAGCAACAGAATACACATTCTTCTCTAGTGCACATGGAACATTCTCCAGAATAGATCATATTCTTGGTCCTAAATCAGGTCTCAACCATTATCAAAAGATTGGAATCATTCCCTGCATATTTTCAGACCACAATGCTCTGAAGCTAGAACTCAATCACAAGAGGAAATTTGGAAAGAACCCAAATACATGGAGACTAAACAGCATCCTTCTAAAGAATGAATGGGTCAACCAGGAAATTAAAGAAGAGTTGAAAAAATTCATGGAAACAAATGATAATGAAAACACAACGGTTCAAAATCTGTGGGACACGACAAAGGCAGTCCTGAGAGGAAAATATATAGCGGTACAAGCCTTTCTCAAGAAACAAGAAAGGTCTCAGGTACACAACCTAACCCTACACCTAAAAGAGCTAGAGAAAGAACAAGAAAGAAAGCCTAAACCCAGCAGGAGAAGAGAAATCATAAAGATCAGAGCAGAAATCAATGAAATAGAAACCAAAAAAACAATAGAACAAATCAACGAAACTAGGAGCTGGTTCTTTGAAAGAATTAATAAGATCGATAAACCCCTGGCCAGACTTATCAAAAAGAAAAGAGAAAGGACCCAAATAAATAAAATCATGAATGAAAGAGGAGAGATCACAACTAACACCAAAGAAATACAGGCAATTATAAGAACATACTATGAGCAACTCTACGCCAACAAATTTGACAATCTGGAAGAAATGGATGCATTCCTAGAGACATATAAACTACCACAACTGAACCAGGAAGAAATAGAAAGCCTGAACAGACCCATAACCAGTAAGGAGATTGAAACAGTCATCAAAAATCTCCAAACAAACAAAAGCCCAGGGCCAGACGGCTTCCCGGGGGAATTCTACCAAACATTTAAAGAAGAACTAATTCCTATTCTCCTGAAACTGTTCCAAAAAATAGAAATGGAAGGAAAACTTCCAAACTCATTTTATGAGGCCAGCATCACCTTGATCCCAAAACCAGACAAGGATCCCATCAAAAAAGAGAACTACAGGCCAATATCCTTGATGAACACAGATGCAAAAATTCTCGCCAAAATACTAGCCAATAGGATTCAACAGTACATTAAAAGGATTATTCACCACGACCAAGTGGGATTTATTCCAGGGCTGCAAGGTTGGTTCAACATCCGCAAATCAATCAATGTGATACAACACATTAATAAAAGAAAGAACAAGAACCATATGATACTCTCCATAGATGCTGAAAAAGCATTTGACAAAGTACAGCATCCCTTCCTGATCAAAACTCTTCAAAGTGTAGGGATAGAGGGCACATACCTCAATGTTATCAAAGCCATCTATGAAAAAGCCACCGCAAATATCATTCTCAATGGAGAAAAACTGAAAGCTTTTCCGCTAAGGTCGGGAACACGGCAGGGATGCCCGTTATCACCACTGCTATTCAACATAGTACTAGAAGTCCTAGCCTCAGCAATCAGACAATAAAAGGAAATTAAAGGCATCCAAATTGGCAAAGAAGAAGTCAAACTATCACTCTTCGCAGATGATATGATACTATATGTGGAAAACCCAAAAGACTCCACTCCAAAACTGCTAGAACTTGTACAGGAATTCAGTAAAGTGTCAGGATATAAAATCAATGCACAGAAATCAGTTGCATTTCTCTACACCAACAACAAGACAGAAGAAAGAGAAATTAAGGAGCCCATCCCATTTACAATTGCACCCAAAACTATAAGATACCTAGGAATAAACCTAACCAAAGAGACTAAGAATCTACACACAGAAAACTATAAAGTACTCATGAAAGAAATTGAGGAAGACACAAAGAAATGGAAAAATGTTCCATGCTCCTGGATTGGAAGAATAAATATTGTGAAAATGTCTATGCTACCTAAAGCAATCTACACATTTAATGCAATTCCTATCAAAGTACCATCCATTTTTTTCAAAGAAATGGAACAAATAATCCTAAAATTTATATGGAACCAGAAAAGACCTCGAATAGCCAAAGCAATATTGAAAAAGAAAGCCAAAGTTGGTGGCATCACAATTCCGGACTTCAAGCTCTATTACAAAGCTGTCATCATCAAGACAGCATGGTACTGGCACAAAAACAGACACATAGATCAATGGAACAGAATAGAGAGCCCAGAAATAGACCCTCAACTCTATGGTCAACTAATCTTCGACAAAGCAGGAAAGAATATCCAATGGAAAAAAGACAGCCTCTTCAACAAATGGTGTTGGGAAAATTGGACAGCCACATGCAGAAAAATGAAATTGGATCATTTCCTTACACCACACACGAAAATAGACTCAAAATGGATGAAGGATCTCAATGTGAGTAAGGAATCCATCAAAATCCTTGAGGAGAACACAGGCAGCAACCTCTTCGACCTCAACCGCAGCAACATCTTCCTAGGAACATTGCCAAAGGCAAGGGAAGCAAGGGCAAAAATGAACTATTGGGATTTTATCAAGATCAAAAGCTTTTGCACAGCAAAGGAAACAGTTAACAAAACCAAAAGACAACTGACAGAATGGGAGAAGATATTTGCAAATGACATATCGGATAAAGGGCTAGTGTCCAAAATCTATAAAGAACTTAGCAAACTCAACACGCAAAGAACAAATAATCCAATCAAGAAATGGGCAGAGGACCTGAACAGACATTTCTGCAAAGAAGACATGCAGATGGCCAACAGACACATGAAAAAGTGCTCCACATCACTCGGCATCAGGGAAATACAAATCAAAACCACAATGAGATACCACCTCACACCAGTCAGAATGGCTAAAATTAACAAGTCAGGAAATGACAGATGCTGGCGAGGATGCGGAGAAAGGGGAACCCTCCTACACTGTTGGTGGGAATGCAAGCTGGTGCAGCCACTCTGGAAAACAGCATGGAGGTTCCTCAAAATGTTGAAAATAGAACTACCCTATGACCCAGCAATTGCACTGCTGGGTATTTACCCTAAAGATACAAACGTAGTGATCCGAAGGGGCACGTGCACCCGAATGTTTATAGCAGCAATGTCTACAATAGCCAAACTATGGAAAGAACCTAGATGTCCATCAACAGACGAATGGATAAAGAAGAGGTGGTATATATACACAATGGAATACTATGCAGCCATCAAAAGAAATGAAATCTTGCCATTTGCGACGACGTGGATGGAACTAGAGGGTATCATGCTTAGCGAAATAAGTCAATCGGAGAAAGACAACTATCATATGATCTCCCTGATATGAGGGAGAGGAGATGCAACATGGGGGGTTAAGGGGGTAGGAGAAGAGTAAATGAAACAAGATGGGATTGGGAGGGAGACAAACCATAAGTGACTCTTAATCTCACAAAACAAACTGAGGGTTAATGGGGGGAGGGGGGTTGGGGGGGTGGGATTATGGACATTGGGGAGGGTATGTGCTATGATGAGTGCTGTGAAGTGTGTAAACCTGGCGATTCACAGACCTGTACCCCTGGGGATAAAAATATATGTTTATAAAAAATAAAATTTAAAAAAAAAAAAAAAAAAAC
>NW_019154118.1:7138066-7142620 GCF_002288905.1 Enhydra lutris kenyoni
TAGCAGCAATGGCCACAGTCGCCAAACTGTGGAAAGAACCAAGATGCCCTTCAACGGACGAATGGATAAGGAAGATGTGGTCCATATACACTATGGAGTATTAAGACTCCATCAGAAAGGATGAATACCCAACTTTTGTATCAACATGGACAGAACTGGAAGAGATTATGCTGAGTGAAATAAGTCAAGCAGAGAGAGTCAATTATCATATGGTTTCACTTACTTGTGGAGCATAATGAATAACATGGAAGACATTAGGAGAAGGAAAGGAAAAGTGAATTGGGGGGAAACTGGAGGGGGAGATGAACCATGAGAGACTGTGGACCCTGAGAAACAAACTGAGGGTTTTGGAGGGGGGTGGGTGGGGGTTGGCACGGCCTGGTGGTGGGCATTAAGGAGGGCACGTACTGCATGGAGCACTGGGTGTGGTGCATAAACAATAAATCTTGGAACACTGAAAAAATAAAATAAAATAAAGTGCTGTGTTAAAAAAAAAAAAAAGATTCTCTCTCCCTCTGCCCCTCCCACTGATGGACTCTCTCTCTCTAAAATAAATAAATAAAAATAAATAAATAAATAAATAAAATAATAATAAAAGTAGTTTAAATATTAAAGTAATATAAAAGTTTAATAAAATATTCAGGAAAACATTTAACATGAAAGTCACTTGAAAGCTACTGAACTGCTAACCTCCTAGAAAAAAAAACTGTCACTCGTTTGGGACACCTCTGTTAATCAGCAGTGTTTTTCATACAATTTAGGCCCATAATAAACGGTGATGATTTATAATTGATCATTTTAAGTTATGCAGGAGGCTGGAGGTTACATGCACTTTTGTAAGGGAAGTTTCTCAGCATTTCATCTCCAACAGTTCTCTTTGCAATTGAGGCTTAGAAGTAAACAGAAGCCAGCCCTTCTAGAGCTCTGCATGCGCTGATTTAAACATAATTCTTAGAATCTTCTGAGAAAAAAAAAATATTGAGACACTACTCTCTCCCACTCCTTCTCTAAAAATATGTCTGACAAAAGCAAATCTGAAAAATCTAACTGAGATATGATTATGGAAAGGGATGGAAGGCAATAAATAGAAATGTACCTTAAGAGAAGAGAGTCTGGACTAGACTGGGTTCATGAGCTGCTCTAGACTGATGGAGGAGAGTGTTAGTCTAGGTAGAAGACACGATGGACCCGACCCTGGAAGTCATTTGGTTCTGCTATCCTGGTGTGCTCACTGTGCCTTGAATAAAATGACTGTCCATGTTATCAAACAGCCAGAAAACTGGGGCATAGCTAGCTTTTCAGAGAATTTCCCTTGACTGGTTCTTATCTTGAGAAATGAATGGAAGGCCCATGAAGGCCAGAGAGTGGTAATGTACTTACAGTAGAGCAGAGAGAGAGGAGAGCTGCAGGGCCAGCAACTCCACTGGGATCCCATATCTGTGGGATGGCTGGGTATTCAGTTCAGCTTTTCCCCCACGACACCACAGCACCATCACCTGATGCTGTTCATGGGCACAGCTCACTTCTTGATCCCCGGCAACTGAGTGATGACAAGCGCAAGTTCAATGACACATGAACTATTTTGGGGGGGGGGGTTCTAGGACACATTTTGGACAGGGAACTTATATAAAAGACAGCTTACTGCTAGTTCAGTGGGTGGAGATTCAAATATATTTTAATTTGCTCACTAAAGGACATGCGATCTCATTTTATACTCAGAGCTTTTAGGCCTAAATTTATTCATATACTGGTTACGGTTTTATGAGTGACTAAGACCATTTAGATTCAGCTCTTCAAACAAAAGTATTTTTTTCCTAAGAATTTAGAGCATTTATGGTTCGAACTGTCACCTTCAGGAGACATAGGACCATATATATATACCTTCTGAAACATAGAGAGATATATCCACAGAAACCTGTCAATGCTGGCCTCCTGCAAATAGCCCTAAGAAGAAGAAGAAGAAGAAAAAAATAACCACTGGCTTTTTTTTTTTTCAGCTTACAGTTTGTTTATTTTACATTTAAGAAAGATTTATCAGCCATGAGAAAAAAAACAATGAATACTTCCCTTAAATACTACAAGAAGCAAAAGTCCACATTTAATCTGTTGCCTTCAAAAATTTCTTGGAAAGCTTAATTAAACAGCAATTCATCTGTGCATTCTGTTCAATCTTCTAAAGCCCGATCATGTTGTAGTCTTAATTAAAAGAAAAAAAAAAAGAATCCAGTTTTTAGTTTTTATTCGTTAGATCAAGAGGAAAAAGTACTCTGCATCTCTGTCAGCATGATTCAGAGCTGTTCAATTACAGGTTGATTTTATTTCGTTAAACATCAGTCAGGCCAGAAAATCACGTTGGAGTACATGGTCTACATTTACTGTTTTTGCTTCAAGGTTAAATATGAGTGCTGAACCTCTTGATGGTAGATCTAAGACCATCAGCGTTGATTAAGTCCTTAAAGTGTTGTGGTTCAACTGTCTAGTTAGCCACGGGACTCCAGAAGAGACCAAGCCATGCTGCTTTGTCGTGCTCTAACTGTGAAGCACTCCTTATGGTGGTCCATTTACCCATTATTGTCCTTTAGAAAGTCTGGATCCAGGACGGAAAGTGCATCTCCACTCGAAATTTGAGCTGTCACAAGAGTCCGTGAAGGTGCGTTAGTTGAAGTCCTGGAGGACTGACTTGTGGATTCATCAATAAAGAGCATACTCCCCTCCCCCTTTTTAAAAGGTTTAGTTAATTAATTAATTAATTAATTTGAGAGAGAATCAAAGACAACATGAGTGGTAGGGGTTGGCAAGGAGAGGGAGAAGCAGACTCCCTGCTGAGCAGGGAGCCTGATGCGGAGCTCCATCCCAAGACCCCGAGATCATGATCTGAGCTGAAGGCAGACTCTTCAGCAACTGAGCCACCCAGGCACCCCAAGAGCATACTCTTTTGACTCATACTCTTTTGTTCTCATTAAAAGAACTGGTCTGTTTTTCTGGAAACTAGGGAATACCATTGACTCACAGATGCATGGAGCTCCAGAGCTAGAAGGTAGTTCGAGATCACCCCATAGAGTCTTCAAGCACATAACATTCAAAAAGACTCTCTAGGCTATCATTAAGAGACTGACACTCTAAGAGTTCAAATTGCAGAACAGTCAGTTCTATCATTGTTTTGAAAAAGAACAGATGAAACTGCAATGAAGCCAAAATATACGATGTACAGCAATACAGGCATGCACTATGTTCAATATTCTTTTTTGCTTCATTGATCTCTGCAAGGAAAAGAAGATAGAATGATGACCATATCCCTTTTTGCTTTAATTAGGAAGAATTTCATAGGTAGCAGAGGGTTTCCACGTAGTATTTGAGCAAAAAAGCAATAGTGATGGATTTGCGGTTAGAAGCATAGAGCCTGCTGAGAACAGCATATAAAGAGAATTAACAGAAGCTGAGGAAAGAAGACCCAAAAGGAAATTTATCTGGACACAGTCATCAAGTCGTGAAATTTTTGGGGGGTCTGTTTGGTTTGGGTTTTGCTTACAGGGAGTTAAGATTCTGAATCTTTTTTGGGGAATCCCTGACTCAATCTCCATCTGAAATAAAATTTGAAGAAGAGAGAGAAGGGAGGGAAGGAGAGGAGAGGGAAGAATTTAAGTCACATTTATCGAAAGTCTAATAAGTTCTTGGCACTTTACTTATATTAACTAAGTAACTGTTCACCATAACCCTATTAGGTGGAAGTTGTTACCTCATTTCACAAAAGAGAAAACTGGTTAAACAAAATAGCGTGTCCAGAACTACAGTGGGATCTAGACCTATGGTCTAAATGGCTTCCACTGGCAATTTCTTTTGGCTCCATTATCCTTAGAGGGCAACCAACCATCATTCCCCTGTAAGATGTGCTCTTGCATTGTTTTAAAACAATGTACAGTTAGGGTAACCATCTCCAGGAGGCAGCCTCTCTCTTCCCTGTCTCTTTAGGTGCAGGCAAGTGGGGGAAAACTTTGCTTGATTTTGTATTTAAAAACACCTTTCCCCTTTTAGGAACAAGTAATGATTTAAAGCCCTGTTTAATTCTAATTAATTTAATGACAAAATAAATTAATGTCTATGAAAGGAAAGTTGTTAATTGTATCCTAATAATAGGGACATCTCTCTCAACCCGACTCTGACAGCAGCCAGCCCTGCTCTTTTCTCCTTCAAAACCCCATTGGGAGGGAGACAAACCATAAGTGACTCTTAATCTCACAAAACAAACTGAGGGTTGCTGGGGGGAGGGGCGTTGAGAGAGGGGGGTGGGGTTATGGACATTGGGGAGGGTATGTGCTATGGTGAGTGCTGTGAAGTGTGTAAACCTGGTGATTCACAGACTGTACCCCTGGGGATAAAATATATTATATGTTTAAAAAAAAAATAAAAAATAAAGTGTGTAAACCTGGTGATTCACAGACCTGTACCCCTGGGGATAAAATATATTATATGTTTAAAAAAAAATAAAAAATAAAGTGTGTAAACCTGGTGATTCACAGACCTGTACCCCTGGGGATAAAATATATTATATGTTTA
>NW_019154118.1:7142630-7148111 GCF_002288905.1 Enhydra lutris kenyoni
TAAAAAAATAAAAAAATAAAAAATTTAAAAAATTAACAACAACAAAAAAAAACATTAGCTCTCTTTCCGATTCAGCTAAGGACTTCTTTGTTTAGACTGGGTAGAATAGACACTCAGAGTTAGACTCTGGGAATCCAATTTCAAATTTCTCAAACTTAGGCCCTTCATGGTGAAAGTATTCAAACTCTCTTTCCTGGATTAAGAGTCATTCATTAATTTCTTCTTCTTCTTCTTCTTTTTTTTAAGATTTTATTTATTTATTTGACAGAGAGACACAGCGAGAGAGGGAGCACAAGCAGGGGGAGTGGAAGAAGGAGAAGCAGGCTTCCCGCTGAGCAGAGAGCCCGATGCGGGGCTCGATCCCAGGACCCTGGGATCATGACCTGAACTGAAGGCAGAGGCTTTAACCCACTGAGCCCCCCAGGCGCCCCGAGACTGGAGGACTTTTACCTTATTGACAGAGTTGCCTTGGGCAGGTAAGGGCCACAGGGCAGTGGACGTGGTGGCAACTATTCCAGGCCAAGGGGAAAGTAAGAACAAAGGCAATCACCAGCATGATGTGTTCAGGAATTGCGGGCTGTTCTGAGTATAAATGTAAATCAAAGAACAGCAAGAGATGAGGCAGGAGATAGGCCTTTCCAGCCACCCTCCCAGTCTTTGTGCAGAAATTCACCCGCCATGTGTCCGGGGGATGAAAAACCCCAGTCCCACTCCTGGGCAGATGGCAAACTGTGATTAGTTCAGGCATGCATGGTCCCATTTTCACTCTCAAAAGGGTCTCTCTTTGGAAGATACATTATTTAGTCACCCTAGGTATAGTTCTTCTGCAAAGTATTTTCCTTCTTCTTAAAAAAAAAATGTTCAAGAAGAAACAGTCTCTATTTTTCTCTGGACTGCAATGTGCAATGCATCTTGCCTGGACTGGATGTAACATCTTGTAATCACTTTGCCAAGGATGGCAGAGTGGAAAGACAGAAGAAATCTGGCCCCATGAAAATATCATGAACCACTGAATCAATCAACTCTAAAATCGCCCTCTGTTCAGTCTTCTTGTTATCTGAGGTAATACATTGCTATTGTTTGTGTTGCCTAAGCTGGGGTTTACTGTCCCTGAAAATAAAACTATACTAAATGGTTGTTGTGACTTGAAATTCTTGATTTGAAGAACTACATAAAGAAAAATTATGTTACATACACGGATAGTATTACATACATAGGATTTCTAGAGCTCAAGAAAAATCCTTAGAAATATATTGTTCAAGCACTTATTTCTTTTTTTCCAAATGAGTAAACTTAAAACCCAAAGAAGTGAAGAAAATTACCTCAGCTTTTATATCTTGTTAGCTGGAGGGCTGACACTAGTACCTAATCCCCTGACAGCATCTAAAGGTTATTTTCTGCTGTATTCTGTGCTATAATAGGAGATCGGGGCTTGTCTGTACTATAAAATAGGGCTTTGTCTCATGAATGGCCATCATAGCACCTCTGAGTCTAGTTTCTAAAAAGAATAAACAGACGTTAAGAACCTTCCATGAGTCAGACTCTAATCTAGAAGAGTTACAAATGATACTTCACTTAATCATTTAACTTAGATTAAAATTAAAAAGATTGACGCTCTTATGATCTTTCATACTGATGCAAACATTGTGAGGTTCCCAGCTGTTTAGATGACTTGCTCAAGGGCACAAGGCCAGTGACAGGGTGAATAGTGGTTATGGACCTCTGGAAGTAGAAGCATGGCTAAAGCAAATAGTAAGAAAACAGAAAAATTTGGAGAGTTTTTAAGAATCCTGAATAACTTCTCACTGCAACTTCAGTTCCGAGTATACAAACTAGTGACTCTTTTTATTGTTGCTGGGGATAATTTTTCCAAAAGAAACTGATGCTGTTTTCCATCTTTTAAAATGTATGTAACGCTCTCATGAATTGGGGCTGCCATCAATGGGAAAACTTTCCTTTCGAGAAGTAGCTTTATCTCCAGTAATACCAGAAGACTTCTAGTTTTATCAATCTGATTAAAACCAATGGTAAAATGTTTCATGAAGACTTGTGGATGGATATTTTTGTCATCATTTCTAGGAAAATGGCCAAAAATTAAGTCATTCCATGAGAAAACAAAGCTAAAAGATGGAAAGAAGCAGATTCCTTAAGACTGTTGTTCTTCTTTTTTTGAACATCTGGATCCAGCTGTTCCTGAATTCTTCTTACTGGTATACTGTTTTGTTTCATGAGCAAATGTATTTCCTCTCTTACTTAAATCAATCTGCTATTGGTTTCTTTCACTTGTCCTTGAAAGTGACCTAACATATTTACCATTATGATGACTCACTTAGGACTTTATTTTATTTTAATTTATTTATTTGCACTTCTGCTGACTGTATCTTTCTACCTCTTTGTGAAACTCATATACAAATTAGTCATGAGCTATGGTCTGATGGCATTGGCCATTCACCATCCAGGACTGTGCTACTGGGCAGAGTCCTCCTTCCAGGTCTTCCTCAAAGACCCTTATTCTGGGGGTCTTATTCCCTGGGTCTCTACCCAGTAGTTGTGTCCATTGCAGCATGGTTACATGATACTAACAAGACAGTTTATGCATAAAAAGTATGTATTCTTGCTTTGCTTTAAAGGTAACCTGTAGTCTGTTGGCTTTGTAGGTATTCAGAGCCATAGGTCCAACTTAGGACCTCTAAACAGTGTTGTACTCCATTGCCTCATGGTGTGACAATTAAAGAGTGGACTAAACTGGCTTACAAGTTGACCTTGTTTGGTACAATAGGAGAGTTTCCAAAGAGTTGCATGTAAATTGAATTCCATTTTAAATATGCAAGAGAGTTTTCTATTGACTTATGTCCTACTGTGAATGCTTTAAAAAGGTGAATAATTAGTTTCTAAATTTAGTCTTTATATAAACCCAGATTTTTAAACATTGGGATTGCCTAAAGTGAGATCCTCTGTAAAAGGGAACATGGCTCTCTTTCATTTGTGTTTTTCATAACTTTGAAAGTTGCTGAATGTCCTTTTTCAGACCTATGCCAGCTTATTCCATTTTTCTATTTAATGAGTAACCAGAACTTTCTTGCCCATACCATAAAAGTGATCTCACTTTTTACAACAAGGAAAGATTGGACTACAGCCTCATGGTAAGTCTCTGTTGATTGAGAAAATATACACCCCACCCCCTAATTCCTTGCCATACACATAAAGTAGTATGGGTGTTGGAACCCTTCCAAAGTATTTTTGTGCCACAACTATATTTCCATGCATTTTGAAAAGTAGCAGTGCATTTATTGAAAAACATTTTTTTAAGCATAGATATCAATTCTCATCAGTCTTAGAAATACTTTTTAGCTCCCAGGCATTTGCTCACCCCTGGTTAGGCGCACCTAAGTTTAGATCACTGGAGAGAACCTAATCATGTCATGCCTGCTTTAAAAATTCTAGCTATGTGTCATTTTTCTGCAAACAATGCCCAACATGAATTCACCCTAGAAATCCCTTTGCAACCCGGCCCTAGCCTCATCTGTCATTGATTTCACATGTATATGCTGTGCCTTTCTACATGTTGGTTTCTTTGTCATTGTTCAGGAATTAAATATCACTCCCTCTGGTAGCCTTACTTTCTTTGCTACAAAGCTAATTACTCATTTCAATACATAGTGCATGGTAGCTATTCCATGGTACCATGCATGTGTACTGGGGCTAGTCCTGTCTGTTACAGTCACTCTTTAGCACAGTAGGTCTCAAACTGGAGTGCTCTTAGGGCTGGGATAAGCAAGGCCTGCTAAAGGGCATAGAGAGGGAGAATGGTATTTAGAGAACCTAGTTTCATATTCTCAGCTTCCATTTGTACGCTTTTCTAAAATTGATTTTTCTCTGAACCCCATTATAGTTATGGTGCTTCTTTCTTATCAGAGTCCCTTCATAGCTGTATTTCTCACTCACACTTAACAAAATAAAGACAAAGCTTTCACCCCTTCTTACAATTGAACACGACCCTGAGTTTAAAAGGTTCTAATTTGAAACACTATTATTGTCTAAATCTTCCTTTACTCAATGCTTCATAGGTTCCCATCTCTTTTACTATTTTCCCCCAAAGCACTCTGTGTTTTCAATAATTATTTATCAAATTTTGTAATAGAATAATTCTTCTTGATCAATTGTAGGACAGCTTGATCCAGAAGAAAGTTGTGACAATTAGATGTGTGTATATAAATATTTTTAAAGCAAATAATTTTAATAGTGATTTAAAAAAGGTTTTTTTTTTCCAGTATAAACTTAATTTAAGGTGAAATACTTTGGGAAAAATAATCGAAATTTTGATTTCAGGAATGAAAAGAAAGAATGTAAATTGTAAGTATTAAGGAAGAGTTTATTTATATATTTTTATAAATGGGTGGTTATGGTCACCCTTCTATTATATTTCATATTTCATCAGATAGATATAGGAGAGTTTGAACTTAAAGTAACACTTAAAATACAAAAATCACAGCCTTTGAAATTATTTATAACTCATGGTGCTTTTATAAAATGCTTAAAACTTGTATCAATTTTAAAATGTGTGCAGGTCTACATCTTTTCATGAAATTCTTCTAGGTGGTAGAAAATTCCCTGAGAAGAAGTCTGAGAATACTGTTTCTCAGACTTAAATGTGCATGAAATATTTGGGGTATCTTGTAAAAACGCAGATTCTAATTCTGTATATCTGGATATAGGGGCTAGACTGGCATTCTGCCATCTAATGAGCTCCAAAGAGATGCTCAAGCTGGTTGGTGCCCTTAGACTATACTTGGAGTAGCATGTTTCTAGAACAATACTTTCAAACTGTAGGTCACCACTATTTACAGGGTAATAAAATCTATTTAGTGGCTGCTAATTGGCTTTTTTTTTTTTTAATAATAGAGAAGAAGAGAGATGCAAAAAGAAATGCAAAAAAGAACAAGAGAAGATAAAATTTAAAGAGTGCTATTAGGACATTCTTTCATGAAGCTTTTTGTTTTATGAATATTTGTATTTAGGTCTCAATGTAAAATGTATTTCTTACTGTAGATTATGGACAAAAAGTTTAAAAACCTGTTACAGAGGTTTGTTGGGTGAACAAATGTGTACACTAACAAACACATTATGTCACCTTTATACCTAAAACCATAGGTGACTTTAAAATTGGTAACCTTAGATTTTTGTGCATTTATTTTGGCAAATCTAAGTAACAGAGGGAACTAGTTCTCGGTGATCGTTCCATGCTTAAGAAGGTATCTTACAAGTATCTCAAGCAGCTGCCTTCAGCTTGGGTTACAGTCCCAGGGTCCTGGGATCCAGCCCCACATCGGACTCCCTGCTCAGCAGGGAGCCTCCTTCTCCCGCTCCCCCTGCCTGCTGCTCTGTTTACTTGTGCTCTCTAGTTCTCTGTCAAATAAATAAATAAAATCTGAAGAAGAAGAAGAAGAAGAAGAAGAAGAAGAAGAAGAAGAAGAAGAAGAA
>NW_019154118.1:7148121-7250294 GCF_002288905.1 Enhydra lutris kenyoni
TCATCTTACAGAAAACATCAGAATGCCAGAGAAGAAAAGATACATTATTTCTTGTTCCAAAGGTATGTTCTGTCTCACTGGGGCATAAAGTCAACTCATAAGAAACACCGATTAAAGGAAATTGTACAGGGGCACCTGGGTGGCTCAGTGGGTTAAGCCTCTGCCTTGGCTCAGGTCATGATCTCAGGGTCCTGGGATTGAGCCCTGCATGGGGGGGTGGGGGGTGGGGGGTGGGGGGGTTGGGGGTGGTGGTGGTCTCTGCTCAGCAGGGAGTCTGTTTCCCTCTCTCCCTGCCTGCCTCTCTGCCTACTAGTGATCTCTGTCTATCAAATGAATAAATAAATTTTTTTAAAAAAAAGGTTTAAAGGAAATTGCACAGCCCTGGCCTTTTAATGAATTTGGTGATCTACACTTTTGACCTCTACAGAATGAGATCTAAACCCTGGATGGTTTGTGGTGGTAAGGCCATGTAGATATTTATGTATCTATTGTTTTTTAATTTATTTGACAGACAGATCACAAGTAGGCAGGCGGCGGGGGACGGTGGGAGGGGGGGAAAGCGGACTCCCCGCTGAGCAGAGAGCCCGATGCGGGGCTTGATTCCAGGACCCTAGGATCATGACCTCAGCTGAAGGCAGAGGCTTAACCCACTGAGCCACCCAGGCGCCCCTGTATCCATTTTTAAGGTGAGTTTTTTTCTCTTTATGTTTTCTGCTAAAGTAATCTACTTGTCATATTTACTGGATTCTTTTTTGTTGGACACTGTGTAACAAACAGATAATAAATAACTTATCTAAGAGGGTTTGGGGAATAATTTTGCCTGCAGGTGGGAGGCAAAAGTATATGACCTCTCAAGCTCCTTTCCTGAGATATGTTTCCATTTAATTCATTTTTTTCAGAATTTAAAAATTATGCTCTCTGCAAAAGTGCCTCGAGGTGTGAACACAATAGTGACACAGTGAATTCAAATATTTTTTAAGAGTTTATGGCAGCATTAAATGCCGATAAATAAAGGCAACTAAAAACAGGATTTCAGCATTTTCTAAGCCCACCTGGAGCATGCTGATCTCACAAAAGCAACACGGTTTCATTTTGCACTGAAATTTCCAGAAGGTAAGCTCTCTGGAAAATATAAATGACCAGGACTCTAAGGAACCAGATTTGTATTAGAAAATTTAGGTAGATTTTGAGGTTGCAAAGATGCAGAGTTACATTTTTAGATAAAGACCAGGAAGAGCTGGAGATGCAGTATTTCTCTCTCTTGACTCCTCTAATGGTTTTGTTTATATCATGTAACTTCTCTGAGCTTCAGTCTTCCCAGCTCTAATGAGAGTGATGATGTTTACCCAATACTCATCTCACGGAAATGTGTAAACTAATATCTGGAAAATATTTTAGGTACATTATATATGGGCTCTCTAAATATAAATGGGTAGGGGTGGAAGGCAAACTATTCCCCCAAAGATGTCCATGTCCTGATCCCTGAGACCTGTGAAGGTAACTGATATGACAAATGGGACCTTGCAGATGTGATTTAGTGAAAGACCTTGGAATGGGAAGATCCAAGAATCACTGAGGTGTGTCTGATACATTCACAAAGTTCCTTATACATGAACGAGGGAGGCGGGACACTCGGGATAAACCCATATACTCAAACCTTCCATCGCTACCTTGAAGGTGAGGAAGGGATCATGAGCCAAAGCATCTGGACAGCTTCCAGAAACTGGAAAAGGTATGGGATGGACTCTCCCCTAGAACCTCTGAGGGAGGAGTGCTGCCTTCTTGATGCCTGGAGTTGAGCTCAGTGAGCCTTCTAACTTCCAGAAGTATTAGATAATAAAATTGTACTGTTGGAACAATTGTTTGTTTTAATTTTCTGAAACTGCAAGAGGAAACTGATATAGTTGGTAAAACAAACATAACATAAATATAGGTGGTAAAACAAATATGGGTGTAAAACAGACAAACAAAAAACCCCAGCTTCTCTGGGATATAAATAGAAATTTTCAGTTGCCACTTTCTAATGGGTTGGTTAGAATATGGTGCTAATGAGAGCATGGTCTGATTTTATTCTTTTTATGAGCAAGTTCCACTAAATGGGAACAAATAAACCTAGTACATATGCATACAAAACACTTCCATCATGGTTTCATCCCTAATCCTGGCCAAATATGTCAAAAATACCTTCTAAGGTTTACATATAAAGGGGCAGAAAAGACAGAATATTTTAGCTAAATTCCTAAGATTCTGCTTATGAATAAACATAATTTTATGGTTTTAAGTATTCCTAAATGTAAGTATACACAGAAACAGGGCTAAAAGATTTGAAATTTACTTTTACGCAGTTAATACCATTTGATTAATTCAGATGTTTCCAGGTATAGTTATATGCATTTTACTGAAGAAGAAATTGAAGTTTCAGGAGTGAAAGAAACTGATAAAAATCACAAAGCTAGTTAATGGAGAGCCAGGATTCTGTAACCTGAAATAGAACCTATTTCAATTCTAAATTCCACCTTTCATCTCTACGCTCCTTTCAAATCTCTGGTCTGTATTGGAACTGATCCAAAATACAGGTCAATATGCCAATTTACAAATGGGTCTCTTAGCCCTGCCAAAATGGAAAGATACATTTAGGTATTCTTGAAAGCACTGGCATTATTTGATATGACTCCAAAATTAATAATATTGTCACTAGTTCTGCTGGCTGTCTTTCCTTTGCAAACTAATAATTCCAAAGTCAGGGCAGTTGTCTGTGATGGGTACTATTGTTGTGTTAACTATGCTTTTCCACAAAAGCAAATGGACTGATGCTAAGTTTATCTTGTCAAATGTCATCCTGCAACATATATTGACATCTCAGTTAGATTTGAAAAGAAATCCTGCATGTGGGCTTTCATGTTCGTGTGTGTGTGTTTGTGTATGTGAGTGTGTATGCTTGTCAGTATGTGGGATGGGTGCATGCATATTTATGGCATTTGGGCCAGATGCGCCAGTTAAACCACATATCTGAGAATTAGTGACTTTTGCTTACAGTCTTGCAATGAACTAAAATATTTCTTGGGAACTTGAATCAGATAATTGTTAGTGGATCAGTGTGTTACAGTACTATTCCTTATATAAAAAGGTTACTTTCACTTTGCTTTCGTTTTTCCTTTTTGTTTCTATTTTTAAATGATTTCTCACTTACACATAGTCTGCAAAAATAATTCGAAGTATTCCTCTGTACCGTTCAGTCAGATTCTCAAAATGTTAACATTCTATTTTTTTGTTTTATGATTTTCTTCTTTCTCTACACATGCATATTTACATACTCATGTATGTATTTTATGAAATATTTCAGAATAAGTTTGCAGATATGATGGCCTTTTATCTCTAAATTCTTGCTATTATTTCCTAAAAGCAGCATTTTCTTATAAAACCATAGTACAGTTATTGAAATCTGGAAACTTATATTGATAAAAGCACTACAGTCTAATTTAATGTACTTACTCAAATTTCACCAATTATCCCAGTAATTCAATGGACTTTTTGTAGTCCAAGATTAATCCAGGCCCACATAGAACCTACAGTGGTCATACCTGTTGGTCTTTTCCAAAGACCTATGTAAGACTTAACATTTTCTTTCATGATCTTGAGAATTTAAATACTGGTCAACTATCTGGTAGAATGTGCCTTAGTTTTGGTTGTCTGGTGTTTCTGTGTGATTATTTTATTTAATTTATATTCACATGCTAAATGTGTTTAGGCTTTTTATTAAATGGTATATTCTTGACATTTGGGGGAATTCATTTGATTCTTCTGAATCTTCCCATCATCTGGTCTTAAGCACTAAGGGAGCTCCTTTTGCAGAGGAAGATTAATCTGTCTTCTTGTTCTCTACTGTACATTGAGAAAACCACAGAAGATATTTATCCACAATATCATGAACTTCAAGGGGGTAATGCTTTGCCCCTGAACAAACCTGTTTTCTAGGCTATTCATGTCCTTACTGTGCTATATTGGCCTCTAAGGATCATGTGTTAGTTTTACTTTCTGGTGTGTGTCTGAAACACAAGATCCTTCAACCCATCAGGAAATGCAAGCCAAACCAAACAAGCCCTCCTGGGCTTTGAGAAGAAGGGAGGACATCTATGTCAAATTTATTTTGTCAATCACAGTGCCGGCTTGATGTGAAACAAAATAAAACAACATCTTACGAGTAAAGAAAAGAGAATGTAGCTGTCAGAAAAGCTGTTAATGTTAGTATCAATGCTCTCATCCACAGGGTAAAATGAGAATATGAGAAATCTACAATGTTTGGGCTGGAAGAAATCTTTAAGAGCACATATTCCAATTCCGGTTTTACATATAAAGAAGTGAGATAACGACAAACATTATGAAAGTAGCAAGTACAGTTTACCGGATACGGTAAGTGTCAGGCATTTTGCATGCTTCTCTTCACAACAACTTGCTGAAACGCATTGTAATAGATATTATTGCACCCTTATCTAGTATTCATTTTTCACTAATCCCTTTCTAATAGAATTTTTCATGTACTCTGAATGGCTCCGCCGTAGATACTGTTAGGACTGAATAATATCCATGGGTTCCTTTAATTTCCCGGTCTTTGTTACAGTTGGGGTGGCAATCTGAAAAATCCTGGACAGCGAAGTAAGTGTCATGTACGCATGTAACGTCAGTGTGAAATGTACTACTTTTAGGTTGGGGTGGGTGTTATTTATAGTTTAGTATCCCATGTGCCTCTCCATATTCACTCTCTTTCTACTCAATCTGCAGGCAGAGTGTGGAGCCATAAGACTAAAGCGTCCTGGGACCTAAGTCACCACTTAGAGGACAGTTGTTAAGCCTGCAATGGATTGAGTAAGAAAAATAAACTTCTGTTGTGTTAAACCCCTGAGATTTGAGAGTTTATTGGTTACTGTGACATAGGATATTGTGCACACTATGACTAACAGAAAATTTGGCATTAGGGGTGATGTACTAACACAACAACAGCAGTAATAAAAAAAAAAAACAAAAAACCCTAAAGTATACGGCATTGGGTTATGAGTCAGGAAGCACTGAGAGAAAAGTAACGGCTGGACCTGGAAAGTTGAACCTCCATTTTAGACAGAGGCAAAAATGTTTTGTAAAAGGGATCTCTGCTGTAACTAGAAAGACAGATTAAATCTACTGAATTTATAACTCTAGGGGGAAAGGTTGGAAAAAAGACTGTTGATAGTACCTGCTAACTACCATTGGCTATGTTGGGCAAAGTATTAGAGAACAAGATGAGATTAAGAAATACTTGGGTGACTTGCAAGGAGAAGTTAAAGGAATATACAAAGACCAGAAATTTAGGTTCTTGGATGGTTGAAAATCTTACTGTTCCTAGCCCCCAGCTATTAAGACTTTGGTTTAAAAATGACTTTAAAGGGGCACCTGGGTGGCTCAGTGGGTTAAGCCTCTGCCTTCAGCTCAGGTCATGATCTCAGGGTCCTGGGATCGAGCCCCACATTGGGCTCTCTGCTCAGCAGGGAGCCTGCTTCCCCTCTCTCTCTGCCTGCCTTTCTGCCTACTTGTGATCTCTGTCTGTCAAATAAATAAATAAATAAAATCTTTAAAAAAAAATAAAAATGACAGTAAAGAAACCAAAGTCCAGTGAAACTCTCCGTTGATTAAAGTAACTCAAGATACAACTTCTCAGGGGAAAAAAGTGACTCCGATTAAGTGTCTGGTTTTCCTGCCTACTGTTCCAGATAGATTTAGGGGAATACCTTCCAAATTGAAAGGGAGGAGGATGCAGAGTTAAGGAAATAAAATAAGTCAGATTCTAGAATTATATCTGAAAAATAACTGAGCCTGTGGTTCCTGTCTGTGGAACTAAACAGAAATATATAAATCAGAGGCCTGATAATTTGCCGGGGTAACTGCATTGTGAAAACATACAAAAATCAGATAATGGACAGAAGAGGCTTTGCTATCTAAGTGTTAAAAGTACACTAGGGTTCCCAAACTGTTCATGACTAAAAGGCAGGAATTAAAGCTTATGGAGTCTTCCAGGAGGACACGCTTACGAAGTACAGAGTAGAGAAGGCTAGAGAGGACAGAGAGAATGGCAGAATCTGCAATGGACAGAGAAATTACTCCCCTATAGGAGTGCAGAATCCAATCAAAGAACTTCTTCTACCCCCTGAGCCTGGAAATTTCATGTTCCTAGAATCTCAGGATTTCAGAAGCTACTGAATAAACAATGTCTACTACTACATTGCTTATTTTTCCATTTTCTAAAGGAGACTGACAGAGAATTTCAACTATCTTCATTTTGAACTCAGTCTGTACTTTCCTTCCAGCTTATCTCTTAATTCAGGCAAATGACCCTGTGGGCAAAGCATCCCGTGGTGGGAACCAAAACCAACTGCTCAAGCAACAGGGATTGCTCTGAGCCAGCAAGACCCTACATGAGCAACCCCTAGACAGTGTTCAACCTGACCTTGACTGCCCAGCTCCATGTACTCACGGACCTTGCCTCATATTTTCCTTATATAAACCTGGAAGTATTTTCAGCCCTATGGAGACAATCTTTGAGATATAGGTCACTATTTTCCCGGTGTTGGTTTCACTGAAGTAAATTCTTTTCTTGTTTCACTACTGCTACTCTCTCTGCCTTTGGATTTTATCAGTGGCAAGTGGCCACAGGACACCTGGTCTGTTCGGAACTCCAGGAGACAGGTGCTCTTGGGCCCCTGTGCCCTGGTTACATGTCCAGTATGATTATCCTATCTTGGTCCATTGTATATTCAATGCAGATCTGTGAAAATAGGTAAGTCTGCCTTTTAGTTTGCAGGTGGGGCATCTGGGAAGAGAAACATCCAGAGCTGATAGAAGAAGTCCATGTATCAGCTGGATCTTGTGATGAATGTATGATATGGATGACATTTTGGGTTATGTCTCTTGAGAAGGGGGTGAGTGTCTTCTACATATGGGCAGAAAAAAGAAAAAGAATTTTTTTTAAATATTTTATTTATTTATTTGACAGAGGGAGAGAGGGATCAGAAGTAGGCAGAGAGTCAGACAGAGAGAGAGGGGGAAGCAGGCTTCCTGCTGAGCAGAGAGCCTGATGCGGGGCTCGATCCCAGGACCCTGAGATCATGACCTGAGCTGAAGGCAGAGGCTTAACCCACTGAGCCACCCAGGCGCCCCAAAAGAAAAAGAATTTTTAAACACCAGATCAAAAACCATGGACAACTTAAAAGAGAGTTACTTGACCAACAAGAGAGTATGACTTGAACCACCAATTAGTTTCCATAAGTTAAGCCCTTAAAATTAACATAAGTTAAGCCCTTAAAATTCATCACCTATTATTACTATAATAAAGCTCTACCTATCTTGACTCTTACAAATCCTGAATGCAGTTCCAAGGCAAAGGTAGGTCCTTGTTGACCTGAGTCAATTATCACATTCCATTCCTATGGTCTCAGCCCTTTGTTCAGGGCTGGTACGAGATCTTGTATAGGATGCTGACTAGAGAACTAGAGGTTCTCTCCCTCTTCTGGATGATAAATCATGGGCACATGAGCCCTGAAACTGCTGTAGCCATTCTGTCACCATGAAGGAAGCCAAACTTAGAATAAACTGCCACAGTGGGTGACATGTCAAGAAGAAATAGAAGGGTCCTGAGATCCTTGAAGCACTGAATCAAACAAACCCTGATCTAACTATCCTACCTCTGCTCTTCAATATGCAAGCCAATTCAACATTTTTATTGTTTAATCCAGCTAAATAGAATTTCCTGTTGCTTGCAGTTGAATGAATAATACACACATAGGGGCTATATTCACCCCTGTTTTAATGATGAGGACACCGAGAGCTGAACTATTCAGAGAGCTGAGCTAAATGGTGTCACATCCCCCAGCCGATAAGTAGCTACCCCAAGAGGAGAACCTCAAGTGGTTCAACTCCAAATCCCATTCTCTCAATCATCATGGGTTATGTTATGATATTGTTTTCCATTCTGAGCTATTCTCACAATCTCCCATCATGTTAGAGAAAAAAAAAACAAAAAAAAAAAAACAAAAAAAAACAAAACAAAACCAGAAAACAGGATTCCTGTCTCTCAAGATCCTGTTCTTTCTGGAACTCTTACATCTATTTTCAGCAAGACAAATTAGAAAATTGATTCCTCCTTTCAAGCCCTGATCATCATAGAGGGGCCTCTATTATCCTTGAAGGAGTGCAGCCATAATAACAAGGCCCAGTGATTATTGGATTCGAGTTCACCGCCCTTGCTCAAGAGGAACTACAGAAAAGGGAACGTGCTGTGGAATCAATAAATGCCATATCTAAAAACAGCCATCAGCTGTGTCTGAAGAACATCTGGGCAATGTTTTTCCTGGATGGGGGGAGGGTGCATAGATACAGTAGTTACTGCATTCCATAAAAATTAACAGCTCAAATCTTTAGGTCAGCATGTTTAACAAAAACAAATCGTTTATTTCTAGTGTGGAACAGATGTGAATGTGTTTGAAAAATACGTGTGTCTGTAGGTGTTTGGTATGAAAAGGAGAGAGATGTGTTTTTCCCATAAGCATGTGGTCGTACGACGAGAGGCCAGTGCCGATGCCTGGGAATCACAGGGAATGAGGATGACAGGTAGGAGGTGGGTTGGAGGGGAAGTACCCCGGAGGTGAAGAAAAGGTAACATGAACTAAGCAGATACCTTGTGTAAACATGAAGTTTTAGAAGCCCAGGATTCATACAGTTCGTATCCCAAAGGAATCCAAAATATAACAAATATTTTTTGCTGTTGAAAGGCAGATTTTCATTTTTTTCCTATAATTGTAAGCAGAATTCCATCCTTCAGAGTTGGAAACACACTCTCTGACCATTGCCCTGCAATTTGAGTATTATCTCCTCTTTAATTCTTGAGATTCCCCATCCTTTACTTAATAAGGCCATGGAAAGAAAAGAGTACGTGGAAATACCTTTCAGGGGCTGCATATTTTAAAAATAATACCACAACCATCCAGTGTCAGAGCTGGAGGGACCTCCAAGTTCATATAGCACAGTGGTGAAGTTGCTTGGGGTCATTTACTGTTTCTACCTCAGATTGTGGAACTGAGTCATTCCAAAAGAGCTCTGTGCCCATGGCCAGAGTCACTACAGATCTTGCTCCACTTTTAAAAAATCACACACACACGGCTATGTGCGCACACACACACACACACACACACACACACACACATCACTAGCCAGAATTCTTACCCTTCTTTCATTCAGTCAGAAATAATTTTCTTAGCATCAACTCGATTAGCTGCCAGTTCTCTTTTAATGGCCTCTAGATCCTCCATTCTACCATCCCTCTAAGGACCGCTCAAGGAGTCACGCGTGCCATTCTCAGCTCTGAGGCTGGAAGGGGTTGGGGCTGTGTCCTATTAACCTGTGATAACAGAGAGTTGCATTAAATGTGTCTTCTCTCTGTCCCTGAAGTCTTGGGAGAATTAAAGAGTCTATCAACTGCCTGAATAAGTCTTTGTGAACTCAAGGTTGTCAGGAAAGAAAACCAGAGAGGGGAGAGGAAAGGAAGAAGGACGGAACCTCAGGGCTCAGGAACACAAACACCACTTTGCTGAGTTACCGCCATTACCGGGGGAAGAGGTTAATCTGTCAGGGCAAGGTGGGTCAGATCCTTGCCACGGTGAGCAGCATCATTTACAGCTTTTCCTAAGTGTGCCCTAGGATAGACTTTCTCAGTGACTCCCGCATGTCAGTTTGGGCACGCACCTAAAATAAAGCACGTCCTGTCACTCCGTCATCAGGATAGGGCAGCCGTCCATGAACTCCCACCCTGAGCCAAAGGCACCGCTCCCCTGTTTTTATACCAAGAATGGCTGTTCTGGTTTTCAATGTTTGAAAAGAATCAGAATAATAGTATTTTATGACATAGGACAATTCTGCGAAATTCAATTTTCTGTGTCCATTGAATGGAATCCAGCGGTCCCATTCATTTATGTGCACCTGCTTTCAAGCTGCTGACAGAGACCATATGGCCAACAAAGCCTAAAATACTTACTCTCCATCCCTTATAGGAAACACTGCTGACCTGTTGGCATGAACCACACAAGGTAACCTCCTAGGAGGAAGTTAATGGAAGTGACATGAGCGTGTGTATTTGAAGGTGTAAGGAAAGTCTCTCCGGAGTTTATTCAGGGCACATAAATAAGAGGATGATTAAACATTTTTCTCTTGGAAGATGATGCAAAATTTTTAGTATCAAAAATACTAAGTTGGGAAACTACCTGCAACTATCTTTTTTTTTTTTTAAGATTTTACTTATTTTTTTGAGAGAGAGCATGAGTAGGGGGTTTAGGCAGAGGGAGAAGAAGCAGGCTCCCTGCTGAGCAGGAATTCGACCCATGAGATCATGGGCTGAGCTGAAGACAGTTGCTTAATCAACTGAGACACGTAGGCATCTCTACTAGCAGGCATTTACTCATTCAGCATGATTTAGTAAGCACTGACGGCATATGAAAGATGGTATCTTAGGTGACGGGAAGTGTAGTGGGGCGAAAGGCAGAAAAGGCTCTGCTCTTATTGAAGCTAAGACCTCTTCTTCTGCTTCTTGCAAAATATTTATTTATTCATCAGGTTATATACACGTATCTTTCTGATTTAAGCATACACACTCTTCTTCTTTCAGTTTAAAAATAAAGGATAACATTTACTATTCAATTACTTGTCTCTTGTCTATGCCAAAAGAAAAAAAAAAAGTCCTCTTACCCATTTTCCTGTAAAATGAGTCTTTGGTTTTCTCTGCCTTGCCCAATGTAAAGATATTAACTTACCTCAGGATAGCTCTCTTTTGTGTAGAAAGAACTTTTACAAGGACCAACATATTTGTCATTTGAGTTAGGTAGTGCTACTATTTGTAATTTATAGATGAGTAAACCAAGGTTTACTCATTACTAAATTACTAAATTGACCAAAATGGGGCCCCAAACCAGGTTAACTATTTCAAGCTCAATACCTCTTCCTCTTGGCAATGGAAAAATTATTTATTTTCTACTGGAACTTCACTTATTACTCTAGGTAAGAATTGAAGAAACAAGAAAGACAAAGCCCTAAGACATGTGTTCTTGAGGACTGTTAACTAATGCCGCTGATCGGAAAAACGATGATGCCTATGAGCTCCTGATTCCAACCTGGACAGACTGATAATCCACTTTTGGATCTTGAACACTATACAGTTTTTAAAAGATTTTAGTTAGATTTTAGTTATTTATTTGAGAATGAGAGAAAGAGAGCTAGGGAGAGAGAGAAAGCATGAGAAAGCATGAGCAGGGGGAAGAGGGAGAAGCAGGCTCCCTGCTGAGCAGGGAGCTGAACTTGGGGCTCCATCCCAGGACTCAGGACCCTGGGATCATGAGCTGACACTTAATCTTCTGAGCCACCCAAGCACCCCTAACACAAACATTTTTATTTTTTAAATTCTGCTTTGCAAAACTGAAGGGAGAGGAAGACGCGCTATGATAAAAATGGTAGTTGCTAGAGGGGGGTAGAAGGATGGGCAAAATAGGAGGACGGGGTTAGGAGGTGTATACTTCCATTTATAAAATAAATAAGGCGCAGAGATGAAAAGATGAAAGTTCAGCATAGGGAATATTGTTGATAATATTGTAATAATGTTGTATGGTGACAGATGGTGACTACACTTACCAGGGTGGGCATTGCATAATGTGTAGAATTATGTAAGTACTATGTGGAAAGCTTAAAATTACTATACCAATATATATCAACTATACTTGAGTAATAAACATTTTCCTTCTAAATAACTCAATCTGGCCACAGAACATGTGGGTTCTAGTTCTGGTCTGCCAGTAATCAGTTGTGTGTTCTTCAGTCTTTGGGTAAATCACCTCAAATCTCCAAGCCCCAATCTTTTTTTGTCTCTGAAAGGGAGTGTTGAATTACTTACACTCTTAAGTTCTTTCCAGATGTAAAACTCTGAGATTTCGTAAATTCCTTTTTCAGTAATTTTGAATCGGTGTTATAACTTATAATTGTTATAAAGAGACGTACTTTGTCCAAGCATTGGATTTTGGTAATGATTATTCTTTTGTGACAAACATTAACTTTATACAGAGTGTTTTTTTTTTTTTTAATAAATGCTACTTTGTGATAAAAGAGAAGTGTTTTTCCTGGACCTTATCTAGTTCTTCCTCCAATTTCATTAACTGAGTGAACACGCAATTCAGTTCTTACTTCCTCTTGGAAGTGGTCCCAAGGAGACCTCAGCCTGTCTTGCTCTCCTCTGACCCCTATCGCCATCCTAGTGGCTGGATTGGGCTGGGGCACATCCTACTTTGTGGCCCCTTTTTTATTGTATCTTTTTATTCTGTAGCTTAGCTTTCAGTCAATGGGATGTATGCCTCATTCTTTCCTTCCCAGTTCTACGCTGACCCTCTTGTATAGGAAGGAGACTCATGTCTTGTATCTGGAATCACCAGGGAACTGATCAAAGACATACCCTGTGCAGAGCAAATGCTCTGTAGCCTATCTTGACCAAACTTCCTTATACTAATATATATCTAACAAGCTGAGTGAATAGGAATGAACAAATGCCAGTGTGAAAATCTTAGGAATACAAATAAATATTTAATATGCCGACCCTCAACACTAAAATATTGTTGACATTAGTACGATACACATTACTCTATCTCCTGAAATGTATGTATCTTTGTTGTGATATTTAATAAAAGATGAATAAGGGTTGCCCAAATCATTCTTTTATTCTAACGCTTCAGTTTTTGACAAAACCCATTTTTTCTAAAAATTAAAATTCTTTATTTTTTTTCTAAATAATAGAATCAAAACACCATTGTTAAAGAAAGGATCCATGGCATTGTCCTCTAATTTGTTGCTTTATTTTTTACTCCCATTAAAATTTGGATATCAATTTATTTGTGTCATGTTTTAGCCCCAGGATCTGGGGCAGCATCTTGACACAGAGGTACCTGGTGGCAGTTCTTGTAAGCAAATAATAATTTGGTTTGGAAATTGCTGACTTTTAAATTATTAACACAAGAGCGCACCAGGAAAAAGAAGGGTTTCCTTAGCAAAATGATAGAATCACAGCCTTTTCTCTTGAAGTTGTCACCATTCGATGTGAAAGATTGTTTGATGTTGCTGAGGTTGAAAAACACCCGTTCATTTTTTTTTTTCCTAAAGAAAAGCCTTTGTTTCTCAGTTTGATACTTTTCATGAATAATTGGAGACTGAGGAAATTGAAAAGGATTTTTGTCTCTGGCTGAACTGAAATGGTAAACATTTTTGGAAATCAAAACCTGCAAAACAGCAAGTACTTTTTTTCTTTTTCTCAACTGTTTAAACATAACCTAGATATTGGAAAGCAAAAAAAAAAAAAAAAAAAACCAGAAACAAAAACCCACAATACCAGCGGGGTATCTGCTCCGTACTTTATAAAGCCACAAGAAAAGTGTTTTTCCGAGTCTCCATGGTCTATTTATAATGCAGTTCCTGTGATCCGAGAGTGTTTCCTACCTCGTCCAAGACAGTCTCTGCAGTTCAACTAAACAGGTACTCAGTCTTATCCGAGCTTACAGATACACGCATTGGATCCTGTCATTAATATCAGTTTATTGTTTGCCATATGGACTAATCCGTGCTCTCTCTCCATGCTCTGTGGTCAACTTGATGAGTAGTAGTAGTAATAAATATAGCAGCCACCAGTTAAAGAATACTAATTCACCAGCCATACTAACTCTGGCATGGCTTAGGCATGAGTTAATTCTCACAACACCCTTCCAAGAAAAGTATCATTAGTGCCATCACACAAATGATAAATTTGAAATGAAATAATTTCTCCTAATACAGATACTGATTGTGAATAGAGCTGGAATTAAAATTCAGGTCAGCTTGACTCCAAAGAAGTTGCTAAGTGCTCTTAGGGTGCTCTGAGATCTAGATGAGACATCTGGACGCACTGAGAAAAAGGAGGATGAGAACGTGAGCATTGCTTCTGCTGGATGAAAGACCTAGACCTCGTTCAGGGAAGGGATTATTTATTTAGAGGAGGGGCAGTGAGGATAATTCAGTGGAGGAGGTTGTGGGGATGGTAAGTAGGACTAATAAGGCCCCTAACAGATCTGCAGGAAATCTGTTTTAAAGTAGGAGAGGAGGTAGAGGTGAGTAATGATAAGAGGTTCTTACTGATTGTGTCCATTCCTTTGGCTGATGGAGATGAATGTGTTCTCAGATAGACCTGCCCTTTCAACCAACTCCCAACCAGGAAAGAACATTGAGGAAAACTATTGCTTTAGCGAAATACTCATTCTGTAGCTGCTTCTGTATGCTTTTGATGTGTTCTTAGAGTAGGGCTTTTGGGCTCCAGAGCCAAAGGCCAAGAAAAAAATTCTTGAGCTATCTCTGGTGCAAAAAATAGGGTTTTATTAAAGCACAGGGATAGGACCGGTGGGCAGAACCAACCTCAAACTAGCCCCAAACCACACCTGTCTGAAACCTGCCTTTTTTTTCCAGGCTTCCAAAGTTTTGTTTTCTGCCGTGAGAACGCCAGGCTGTTGACCTCGCCCCTTGTTTGGCTCGTGTTTCTGCAGTACCCAGGACATTTACTATTCCTCTCTTTTGCATATATTTGTCTTCTGTGACTGGGTTAAGATGAAGGACTGGACCCCAAGTAATTGGGAAAGGGCTGTTGCCTGACTTCCCGCTGGTAGCTCTTTCCTTTGAAACTGAAGTCCTTTCTCCCTTTTGTTTGCTGGTGCCAAATTCCTGAAATGGGCTTCTTCTATGCCAGACACACTTGTTATAACTGCTCAGAACTTCTGAAGTTGTAGACCCAACACATTATCTGAGTCTTGGACTATATGTGCCACACGGGTCCTTCATCCCCTGCCAGAGGGCTATTACTTCTGTCATCACTGGGTCTCAGCTTGTCTAGGATTTCTTCTACATCCCACCATCCACAGCCTTCCCAGCCAAGTCCCAAGGCCAGCACAGTCCGTGGTGCATTCTAATCTCACATGGCTCCCCTTGGCCTCTCTCTTGTAGTTCTCCCACACTGGTTCCCTCCTCTTTAGCCACCATGCATACGGGGTAGGTCAACATCTGAAAAAAAAAGATGAAGAATTCCCAAAAGGCAGGACTCACACCTTCTTTTGTTATTTATTTATGTATGTATGTATGCATTCATTCATTCATTCATTCGTTTTTTGGTATCCCTGAGAACCTAAGCTGGAGGCTTGCACAAAGTAATGATTCATCAGTGATTTTTTAAATTGGTGGGCACTTAATGAGCACACAAATTAAAAGAGAATAGGCAGGCAGCCAGGAAAATGGGACATGGCAATCATGTGTCCTTTAACAGAAAGAACTAGAAAAGTCTTCTTGTACTGCTTTTTGCTCCCCTCCCCCAATCCTGACCTTGGCTAGTTGAAATGCAAATGGCATGAGCTGGATGGAGGGATGTGCCCGTGAGCGAGCAGCTTTACAACTATCTGCCTGACGCCAATGGGGAGATAGCCTGTAGAGGTGACAGCACCCATCCATCAGGCAAATGGGTACAGCTGTCAGGACACCCTGACTGCTTAGCCCTCACTGGGAGATACACTGGCAGCCCTGGAAATCTGTGCGCCACGGCTGCCGGCGGAGGACCTAGCCCGGAGAGAACAGCAAGCTACATTTGCACTTGCCTGTAGTTCAAGGGAGGGAAGAAGGAAAGGAGAGGAGAGGCCTCGCCCCAGAATGCAAAGCAAAAGAATATGCCTAGCACCTCACTAAAACAGAGGAAGATACTAAGTTACCAAGCTTAAGGCCTTGTTCTTGTTACTGTGTTAGGGCAGAATCCTTCTGAAAATACCGACTTGCACTCCTCCTCCCACCCCCTGAGTGTGTCTCCTGGCCCCCGCCAAAGCCTCCCAGACTGCAGCGATCAGCAACCTGAGAACTTGTGAGAAACGCAAACACTCAGGCTGCACCCTGGGCCCTACTGAGTCAGAAACTCCAGGAGAGGGGCCCAAAGATCTCCTTTAAAACAAGCCCTGCAGGTGATCATAACTTGCTCTGAAGTCTGAGAACCACTGGCGTCATCTGTGACTGAAGCAAGGGGTTCCCCTAAACTCTTGTCGGTCTGAACCATCTGAGTTCCTTCCCCTCAAGAGACACCCAGGGAGTAGACCCAGGGCCAGGATCACTCAGGTGTTTCTTGGGATAAAGGTCATTGTGACTCCTGGAAGACATTGGAGATGGTCCTGAATTTCACCTCAGGAAGAATTAGTTCAAACTTCTGTCAAAATACATTTTCCGGGGTACCTGGATGGCCTAGTCGGTTAAGCATCCAACTCTTGGTTTCAGCTCGGGTCTGAGCTCACGGGTCATGACATGGAGCCCCACATTGGGCTCTGCGCTCAGAGGGGAATCTGCTTGAAGATTCTCCCCCTCCGGCCCTCCCCCGACTTGTTTTCTCCCTCTCTCTCAAATAAGTAAATAAATCTTAAAAAAATACACTTTCCAAAACGTGGAACTTTTAGAAAACTAGAAATTTAGAAAACTAGAAACTTAGAAACTTTTAGAAAATTAGAAACATGGCTCAAATATACAATTAGTCCATGTCAAGGATTTTATTTAATCCATCAATTGGTGAGAAAACTACTAAGATAGTAAACCCAGAAACTGCCTATTTATAGGCAATAAAAAAATAGAAGAGGAATAATACGAGAAGAATGTCAGAAGAAGATTATAAACAAAACTATTTAATGCCCTATTGGCAATAATACCATAGCTTTGGAGTTATCTTTTCTTTTATGGAACATAAATCATTGCATTTCTACAAGATAAAAATCTGCAAGATTATTTAATGTTGCAGAGTCTGGACTTAATTAATAGGGAAGAGTAAAGTATTTAAAAAAAAAAAAGCTTATGGTCTCCTCAAAATTTTAATACTTGTTTGGTGGGCCTCTTACATAACACTCCAGAATGACACGGATAGGACAGGAGGCTATCTTCATGGGCCTTCTTTATAAGTCTGGAAACACTACAGATCTAATCTTTAGATCCTAATTCTTGGTGGGCACAAGTGGGGCTCTTGAAGGTTGTTAATTCGTGAAATCTGCACTTTGGTTGCCTGTTAATCAAGGTAGTTTGCTCTCCTCTGAACTCTTGTTCAGTGCTGGGTATGGGCAGCAGACCCTGTCCCTGTATTAGTAAGGTCCATGGCCTGGTCCAATCTCCCTGCTTCCCCTGTCACGTTCCTTCACTGCTTTTGTGTGTCGTCATTTTATTCCCCCAGAGAGTTCTCTGCAGAGAACAGCAACAAGTATTGGTTCAAGTCCAGAAAGAAGCAGCACTGGGGACATTTCCATGTTCTTAAAGGCCCCTAACTCAGACCTTGATCATTGCTGGGGAGTTTTTCAAGATGCTGATCATGTCTCAGGTAAGCCAGAGACAACTTTTTTATATAGCGGGTGGGTTTTAAACACCAAGATTAAAGAGACACAGAGGGTGCGGATGTGAGTGGAATCGTGATGGGTAAGCAGCTGGGAAGCAGAAATGGAAGAAAAGCAGGACCGCAAAGAGAGAAACAGGACACCTGCTGAACACTTAAGTACTTTAATTTCTTTTAACAGAAAACCTGAGAAACACCCAAACGCCCAGGCCTGGCCGTCATCTTCAATCCACGTCCTGCCCTTGTCACTGCATTGCAGGGTTTCTTAACTGAGAGTCTATCAACTCCCCAAACGAGCTGAAGGTAGAATGCAGGGGGTCCACGAACTTGGATGGAGAAAAAGTTGAATCTGTAGGTCAGTATAGGGTTTTTCTTTGTATTAACGAAGCCAACAATCTAGAATAGTATTATCAGTACTTGTGACTTTGTTATGGATGTTTTCACCTCACTACTTTGTCCCTCTGATTCCGTTAATTTAAAATGTTGGGATGCCTGGGTGGCTCCGTCAGTTAAGTGTCCGACTTGATTCTGACTCACGTCATGATCTCAGGGTCTTGAGATTGACCCTGAGTCAGGATCTGTGCTGGGCATGGAGCCTGCTTAAGATTCTATCTCTCCCTCCCCTTCTGCCCCCACCACCCGCTACCCCTGCCCATGGGTGCACTCCTTCTCAAAAATAATACAATACAATACAATACAATACAATGTTAATAGAGAAGTGCATGTAAAACTATACAACTCATTTAAAAATAGTTTGGTAACTCTATTTTGATATAAATAGTTTACTTTGTAATCCTATGTATTTTATTGTGTGCATTGAGAAATATTCTAAAAAGAGATTCATATGCTATGTCAGATTTCTGAAGGGTTCATGGCACAAAGAAGCTCAATGATCCTTGTGTATTGTAACTTCAAACAAAAGAAAACCAAACAAAAATCAGTTTTGTTTAGTTTGCTGCCTACCTGTGCTTTGTAGGTTTTGTGGAGATATTTTCTTCTGCTTCAACTAAACTTGGAAAACAGCATGCCCTTGGTTACTATGTACTAAATGTTTTCCTGCTGAATATATATATATATATATATATATATATATATATATATATTTGAAAGGATTCTTAGTGTTTAAAGGTATAAGACAGTATTTATGGTTAGGATTCAGGGAACAGCTGTTCTGAATATTTCAAGTCCCAAAACAAACTCGAGCAAATAATATCCATCCATTAATGCAGAATCTAGGCAACTGCTTCTCTTGACCTCACTAAATCCTTTCCAGAGCAAGAAGCTTTTATTCTTCTTCAAGCCTCAGGTGGCAGATCCAGGGCAAAATAGCCTTTCTTCCCAATTATGTGCTTTCACAGTCATTGTCTATAAAGGGAATAGGGGATAATGGAAGGGATGTGACTTTAGTTCATGATCAAACTGGATTTTTTTTCCATTTCTGATTCATATTCAGTGTTAGGCAGTCTGTAGAAACTCCTTTTTTGGGGGGTGGGGAGGGACAAGGACAAGCATTTATCCTCCTCTTCTTTTCAAATTTGGCGAAGAGATAAGAAGCCCGGAACAAAGGCTTTTACGTGCAACCACTTTGAGACTTAGGGTCAGTGCTGAGAAGGAAAGTGTTCAGAGGTAAGAGCTGGGTTCAAATGCCTTTTTTGCTACTTACTAATTGCGTGATCAAAGATGTGTTATTTAATCACTCAGGTTCCTGCACAGTATGAATGTGCTTGCTGTGTCTACCTTGAAGGGTTATTGAGAATGAAGTCTATGTCCCTAGAGACCCCAGGGTCTCATTTACTAGCTTTAGATTGCTGGGTAAGAAGGGCATCAAGGGCTCGTGTCTAAATAGGGTAGATAAAACTGGAGGCAGGGGGGCATGGAGAAGAGAGACTGGAATTTGATCTCTGCCTCTGGTTCCCCACAGCAAACATTGTCTGAGCTCTCCTGGAGAATGTCACACAGGCATAGCTGAGAGAGCTCTGTACGATGCAGGACACAGATACCCTAGTGTCTAAGTGAAGAAACAGGAAAGAGAGGGGCAGATGAGCTGTGCCTCCATCCATGCAAGGGAAACAGCATATGGTTCCAGAGTAATCAGGACGGAAGGAGGCAAGGAGATTCTGAAAGTTTCGTTGGGAAGGAGCATCAGGACAAGGCATCCAGAGAACCTGCATCTCAGGAAACAGGGTGCCAGGATCTTCAGAAGGGGGACTCTCCGGCAACTTAATGGGCTTTGGACACCAGTGAAAACTGAAGGGATTAAATAACTGTATTTTCGTTTTCACCATTACGCAGGTGAGGTTCTTAAGTCTCCCAGAAATGATTAGTATGGTGAATGGTGGTGGGGGGGGTGGGAATCTTGAGGTGCTTAGCTATAGAGGTGGGAGCAATGTGCCAGGAGAGCTGGGTTATTTCTGTTAATGTCCCCACTCACAAGCTGGAGGGAGCCTGGGGACTATATGAGGATAAATTAGAAACAGTATACTATGAGATATCTCTCAAGCTATAAAGTCTTATAAAAATATAGATTCTTGAGGTGTTTTTCTTTTCCAGAAAATTTCCCAGCATCTTGTGGATAGTAAATAAATGCCATTTGGTTGAATGAAAGAATGAACACGAGAGGCCTAACTTTAGGGTCCCAAGTGATTGATCAGACTAATAATGTATACACAAGATCCATATTTCAGCTAATTGCTCTAAAAAAGAGAATGTTTGCTTCATTTGAAGACCAACAAAATAATTATTCATGTGCCTCTTAAACTCAGAAAAAGGAACAAGCAATGGAGAAGAAGGAAGGGGAGAAATTGGAATTCTGGCCTGACCAGCCGACCCATTTTCTCCTTCTCTATGGAAACAATACTCACAGGTCCTGTCTTCCACTGCTTTTCACGTTCTGTTTTCAGTCATTTAAGATTCCTATTGAAGGCCCTGTACTGAGTGCATACCCATGGTTTTCAGTCCTGCCTATATTTGGAACCCAGAAAGAGAAGAATAAATATAGTTTTATGACATTTTAGTTTTTTTTTAAATAAGAAAGCTCTATTGAAGATTTTTTTTTAAGTTTGCACAAACATTCACTAATTATTTTATGGTTTACTAGCCAAGTGTGAAACATATCTGTCAAGAAAATATCAAGTGGATTTCCAAACTTCCCCGAGTCGATTTGATTAGGTTCAATTCTTCTTTTTGGAAACGAGAGTAGTTTGAAGGGGGTGGGCGTTAGCAAGTCATCTACAATCTTACCACCTCCTTGTAATAAAGTAAAACTTCAGACTAAATTCTATCACTCACACAGACATTTACTGAGCAAACATCCATTAGTAAGGAGGCACAGAACAGTTCATGGAACCAGTTATGAAAGCTCGTGAATTTCTGACTCTGATATTTTTGGGTGAACCAATCACATAGAAGATTTATTCAAGGCAGTCACAATGACTTTCCAGAGGCAGGATTTTGTTAGGCCTATAGTCATTATAAGCCACACAGAAATCCCCCAACTCAATGGCTGGATAAAGGACTACTTTGGGAGGAATCCTCCGGTTTCTATGGAAGATGCAGGTCACTCTGTACCTTAACATTCCATTTTGGCAAGGTTGAAAGAGGTCTAAAATATCTTGGCCAACTCACATGTCTTATATCACCACTATATATGGTAACACATACATACGCATAGTACACATACTAACAGAAGCCCATATATATACATGTACACACATTATAATAACCTTGGCTAGGTCAGGGGTCAGCAAACATTCTTTGTAAAAGACCAGACAGTAAATATTTTGGGCTTTCCAGTCTCTGTTGCTGTAGTCTATGTCCCAGTGCCTCAAGCCTGGCCTTAGAAGGTGAAAGCAATTGTAGTTAATAAGTGAGGGAACAAACATGAATGTGATCTGGTACTTCACTTAAGGACAATAAAATGTAAATTTCATAAAATTTCCACATATCATGAAATATTTTTCTTTTGACTCTTTAAAACACTTAGACATGTGAAGGTATTCTCAGCTCACAGTTTATACAGGCAGTGGACAATATTTACGCTGAAGCGGTGGTTTGCAGATTCCTCAACTTAGCTATGGAAGTTTCAAGTCAATTTCTGACATTATAGCCTGTGTCCCATGACTGGAAAAGATGAAAAGTGAAAAGATGAGAATTAGAGAACATGGTTTTGTAGGTGTTACCTGATTTATTCCCTAGAAAACCACTTGGAGGTATGTACGATGTTTTTTTCACTGTTTAATACAAGTGGAAAGGAGAGCTCTGTGACATTATTTTTTAAATTATCTTTTAGTTTAATTAAGGGTAGAATTCTTCCTTATTTCCTGTCCATCTCATCTCTTATCACCTAGAATTAATTTTTTTTTCTTTCTTTCTTTTTTTTTTTTTAAATTATGTTATGTTTTAAACACAGACCAGAGAAGAGAGGCAAGTACAGGTCTATCCTGATTTCAAAGTTCCTGAGCTTTCTTATTTAGAGTCATGCTTGTGAGTTTTCCCTTAGAGAAGAGCCATGAACCTTTTACAATGGAGGGGATTTGAGCTTTTTCTTTTTTATTTTTCTTTCTTTCTTTTTTTTTTTTTTTAAGATTGTATTTATTTAACAGAGAGAAAGAGAGAGAGAGAGAGAGAGAGTGCATAAGCATGGGAAGCAACAGCGGGAGAGGGAGAAGCAGGTTCCCCACTGAGCAGGGAGCCTGATGCAGGGCTTGATTCCAGGACCCTCGGATCATGACCTGAGCAGAATGCAGATACTTAACAGATCTGAACTTCTGGTCAGAGTTGCTCCGGCCCAATTCCAGAGGTACCACTGTTGTTGTGTTATGTGTGACCGTCCCTTTGAACACAATGTGGATGGAGTTGCTCGACGTTGTACAAAGATCCTGCCTTGGTTGATTTTTTGTTTTGTTTTGTTTTTAACCTAGTAGGTTTTTGGAGGCTGTGAGGAACCACTGAAGGGCTTTCAGCACTGAACTAACGTGATCAAATTTATGTTTTAGGAACGAAGTGTGGAGATTTGGGGCTACATTTTAGAACAAGAACTCAGCACCAAATGAATCATTGATATGACCAACTTTATATTACAAAAGCAAAGATACAACTATAAAATCCTATATTCATTTCAAATAGTAAAAGTATATTCTGTTTCAAAAATGGGCATATATATTGGGAGTTAACAAAATATATATAAAGCACATACAGAATAGAACTGTGCTTTATCTTACATTTCACAAATTCTACATAAAATAAATATTCCATAGTTGACATTCATTTTGTTTTACTTCTTGGAATTTTTGAAATAGAATCATTCCAAATGTTCTTTGGAAGTACAATCTTAGAATATTAAAAATTCATATAATTTTGACTCAGAAATACTACCTGTAGGTATTAGTTCTGTTGTGTGAAATAATGTATATATTAGTCTATAAATTGAAGAATTGTATATAAGTCACTGGACAAAAATATAAATATCCTCAACACAGGACTAGTTAATAAATTATTATATATACCTATAATGAAACAGTATGAAGCTTTTAAGAAGAGAAGATGGTTCTGTATACATTACCATTGAAAAAACTCTAAGATATATATTGTTTCAGATTTAAACAGTTACATGTCAGAAAAAAAAACCAGTTACATGTCAGTATATATCATTTATATAAAACACATCTTTATGAAAGTCAATCTGTGTGAGCATGGGTGTTTTTTTTACATGTGTTAAAGGATACATCATTTCTAGGAGGGGGGATACATGAGGGGAAAACAAAACAAAACAAAGCAGAATAAAAACTAGTTACTCCAAAAGCGGAAAAGGATGTTCCTAGGAGACCAGGGAAAAGAGGAAGACTTTTCTTTGTTTTTGTTTTTGTTTTTGTTTTTTTATGTTATAAACTTTCATATCTTTTTAATTTTAAATACAGCAATCAAAGGAAATCTGATTTAAATGGTTGCTTTCTTTATTTTGCTTCAGTAAATATTCATGTAGCAAGCCAACACAATCAAAATTCCTCCATCAAACATAGTTCTTTGCTTAGAGTAACAAATGTTCAAGGGATCTGTATTTGTTGTAGATGATGATGCTTCTGCTAGTGATGTTTCCTCCTCATTTGAAAGGACAGAGTTGGTATTTCCTCCACAGCTTTTGCTCAAGTTCCCAGTTTACCCAAATAGAGCCCCATAGTCTCCCATCAGACATGCCGCACTGAGAGCAATCATTCACATTACTTACTTATATATGGGTTGGCCTTACCAAATGCCACGCCCTCTTTTGAGAGCACATCCAACTCATTCAGTCCTTTAAACAGTGCTCTTCCAAAGTGTTCTTTGTAGATGAGGAAACTGAGTCACAAAAAGCATAGATAACATCCACAGTCACAGAGCTGTTAAGCACAGGGCCTAGCTTTAACCCAGTCTGGCTCCACAATGCTCGGCCACATACTCTGCCCCCTTGGGGCCAATAAGTTTCTCATTATCCAGTACCCAAATCTTCTGCCTTGACCATGACATTCCCAATAGTCCTCACTTTCTTCCATGAGGTTCCACTGAGCCATGTCCAGACCACTTAGGTTAGCACAGACGCTTCCTCTTGACCTTCTATCTTTCTCTGGACCTATCTCCTCAGCCTTGTCTATCGCCGCTTCCTTATTCCCAGTGGAAAGTGTGCTGAGCCGCATGGCGTTTCTCAAAGGGTCCACACTCATTCTTGCTTCCCTGAATTTATATGACTGCCCTCATATTCCATCCTTCTTTCATTCCTCTATGCCTGGTTGACTTCCGCTCACCCAGAAGAACCCAGGCCTTTTTTTGAAACAATCTCCTTGCACCCACTCTCAATTACACACTCACCAGCCTGGAATGCTAATCTGAGTGTTCTTCTATTGGAACCAGCTGTGGTCTTGTTGTTTGAAGACATCCCTCTTTTCCTCAGCACTAAGTTTTCAGTGTTGGCAATGACCTTATGTCCCCAGCTGATTGTTTAGTGTATTGGTTTATATTAGGAGTTCAATAAAAGTATTGTAAATTAATAAATAAATGGAAGGTTCTAGAGGAGAACTGAATCTGCTTGACAATGACCTGCTGCATGACTGATTTTCCAAGGGTACTCAATGAAGAAAGGCAGAGACAGCCGTTCCTTCTAAGTTGATTTAAACAGTGGAAACAGGGGGCGCCTGGGTGGCTCAGTGGGTTAAGCCGCTGCCTTCGGCTCAGGTCGTGATCCCAGGTCCTGGGTTCAAGCCCCGCGTCGGGCTTTCTGCTCAGCGGGGAGCCTGCTTCCTCCTCTCTCTCTCTGCCTGCCTCTCTGCCTACTTGTGATTTCTCTCTGTCAAATAAATAAATAAAATCTTAAAAAAAAAAACAGTGGAAACAGTAGATACAAAGGTCTGCAGTTAATTTAAAACAAACAAACAAACAAAACAACACACAAAAAAACCCCCAAAGTAAACCTTCTAAAATTTTGCTTGGGCACCCAACAATTCAATCATTTTAACTTCCCACCTCATCCATAAAATATCTTGGGAAATATTTTAGACAATGATAGCAACTCTTGCTGACCTCCTACGAGGCAATCCCATTCTTTCGGCAGAATTTTAATTAGAATCAACACTGGATTGCACACAGTTCTGATTTATTCTGAACTATTTCTTAGGTGTTATTCTTGAATTTTAACTGGCAGTCCCCTTTAAGTGTGATTGTACGATATGTGTTTGCAGCTGTTTCCTTCCAAGGCCCTCAAACCCTATTTTCCTATTTTGTCATTCACTGAATTAGAAATCTTATGGCTCTCTAATTGCTTTTTTATTTATAATTTTGTATTTATATTTATAATTTTGACTCAAAATTGATTTTGAGTCAAAACCAATTCAATCTTCTCATAGAAGAGATTTGCCCACATAAACATTTGTCTAAGAGATTTACTCATAAGGACTTATTTTATTCTCACTAAAACCCTACGATGTAGTTATATTCTTACACCCCGGGTAACTGAGGCACAAGAAAGCTACAGGCGGTTGTGAAGTTACATTTGCTAACAAGAGGCAGAGCCAGGATTCAAACCAAGGAGTCACCAACAGAGACCATGTTCATGAACACTGTGCCACCGTGCCACTCATAGATGATTATGCTTTCAAGGGTTAAAAAAATCCTGCACAAATGTAATAAAATGATTCACTCATGGAGAGAAATGAATAACTGTGATTTTACCCCCAACACTACCTCTTACAGGATATATGACCTTTAATAGTGTACTGTGTTTCTCTTGAACTCTCTCAGGCAATTTTTAACCCTAGCATTTAATTCACTGTGCCATGGCTAATAGTGTTTCTTCAGGACATAACTACCTCGGCATAAAAATGATGGAGGAGGTTGTGTCTTTATGACTTGAGCCGTGCCTGCTACTGAAGCAATACTTACAGCCATGTCTGGGAATCCCCAGTCTATCTCACAGTTTCCAAGAGGCACCTGCTTATCCTTTTCCATGGTCCTTCATGATCAGGATCTGTTACTGCTATGACTTCTGGGCAGTGTCTTGTCATCTTCGCTGCTGTGTCAGTGTGAAGGCTTTCATCAAGGAGGCTCCTGCTAAGTGGTCCCCGAGCTGCTTCTGCTCTTACCGCCAAGACTCTCACAGTCTGCAGACCCTTTCAGTCTCCAGAGCCATGATCACTAAGGCACTGGGGGTGGAGGGATGGTGGGGAATAGCAGTTCGAGATACCTGAGGAGCTGAGGCCCTCTGACCGAAGGGATGAGCTCCTCCCTTCTGTGCTCTAGTCCATTAAATAGGTATCAAAGCCATACCATCCTGATGACTTAATTCTCACATAGAGTTGAGTTCATTAGTTCTTAACAGTTTCATACTTGTAGCTGGTTTTTTTTTTTTTTGAGTTTATGAAAAGTAAGTCAATGAACAAATCTGATTTGCCCACATATCTGAGTAACAGAGGGTACATTTTGCTAAGAATTTCTAGCTCTTCTCTGATGTCTGAGGCATTGTCATTTGATCAAGGTCATGTACCTGACATTTCTTTCTTTCTGTTGAATTGTTCCTCACTCAGCCCACTAAGCAACAACAGGATCCTGGTCACAAACACAACTTGAAAGTATACTATGTAAATCCCCCAACTGTGGACAACACAGTTCTCTCTTCCTTGATGACAAGAGGCTGTGTGTGTGTGTGTGTTTGTGTGTGTGTGCACACGCATGTGCATGTGTGTGTATGAAAACCAAAAGGAAGAAGGACATAGTTACTAATGAAGGGCATGAACATGAAGGTGAGCATACCAGAAAGTATAAGACATCACTGACATTAAAAGAATTTCTGTATTCTGGCATTCATAAATTTGCTGAAATCGAACCTGATTTCCTCATTGGAAGAAGACACTGAAACATGAAGATATTTTCAAGCAAAAGCAGCTGGCTAATGTGTGAGGTTCCCTACCATTTAGCTGAAATACCATGCAAACATCTTGAAGACAAATACAGTTAACTGACCATTGAAAACAAATTCCAGGCGCACACGACCTATTGGGAAGTGAGCATTTGGCCTTCTGACAGGACACTGCCGGTGGCCCTGACGCTTGCTACACACCTGGATGGAGCAGATGAGCCCCACCCTGGGCTCAGACATTGGGCCAGGTGCATTTGCCATGATCCCAGGAGGGGACTGGCTCCAGCAGGAGCACACAGCCTCTCCTTTCACTTCAGAGTAAAAGCTTCAATATAATTTATTCAGGATGAGCCCAGATTCTTAATTGGGCAGGTGTGTGAGAAAACTCTGGCTGTGAGCACAGCGTGTTCTACTATCGAACTTTTCTGTCGACATCCTTTCAGCACTTCCTGTCAGGCTAACCTTAACTCTGTCGGGTCAGCTGCCGGCAGGTGGCAAGGCTGGCCAAGAATGAGAGAAACATGAAGTTGTGAAAAATCAAACACGAACCCACAGGACTGATTTTTTTTCCCCTTATTTTCTCAAGTTTCCAAAGGCCAAAGGGAAAAAAAAAAAAAAAAAAAAGGAAGCTCTCATTTCTTCATTCTCTAGGATCTGTGGTACTGAATCACCATCTGTTGACTTTGATTGGTTAACTCATTCCCAGATGCATCTCTGTCACCTTGAAGACATGTAGGAATGGAGTTAGGAGAGAGAAGGGAGCAGAAGGGAGAAAATAAGGAGCAGGAGAGAGAGAAAAAATTTCTTTAATTCCTGGAGAAAGAGAATCATTGGAGGATTCAGGTGAGACTTTTTGCAGAGATGAAAATTCAAAGGAGAAATGTAATAAGGAGAGGGGAAGGAAAGAGAAGGAAATTTGCATTTATTCACTTAAGGTTATGTACAGGGGACTGTGTAGGGTTTTTGTAAATATCCAGCATTCCTTTTCACTGCCATTTCAGAGGGGGAAAAAAACCTTCAAATACAATATCCTGCTTTACCATTCATTCTCATGCGAAAGGACTGGTCACCTGGGTTTCATTTTTGCCTCTAGCATTGATATCCACTGTGTGATTTTAAGCATTGGCCATTACTTTCATATATGTAATTTTCCCTAATGGAGAAAACAGATTAAGAATACTATACTAGCCCTCCCCTGAGAATGTGTGTAAGAAATATTGCCTCAAAGAAATATCAATGGAATGGGGTCTAGCTGTCAACAGAATGTTATTATTGATGCTGTTTTGGAAGGAACTCATGGTTATCCAGACTGGGAACCAGGCCAAATTGAAATTACACCACTTTTCTTCCAAACAATTAAGTAGTTGCCATTTATCACTCCCTAGAAATAATGTCTCCAACACTGTATGTTAGGTGGACAGATTAGTTCTATGGGTCCCAGGTAATTACAATCAAATGCTCTTGAGCTTAACACACCCCTGAGAATGTCATGAAATCCCACCAACTCAGCCAGGGCAGTTGGGGGTGAAGAGCCTAAATGCTACTCCATGAGTGTGCCATGTGGGCTCAACCCATTTACCTCATGTGTGACAGTTGTTCCAGGAAGAATGACATTTTCCTTACCCACAAAAAAGGTTTCAGCCCTCCAGCGCCCTGCTGTAACTTCCAGTGACAGAAAAAGGTACAGCCCATCTTCCCTATGAAGACCACTCGCAGCAAAAGAAGTTAGACAAAACCAGTTGGCCTCGTATGGATTCACTGCAAAGCTCAAGCCTCCCGGGTGACTTGTGACTTTGGAGCTGGCCTGTGTGACATGGCTCAGTGGATTTCACTCGGTGTCTATGTCCACAACAGGCTGTAAGAGCTCATAATGCATCTAATGAAAAAGCTTCCCCTAAATTTGATCTGTTTGGTACACTTTAATTTCAGTTGATGGGCAAACTTGAAAGTATGGTGTTTTTTCCCTCACCCCCACATTCTCCTAAGACAAGACAACCCAAGTTAAAAAAAAAATCTGTACAAATAATTCCCAAGAAAGATATTGGAAATTGTGCTAAGATTTAAATTTACTTGGAGGTGATAAAATAGCAGGGAGAACCTAGAGGAGGTGAAGCAGGAAAAGAAAGTGATTATGGGAAAGAAGGAATATGCTTCTCGGAGATAACTTTCTTTCTTTCTTTTTTTAAGATTTATCTACTTTAGAGAAAGAGAGAGAGAGAGAGAGAGAGAGAGCACATGTGTAGAAGGGGAATGGGCAGAAGGAGAGGGAGACAGCAGACTCCCCACTGAGTGTGGAGCCACCATGACCACCAGGACCCATCCCATGACCCCAAGATCATGACCTGGGCCAAAATCAAGAGTCAGAAGTTCAACTGACTGAGCCACCCAGGTGCCCCTCACAGATAACTTTCTAAGGTCATGATGGAAAATTGCATATCGTTATCATTGCATAATGATAATGGTACTAATCATAGCTATAATCATATCTAACATTTGGGTCCTTACTCTGCCAAATACTTTATATGGACTGTTTCATATCATCTTCAAACCATCCTACAATAATTTATTATTTCCATTTTAGAACGGGTTCTAAGGACACTGAAGTTAGAATTATAGAAAACAATTTCCGTACTCAAAATGTTTTCTTTTTCCCATTTTATCCTTTCCTAATAATGTACTCTCTAGAATTGTAGCTTTTAAACCAGGACTCTGGGTTGAGATATGAGGTAAAGACACTGGAAAAATTTCGTTTGGAAAGAGAAAGTATTGTCTGGAAGATGGGAGATCAAGGAAATAGGTGCCTGCGTTTTCAGATGCTGGAAAGGACTCTAGAATTCTTGACCTCAGTGCACCTGCCTCTAGGAAGAGCCTTATCTCAATTCAGAAAAGATGAGAATTGCTTCTTTAGAAAACAAAACCCAAAAACAAACAACAAGCAAAAAAAACCATGGCTTTATGGTCAACATGGCTCCCCATCCAAATATTCACTCTCTATAACTTTGCTCCTATTCTTCCATGATTTTGTGTGTGTGTGTGTGTGTGTGAGAGAGAGAGAGAGAGAGACAGAGACAGAGACAGAGACAGAGACAGAGAGAGACTAAAATGTCATGATCCACATGGACTAGGGATGATATTGGCAACCCATGACATGAAATAAGTTTTAGTGTTTCTCACCTGACTGAAACATGCTGAAAGAAGGTAGGTATCTTTTACTTATTCAGAGGAAATTTATACCAAAGCCTCTACAAACTTAAATCATCCAACATAGGAACCACCAGCTTTTTGTCCTGACATTCTTTTTTATTCCTGCTTCTTACATTGCTCAGCAAATTTTCCTTAACTCTCACAGTTGATTTCAACACTTTAGTAATCCGCTAAAAGCACTTTTTTTCAAAGCATATTTCGTATAAATGTTGTTTATATAACTATGTGTTGATGTATTTTTTTTCCCAAATTGACTGAAATCTGTGAGAGCAGGAATGGCATCTATTTTGTTCAGTGTTTTATCTTGAGGACCTAACAGTATGCATGGCATATAATATGTGCTTAAAAATTATCTCTGCAAAGAATGACTGAGTGTACATACCTCATTTCAGTTAATAGATTTCTTTTTTCTTTTTTTTTTTTTAAGATTTTATTTATTTATTTGAGAGAGAGAGAGAGCAGAGCAAAAGAGAGAGAGAGCATGAGCAGGGGTGGAGGAGCAAGCTCTCTGCTGAGCAGAGAGCCTGATGCAGCACTCCAACCCAGAACCCTGGGATCATGACCTGAACTGAAGGTGGACACTTAACTGACTGAGCCACCCAAGGACCCAATAGATTTATTTTTAACATAGTCCTAGCCAATACATGTAATTCTTCCTCAGTATGCCTGAACACATGACCAAATCACCAAGACCAGTTGATATCACCTCTTCAACATGTCTAAAACCCACATTCTCTTTTACATCATCTCATGACTTCAGCCCATGTTATATGCAATGTTTCTGTATTTGAGTATTAGAAAAACCTTTAGCTAATCCCCCAGCCTTCAAATTTTCCAAATTCCAATTAGTCCTGAGCAGGTTACAAGACCTGGCACTTATAGGCATAAACCCCCTAACACTGCCCCCACTGGACTCAGTCAAGATCATGTCTCTGGTTTTGAGCATAGCAAATAAATCAAGAAGGCCTGATAGTGACTGAGAATGTCTTCAGTTGAGTCAGACTAATTGACTATGACCTAAGATGTGTCTAAATGACACATCATGGCTCTTTTTCACATCTGCCTGAACTTGTTTTACAACTTCCCATGGTTTGGCCTGGATACTATTTTCTTTTATCATCTCTTGCAGTGTTATATACCTTATTTATCATAATATCTTATTTCAAAGTCTCATTCACTTTGCTTAATTATATCTATATTTGGGAGACGTCAAGTTTACTGTTTACTGGGTCTGCAGATTATCTCTGTTGTTTTTTTGTTTTTTAATTTCAGAATAGTTTAGAATTAGAGGAAAATTGAGAAGATAATACTGAGAGTTTCCATATAACCTGCCCAATTTCCGTATTATTAACATCTTAGGTTAGTATGGTACATTTGTCACAATTAATGAGTAGCTATTGATCCATTATTATTATTATTATTTAATCAAGATGATAATACATATGTAATAATACATTTTTATTAACTAAAGTTTATACTTTATCTAGATTTTCTTAGTTTATACACAATCCTCTTTCTGGGCCAGGATCTCATCTAGGAAACTCCATTGTATTTAACAACCATACCCACTTAGGCTTCTCTTGGTTATGACAGTTTTATAGACCTTAGTTTTGATGATCTGGACTAAGGAGTACTGGTTAGGTATTTTATAGAATGCTTTTCAGTTGGGGGTGTGAATGATAGTTCTTCCATGACTAGATTGGGGTTATGGATTTGGGTAAGAAACACTGTGAGGCACTGTGATATTACATCATTATCAAGGGTTCATATGAACCCTTGTAAGTCATATCAACATGACTTCCACTGTTGATGTTAACCTTGATCACCTGTCTCAGGCCGTGTCTGTGAGATCTATTCAGTATAAAGTTACTCTTTCAACTCTTTCAGAATTATACTTTTAGGAAGGAAGAGTGAATGCCCAGCCCCCACTTAAAAACTAGGAAGTTATGCTTTACCTCTGTAAGGGAGGAGTAGCTACATAATTTATTATGAACCTTTCATATTCATCCAAATAAAATAAATTTATAATTTATTTGGAATCCTTCAACATGAGAGAATTGTTGTTGGCCCCAGTTTATTTATTTATTCAATCACTTGTTTGTACTGATATAGACTCATGGATATTTACATTATAATTCAGTTTATAATCCAAAACTACTTTATTTTATTGCTCAAATTGTCCCATCTTTGGTATTTGGGAGCTCTATCAATCAGCTTTTATATCCTTGACATATCCCTATCACTGTGTGTGTGTGTGTGTGTGTGTGTGTGTGTGTGTGTGTGTGTGTGTTGTGTGTTACTTCTTCATATTTTGGTACTTCTAGATCCTCCAGGCTCATCTTGTACACTTCTTGTACCAGTCCTAGAATCACTCATCACTCCAATAAAGTCTATTTCATTTCTGGGAAAATAGTATTAGAAATCAAGATTTTGATCCTAGATGTTCTTGTTGCTTATTGGGGTGTCACTATTTCTAGAGTCTCTCAGATGACAGAGCAAGGAATACATATGTATAAATACTCACTGTTTTGTGCATAACACAAACATAAATATTTCTACATTTAATGATATTAAGCTATACATTGTCATAGGGGTCATTCGAGCTTCTTTCTTTTCTTATCTGTATCATCTCACTCCAATAGTGAGAAACTTGGTTCCCACTTTCCACTATCTGTCTACTTGTTTAATTTCAGTATAGACGTATATAACAGTTCCAGGATTGCTAATCCATACTGACAAGGGAAACAACTTTATCAACCTGAGTACAGTCTTATGTACAGTTCCTTTGGATTTAAATCTCTGAACTCCACTTATTTCTAAAGTTATTTAGTTCAGCACCTACTCCACCCAACACTGCAATAATATACCGTTATATCGGGTATATTATATTAAGGATCGGCATCCTGGGATCCTTCAAACTGTTGAATGGTGTTTTAAAATTTGTATACATTAAGGCTCGCTCTTTGTGCTGTCAAGTTCTATGGGTGCTGATAAGTGCACATTGTTATGCATCTACCATTACAATGTCATAAAGACTAACTTCACTATCCTAAAAAAATCTCCAGTGATTCACTTATTAACCCTCTCACTCCTGAGCCCATGGCAAATACCAATCAATCTACTGTCTCTGTAATTTTGTCTTTTCTAGAATACCATATGAATGGAATCATATGGTAAGCAGACTTTTCAGACTGGCTTCTTTTACTTAGCAAAATGTATTTAGGATTCACCCATGGATTTACATGATTTGATAGCCCATATTCTTTTATCTCTGAATAATATTCCATTGTATGGATATAGAGTTTTCTTTATCCATTCAGTTATTGAAAAACATCTTGGTTGTTTTTGGGTTTTAGAGCTTACAAATAGTACTGCTATAAATATTCACATGCAAGTTTTGTTATCACATAAGCTTTCAAATCAGTTGGGTAAATAGCTAAGAGTGCTGCTGCTGGATTGTGTGGTAAAAGTACGTTTAGTTTTGTAAGAAACTGCCAAACTATCTTCCAAAGTGGCTGTACCTCTTCGCATTACCACCAACAGTGATGAGAGTTTATGTTTCTCTGCATTCTTGCCAGCAATTGGATGGATTTTAGTTATTATCTTAGGCGTGTAGTGATATCTCATTATGACTTTAATTTGCATTTCTCTAATGACAAATGATGTTAAGCATCCTTTCATTACTTATTTGGCTTCTGTATATATATTTTTTGAGGTGTAAGTGCAGATCTTTTGCCCACAATTTATTTTTTTTAAGATTTTATTTACTCTTTGAAAGAGAGAGACTGCAAGAGAGCTCCAGTGGGGAGAGGGACAGAGGGAGAGAATCTCAAGAAGACTCTATGCTGAATGTGGAGTCTGATAGGAGGCTTGATCTCATGACTCTGAGGTCATGACCTGAGCTGATATCAAGAGTCAGATGCCCAACCAACTGAGCCACCCAAGTGCCCCTTTTGTCCAAATTTTAATTGGGTTTCTGTTTTCTTATTGTTGAGTTTAAATTTTTTGTGTCTATATTGTAGATATAAGGCTTTAATCAGATCTGATCATTTTCTTTTGCTTTTACAGCAAATTGCAGTAAACTTAGTAGCCTTAGAACAACAGTCATTATCTTATGCTTCTGGATGTCAGAAGTTTTATAAGGGTTTTGGTGGGCTAAAATCAAAATGTAAGTAAAACTATGATTCCTTCTTCTAAGCTGTATGGGAGAATTCATTTCTTTGCTTTTCCACCTTCCAGAAGTTGCCCATATTCCTAGGTTCATGTCCCCCCTCCTCCATCTTCAAGCCAGCAACCCACATCTTTATGACCATTCTTTCATAGTTATGTCTCCCTGTGCTCTAGCAAGAAAGGTTTCCTACTTTTAAAGACTCTTATGATTAGACTGGGCTTATAGAAAAATCCAGGATATTCTCCCCATTTCAAGGTCCTTAACTTAGTCACATCTTCAATGGCTCATTTTTCTTGTAAGTAACATTCACTGGTTTCAGAGATTAAGACACTAACCTTTTTAACAGGGGGTGGGTAGAGGGCATTATTCTGCCTGCTCTGTCAGACATGTGTTCTGCTAATATTTTCTAATTGATAGTTTGCCTTTTCATTCTTTTATTTTAACAGTGTCTCCCACAGAACAGATTTTTTTTTTAATTTTATAATAAGACATTTCCAGCTAAGTCCAGCCTTCTAGCCATTTCTGCCAGTTTTCTAGAGTTTGGTAAATCTTTCTTAAATCCTTCAGATCCATAGCAACATATCAATGTGTGGTCTCAGTTGATGCCGCACGGAGCAGGAATACTGCACAGCCAAGCTCTGTGCAACTTCTTGTCTCACAAAATCATGAGATATAATAAAATGATTGTGTTTTAAGCCACTGCATTTAGGTTGATATGTTATGAAGCAGCATGAAAACACAATGAAACATTACATATCAATGATAATAAATAAGTTACTGTTACATAAAACATTATGGATGGTTCTCACAAATACAAAATTAAAAAAGAGAGACCTAAACACTGACAACCACAGATTGTATCATTCTGTTTATATGATGTTCAAATACAGGCAGCACTAATCTGTGCTGTTAGAAGTTAGTGAACTGGTTGTTACTATGGGGAGGGTATAGCTCAAAAGAGATATGTGGAAATCTTCTGGGTTTCTCTTAATACTCACTTTTTTGTTTGGATATAGTTTATTTAGATGTATTCATTTTGTGAACATTTACATAAGATTCGTACCTTTTTCTTTATGTGTATTTATATTTCACTGAAAGTTTCAGAAAGTTACATCTACTTCATAGGTTTATCAATAATGAGTATTAAATAAAATATGTAAATGTTTAACAAAATGCTAGGACATTGTAAACACTAAATAGATGTTAGTTCTTGTTTACTTTTATTATTATTGCCTTTGTTGTGTTGTTATTATTACGTCATTCGAAATTTCTGAAGTAAAATAAGTGCCAGTCCTAGAAGCATTTTAAAAATGGAATATTTTGTCAAAAGAAAGCTGGAATAGCAATGCTGGTACTGGACAAACTAAACTTTAAAATAAAGACTATCTCAGAGAGAAGCCTCAGTCTGCTCCCCTCTGGGTGGTCCAGAACACATTGACTTCCCTTCTGCAAACTCTGCTGAGCCATGCAACATCTCACAGGCAGTGCACATCCCTAGCCACCACCTTAGGGGGCGCCCAAAGGGCCCGCTTGTCTCTGCACCTCCATGCAACTAAAACAGCGAGCAATATTGGTCCAGGGAGCCCGCTTCCAGTGGCTGCATTTGCCCAGACTGCTGTCTGGGGTCCAGTCTGCCCGAGAGATCCCAACCAAAGATAGTAAAGACTGTAACAAGAGATGAAGAAAGGCATTATATAATAGTAAAGGGGACAATCCAACAAGAAGATCTAACAATTGTATTTATGCACTCAACAAGGGAGTACCCAAATATATAAAATAATTAATAACAAACAAAAAGAAACTCATTGATAATAATACAGTAATAGCAAGGGAATTTAGCACCCCACTTACAACAATGGACAGATCATCTAAGCAAAAAATCAACAAGGAAATAATAGCTTTAAATGACACACTGGACCAGATGTACTTAACAAATATATTTACGGAATACATATTCTTTTCAAGCACACATGGGTACATTATCTAGAAGAGATTACATACTAGGTCACAAATCAGACCTCAACAAGCACAGAAGAGATTGAGATCATACCATGTGTATTTTCTGACCACAATGCTATGGAACTTGAAGTCAACCAGAGGGGGAAAAAAAATGGAAAGACCACAAACATCTGTAGGTTAAACAGCATGCTACTAAAGAATGAATGGGTCAACCAGGAAACTAAAGAAGAAATGAAAAAATGCATGTGAACAAATGAAAATGAAAACAAAACAGTCCGGGGGCACCTGGGTGGCTAGATTGGTTAAGAATCTGCTTTGGCTCAGGTAATGATCTTGGGGTCCTGGGACTGAACTCTACCTTGGGCTCCCTGCTAGTGGCGAGTCTGCTTCTCCCTCTGCCCAACCCCTGCCATTCCTCTCATGCTCTCTCTCATTCTCTCACTCACACTCTTTGTCTCATATAAATAAATAAAAATTAAAAAAAAAAGAAGAAAAGAAAACACAATGATCCAAAACCTTTGGGATGTAGCAAAAGAAGTCCTAAGGGGGAAATATACAGCAATACACATCTACCTCAAGAAGCAAGAAAAATCTCAGATACACAAACTAACCTTACACCTAAACTTAGGAGCTAGAAAAAGAACAACAAATGAGGCTTAGAGCCAGCAGAAGGAAGGAAATAATAAAGATCAGAGCAGAAATAAATGATATAGAAATTAAAAAAAAAACAAGAAATAATAACAATAGAACATATCAATGAGACAGGAACTGGTTCATTTAAAAAAATACATTGTATTTATTTATTTTATTTGAGAGAGAGCAAGCAGGGGAGGGGCAGAGGGAAAGAATTCCAAACAGACTGTTCTAAGCATGGAGCTCAATGCAGGGCTCTACCTCGTAATTTGGAGATTATGACCTGAGCCTAAAAGAAAACTCAGATGCTTAATCAACTGATAAAGCATCCCAGGTTCTTGAAAAAACTAATAAAATTGATAAATCCATAGTCAGAATTATCAAAAATAAAAGAGAAAGGACCCAGACAAGTAAAGGCACAAATGGGAGAGGATAAATAACAACCAATACCACAGAAATACAATTGTGATTAAGAGAATATTAGGAAAAGCTATATGCTAACAAACTGGACAAACTAGATGAACTGAATAAATTCCTAGAAGCATTATCCTGACACAGAAACCAAATAAAGACTCCACTAAGCCAAAATCCCTGACGAACACGGATGCAAAAATTCTCAATAAAACAGACACATCGATCAGTGGAACAGAACAGAGACCCCAGAAATGGACCCTCGACTCTATGGTCAACTAATCTTTGACAAATCAGGAAAGAATATCCAATGAAAAAAAGACAGCCTCTTCAAAAATTGGTGCTAGGAAAATTGGACAGCCATACGCAGAAGAATGAAACTTGATCATTCTCTTACACCATATACAAAGACAAACTTAAAATAGATGAAAGACCTGTGCAAGACTGGAATCCATCAATTTCCTAGAGAAGAACATTGGCAGTAACCTCTTTGACATCAGCCACAGCAACTTCTTTCAAGACACATCTCCAAAGGCAAGGGAAATAAAAGCAAAAATGAACTTTTGGGACTTCATCAAGAGAAAAACCTTCTGTACAGCAAAGGAAACAGTCAACAAAACAAAGAGACAACCCAGAAAATGGGAGGATATGTTTGCAAATGACACTATGGGTAAAGGGCTGGTATCCAAGATCTATAAAGAACTTCTCAAACTGAACACCCCATAAACAAATAATACAGTCAAAAAATGGGCAGAAGACATGAACAGACACTTCTCCAAAGAAGACATACAAATGGCCAACAGACACATTAAAAAATGTTCAACATCACTACCCATATCAGGGAAATACAAACCAAAACCACAATGAGATACCACCCTCATACCAGTCAGAATGGCTAAAATTAACAAAACATTTAAAAAAAATTGGCAAGGACGTGGGAAAAAGGGAATCCTCTTACACTGTTGGTGAGAATGCAAGCTGGTTCAGCTACTCTGGAAAACAGTATGGAGGTTCCTCAAGATGTTAAAATTAAAGCTACCCTGTGACCTAGTAACTGCACTACGAGGTATTTACCCCAAAGATACAGATATAGTGAAAAGAAGGAGCACATGCACCCCAGTGTTCTTAAGAGCAATGTCCACAACAGCCAAATTTTGGAAGGAGCCTAGATGTTCTCCAACAGATGATGGATAAAGAAGATGTGGTTCATATACACAATAGAATATTACTCAGCCATCAGAAAAGATGAATACCCACTATTTGTATTGACATGGATGGAACTAGAGGGGATTATGCTAAATGATATAAGTCAAGCAGAGAAAGACAATTTCATATGGTTTCACTCATAGTGGAACATAAGGAATAGCAGAGAGGACCACAGGTTAAGGGAGGGAAAACTGAGTGGAAAAAAATCAGAGAGACACAAAACATGAGAGACTCTGGAGTCCCAGAACCAAACTGAAGGTTACAGAATGGGATAGTGGGGGCATAGGGTAACTGGGTGATGGGTATTATGGTGGGCATGTGTGGTGATGAGCATTGATTATGCACAACTAATGAATCATTGAATACTACAGCAAAAACTAAGGATGTATTATATGTTGGCTAACTGAACATAATAATAAAAAAAAAACACTATCAAAGTGAATCCAGCAGTACATTAAAGGAATCATTCACCATGATCAAGGGGGACTTATTCCTGGGCTGCAAGTGTAGTTCAATATTTGCAAATCAATCAATATGATACACCACATTAATAAAAGAAAGGATAAGAACCATATGATCCTTTCAATAGATGCAGAAAAAGCATTTGACAAAGTACAACATCCGTTCACAATAAAAATCCTCAACAAGCAGGGACAGAGGGAAAATACCTCACCATAATAAAGGCCTTATATGAAAAAGCCACAGCTAATACCATCGTCAATGGTGAAAAACTTAGAACTTTTCCTTTCTGGTCAGGAACAAGACAGAGATATCCACTCTTAGCAGTTATTCTCCATAGTACTAGAAATCCTAGCCACAACAATCAAAGAAAAAATTAATAAATAAAAGGCATCCAGATCAGCAAGGAAGAAGTGAAACATTCAGGTTTTACGGATGTGATACTGATACACAAATGCAGTAAAGTCACAGGATACTAAGTCAACAAGCATAAATCTGTTTATTTCTCTACATCAAAAATGAAGCAGCAGAAAGAGAAATTAAGGAATCGATCCCATTTACAACTGCACCAAAACCAATAAGATACTTAGGAATACATGTAACCAAAGAGGTGAGATATCTATATTCTGAAAACCATAAAACACTGATGAAAGAAACTGAAAAGGACACAAAGAAATGGAAAGACACCCCAGGCGCATGGATCAGAAGAACAAATACTATTAAAATGTCTATACTACCCAAAGCAATCTACATATTTAATGAAACCCTTCTCAAAATGCCAACAGCATTTTTCACAGAACTAGAACAAACAATCCCAAAATTTTAATGGAACCACAAAAGACCCCAAATTGCCAAAGCAATTTTGAAAAAGAAAAGAAAATCTGTATTTTTAACATCTTGAGGAATCGCCACACTGTTTTCCAGAGTGACTGTATCAGGTTGCATTCCCACCAGGAAAAAAAACCATGAGAGACTCTGGACTCCAAGAACCAAACTGAAGGTTACAGAAGGGAGGAGGGTGGGGATGGGGTAACTGTGATGGGTATTAAGAAGGGCACATGTTGGGATGAGCACTGGGTGTTCTTTGAAACTAATGAATCATTGAACACTACAACAAAAACTTATGGTGTACTATATGTTGGCTAACTGAACTAACTAAATACAGGAAGGAAGGAAGGGAGGAAGGAAGGAAGGAAGGAAGGAAGGAGAAAGAAAGAAAGAAAAAGCAAGCAAGCAAGCAAAGCTGGTGGGATCACAATTCTGGATTTAAAGTTTTATTGCAAAGTTTTAGTAATCAAAACAGTATGGTAGTGGCACAGAAACAGACCCTCAGATCAACAGAACAGAATAGAAAATTCAGAAATGAACTCATAATTATATGGTTAACTTATCTTCAACAAAGCAAGAAAGAATATCCAATGGGGGGAAAAACAGTCTCTTCAACAAACGGTGTTGGGAAAACTGCACAGCCACATGCAAAAGAATGAAACCAGACCACTTTCTTACACCACACACAAAAAGAAATTCAAAATGGATGAAAGACCCTAAACGTGAGCCAGGAATCCATAAAAATCCTAGAGGAGAGCAAAAGCAGTAACCTCTTTGACATGGGCCATAGCAACTTCTTTCTAGATATGTCTCCTGAGGCAAGAGAAACAAAAGCCAAAATAAACTAGTGGACTTTATCAAGATAAAAGCTTCTGCACAATGAAGGAAACAACAAAACTACAAGGCAACCTACTAAATGGGAGAAAATATTTTCCAATGACATTTCTGATAAAGGGCTAGTGGCCAAAATCTATAAAGAACTTATAAAACTCAATACCCAAAACCATGAATAATCCAATTAACCAATGGGCAGAAGATGTGAATAGACTTTTTTTCCCAAGAAGACATCCAGATGGCTAACAGACACATGAAAAGATGTTCAATATCACTGATCATCAGGGAAATACAAATCAAAACTACAATGAGATATCAACTCACACCTGTCAGAATGACTAAAATATAAAAACACAAGAAACAACAGGTGTTGGTGAGGAAGTGGAGAAAGGAGAACCTTCTTGCGCTGTTGGTGGGAATGCAAGCTGGGGCTGTCACTCTGGAAAACAGTTTGGAGGTTCCTCAAAAAGTTAATAATAGAATGATCCTATGACCCAGCAATTGCACTACTGGGATTTATCCAAAGAATACGAAAATGCTAGTTCAAAGGGATCCATGCACCCTGGAGTAGCATTACATACAATAACCAAATTATGGAAATGGTCCAAATGTCCCCTGAATAATAAATGGGTAAGGAAGATGTGGGATCCATATATAGTGGAATATTACTCGGCCATAAAACAGAATGAAATCTTGACATTTGCAATGATGTGGCTGAGGATACAGAGTATTATGCTAAGTAAAATAAGTCAGAGAAAGACAAATATCATATGATTTCACTCATATGTGCAACTTAAGAAACAAAACAAGCAAAGGGAGAAAAAAAAAAGAGAGAGAGAGGTAAACCAAGAAACACACTCTTAAGTATGGAGAACATACTGATGGCTACCAGAGGAGATGTGGGTTGGGGGATGGGATGAATAAGTGATAGGGATTAAGGAGTGCACTTGTAATGAGCACTGGGTGTCACGTGTAAGTGTTAAATCACTAAGCTGTATACCTGAAACTTAATATTGCACTGTTTGGTAACTAACTGGAATTTAAATAAGAACTTTTAAAAATTGGAATATTTTGTAAGACAATTTTGTAAATTGATGACAATACTCTTCTTTGTTCCATACTCAGAAGTCTCTAGGATTTTTTTTTTTTAGGGTTCATTTATTTATTTGAGAGAGTGAGAGCACACACAAGCAGGGAGAGGGAGAAGCAGACTTGCTGCTGACCAGGGAGCTCCATGTGGGGCTGGATCCCAGGACTCTGGGATGATGACCTGACCCAAAGGAAGACAACCAATGGAGCCACGCAGGTGCCCCATCTCTAGGATGTTTCTTTATTCAACACATACTTACTCAGGACTAACTGGTAATAGTGAACCCAGGTTTCTGTGACCAAGATGCTCTTAGATAAATTCCTGGACCTCACTCCTTCTAAAGTTCCTCATCAGTAAAATATAGTATCTTTCCTGTTTATATCACAAGTATTGCTTTCACATCAATTAATTAAATCAATCTAAACTATTAAAAACATATTTATATTTAAGTTACTAGCATAACATTTTATTAAGTACTGTAAATGATACCAAATAGCACACTGTCTAGTCTCTTCCCTCGGAAAGTTTACAACCTGCTGGGGGACATGAGATACACCACCTAGGAAGGTGTAAATAACAAAACAAGGGCAGTCTATACTTCAATGAGAAATGAAGGGAGAGATTTTAGCACTATCTCTGAAATTCTTAATTACTGATATATGTCATGGTTTCCCTAAGTTTTCCTCATTTTTTGAAGTTCTGAGAAAAACATCCATTGATCTTGACAATCAGAGGAGATAAACAGTCTGTGGGGCCATGCAAGCCTATGTTCAAATTAGCTTAGAAAAAAAAGCGAGTCTCTGAAGTGATCTGAGCCTCAGTTTCTTCAACTACAAATTATGATAATAATGGCTTTGTAATACTTTATGGAAACAAAACACATACATGTCACATCATTAACAAAACTTACCACCTTTAGCATCTGTAAACTTTCTCTGTATGTCAATAATTTTCCTAAGAACTTTACATATTTTGCTATAGATGAGAAACCTGAAGCAGAGAGGTTTACAGATTGCCGGACAGCATTCAGCCAATAAAGAGTGTAGATAAGATATGAGGAAAAATAAAGCACAGCAGTCATTGTCAAAACAATTAATTTTAATTATAAAAATTGAGAATTTTCAAGGGATGAATAAATAGTAAATCGATGGAGAGCGAGTGTGAATATGAAGAATTTTGTATTCGTTAACTAAATTCAAGAGGAACATTATGCCTTCTTTGAGACAGTTAATGTTTACAAAATTTCAATGACAATCCAAAGAATAATAGGTACTAGCTGATATTTTGAAACCTAAATTTGATTAACATGTTTAGTACTCTAGTATTCATAACTTCTAAAAAATCAACTATTTCACTTAACCCTTATTTATTTTATTCTATTAAGACTATGAATCTTTTTTTTAAAGATTTTACTTATTTGAGAGTGAGAGAAAGCACATGACAGGGGGGGAGCATGGGCAGGGGGAGAGGCAGAAGGAGATGGAGAAACAAACTCCCTGCTGAGCAGGGAGCCTGACGTAGGGCTTGATCCCAGGACTCTGGAATCATGATCCAAGCCAAAGGCAGATGCTTAACCGACTGAACCACCAGGTGTCCCTAAACTAAGAATCTTTGAAGGAAATTTCTATTTCACAATTCTTTGCATTTCCTGTAAGAATGTTGTAAAATCAAATTTTCAGTTTTCTTAACACAAAATTCAGAATAAAAAAATTCTAATATAAGTATCACAATAACATCCATGAGAAATCATACTCAATTTAGACAAGTAAAGGATATAAGAGGTATGAGGAAAATTTGTCCAACAATTTGCATAAGTTAAACAAATTGTTTAATAAGAAAATTTTTATATGTGGGAGTCTTCAGAGAATAACATTTGAACACAAGCTTGTCAAAATGATTTCTATACACTCTAAATCACTATTCTTTAGAAAAAGATTTTATTTATTTATTTGACAGAGAGAGAGACAGTGATAGAGGAAATACAAGTAGGGGGAGTGGGAGAGGGAGAAGCAGGCTTCCCATTGAACAGGGAGCCCGATGCAGGGATCGATCCCAGCATCCTGGGATCATGAGCTGAGCCAAAGGCTGACACTTAATGACTGAGCCACCCAGCCTACCCCACTCTTAATCATTTTTAGTAGTTAAAGGATTTTTGACATTTACCCAATTTACAATATCAGCTTCTAAGTTTCTTTCAGAAAGCATATAACTTAAACATTTTTTTCTTATTATTCCAATTCTGTTGTATTCAAATGTTGGTGCTATCATTAAATGTGTTGGCTACATGTGTCTATTTGGTATTGCCAATGTGCAAAAAGCAACTGTAGAGTTAATTTGGAAGCCAAGATACAAGTGTTTATGTGCCATATTGCCAATGGCATAAAATGAGACTATTAAAATTTTTAATAACAAACATTAACATTTATAACCTGTAAATACAATTTCAGGTTCATATCTATAACCCTTAAGTTTTTCTTAGGAAGGTGAATGAATTATTCTATTTTTGGTACACAGGATACCCTGCCCATTTGGAAAAGATGTATTTTTGATCCCCATGACTGGGGACTGATAAAAAAGAGAAACTGTGCATGAATAATTGACAGAAAGGAGTGATTATTTATATGGAATAGAGTGAAGGCCAAGGAGAGTTAAGTCCAAAAGATAATACAAAGCTTGAGGCCAACATGACTAGGATAATGGCAATACCACTGATAGAATTAGAAGGAAAAATCTGATCTGGCAGAGGGAGTGCAATAAAGGGTGCTGAAAAAAGCCAGTTTGGTTTCAAATGATGATGAAAAGTTCAATAGCTAAAATAAAATGTGTCACTGAAGCTTAGAAGGCAGGCCAATAAGATTTAAAAATCATTTATTGATCAGCTGAGTGTCAAAATCAGACACAGTGTCTCAGGGAGTGCACAAAGATTAAAAAAAAAAAAAAAAAAAAGATGAGGATCCAGAAGAAAATCCTCATGATAACTCACACTTCTTTGTCAAGACAGAGAAGCTAGATAAGGAAGAGGAAAATGAGGATTATGGCAGCTCTGGAAATCTTAGTTAAAGTTCACTCACTCTCAAGAAGATATAAAGGAATCGGAAGAGCAAGTCATAATGCTTCTAGGTCTGGCAGATTCCTAGAGACAGAAATGTATTTGGGGAAAATCAAATGGATTTGATTTTTCATTCTTCCCATTGAGTTCCAGCTCATTCTTCCAAAGCTCATATCTAAAGAAGTCAGAGCATTGACTTGTTCTGGGTTAGTGATCAGAGGTAGATTTTCTTTCTAGAGTCCATTTTAAGAAGCTCGGTTACAATAGAAACCTCTTCCTCTGCCCCACCTTCTCTCAAGTGGATTGTATCATCGTTCAACATGTTTTCTGTGGCTCCCTGAAAGAAGGTGTATATGTTTGTGCTACACTGATATCAGGCTTCATCATATGATTCGTGTTAGTCAATGAAACAGGAGTAGAAACAATATACCACTTTCAAGCAGAAGTTTGAAAGCCGACTCATGGTTCTCCATGTCCTATTCTGATTCCCAACTGACAATGTGCCAGAGAGGGGTTATCCTTTAGCCTGGACTTCAGATATACTTGGATAAGATCCCAAAGAGACCCCAAAATGGATATAGGGCATGAGAGAGAAACAAACCTTATTGTCTCAAGCCATTGAAATTGTGGGCTTGTTTGTTACTGATGCACATCCTCCCTGAGCTGGCTGGGACAGTTCCCAAAACAGGAGTTCTGCCATGCTGTCTTAAAGAATAGGCCATGGGGATAGACAAAGGTAAAGGGCCTGAGGTTGATACGTACGTCTCCACAGTGTTTCTCATTCATAAGTAGGAGGGTGGCTTTTGACATTTTGTATCAGACAGGTTTTTATTATTATTATTATTATTATTATTATTATTTTATTTAGAGAAGCATTGCACTATGTTTAGCATCCTTGATCCCTAAGGTGATTCCTGTATGACCACCATATGCACACCAGATTAGAACACTCCAGTCATTAAAAAACTAACCAACAAGCAAAACATAACAAAACCAGAAAACCTCTGGTGACTGGTGGTGTGATACTTGCTTGAGAACCGCTAGTCAAACTGATGCCTGCAAATAGCAAATTGAGAATGTGTGAATGATAAATATCTCATCTAAATATACAGCCCTAGAGAGCAGGAAAAGAATCCTGTGTTTCTTTGCATCTCCTCTAGTCTTTAACAAATACTGTTGCAATAGCAATACTTTTTAAAACATTCAATGAGCTAAGATCATTTTAAGCTCTGTTCTACTTCAAAAAAGGACCCGGTCTCATCTTCAAGCCCCAGACAATTTCTATACAGGAAATAGAATTTCCAAATGTTCAGAATAAAAGAAAAAAAAAAAAGTGAGAACTTATGCAGTGGTATCTTCTAGTTCAGTATATAAGTACACTCTTCCCTCTGAGTTTTATTCTCAAGTAAAACTCTCTTCACACACACACACACACAGAGAGAGAGAGAGAGAGAGAGAGAGAGAGAGTAAATGGCTATTAGAAAGGTCCAGATTGAGAGAGGTATTTAGTGACCCCACACCAATAGAAACATTTTATATGATTCCTTTTCCATCCACCTAGACTTGAATGGTAACCTTGGGCAGCTAACAAAGTTCCCCAGGCCTTTGCTCTAAGATCACAGAGAGAACAGGTAGACAGCTATGCATAAAGAGTGTCTAAAATGTTGCTTTTTCTCTGTGGAGCTCATACCAGAGTCTATGTGTTGTTGCAAGCTGAGCTGCTCCCTTCTCTGCTAATTGGATCATGGATTGTAAAAAGTGCCAGGTTTATCCTTAGGCGATGTAAAGCACTGAGGCTCAAAGAAGAAAAAGGAATAATCTGTAGTGAGAGAAAGCTGGCAGGAAGACAGGCACAGACATCACTTTTCTCGAATGCTGAACAGTAGAAAGTGTCATACCTAAGAGATTTAGGTCCTGGATATTAGCGCGTCTTATTCTGGTTTTTTAGGATCGATCCTCTATCAAAGGATTAGAAGGGACAAGAGAGCCCACAGACCATCAGATAAAGCAAGATCTAACAAGCAGGAAAGTTTAACCCAATTGCATCTCCCCTCCCCGTTTCAAGCATTCACCTGTTCCAGAAAGGTTCTACTAAAACACTTTAGGGTATCTGAATATGACTCAAAGCACTCATTATGTGAGTCATGCCAGGCTTCTAGTCCTATAAGTTCACTTGGGTGTGTTTCTGATTGTTTCACACAGTAGATTATTTGTCCAATTTAGGTTGTGATTTCTTGAGAAAGAGTTTTCACTCTACATCAGCAGCAGTATAAGTGATAACTTCATTGACGTAAGCCTTGGCTCGCCAACGAGTTTGTTCAATTTACCCAGGGCAAGGTCTTCAGTCTTGGATTTTCTTTTGTCTTCTTCCCTTTACCTGGCACTGTGATGGACCAGTTGTTGACAAACGATAGTGCATAATGAATCATTTTCTAACTCTTTCTTCCTCTTATCTCTGTAACCAGTAATTGCAAAAAAGGGGGGGGGCATTTTTCCTGTGGTAGCAGGTACACTGAAAGTGGTCAGTTTGAGGGTATAATGTCCCTTTCTGTCCTGAACCATACCTGAGCCTTCATAAAAATATGTTCATAGGAAGGAAACTTGATAGATGTTTGTGTTCTGAAAGCATGAGTCATATTTCAAAATATAGATATTTTGGAACTCCTGAGATATAATGACCAAGAGGTCTCTGCTTCCTTCTTAATTGCAGGCTATCTAGATCTCCAGCTCTTCTTACAGATAGAAACTGATGTGATATTTCTGTCCTTGAAAGGAGAAGAAGTGGGTGGCATTTGCTTTTTACTTTCACCCTGACCTGCTCTTCATTGCCTTTTATATTTTTTCTGTGTTGACCAGAATCTGATGAACAGCATTTCAGCATGCTCTCTTTATAGGTTATGGCTGGGGTTGATGGTGATTATAAGAGCATTGGTTTATAATTCTCTGAAGATATTCTGCAAGTATTCCTTGATTCAGCAGAGATTTCTTCTCGTTAGATTCTTGGGAACAACAGAAGTTCAGGGTCTACTGAACTCTACATGATATACCTCTCAGAAAGCTGAAACATTTGCCAAATTTTAAAGGATTTATCAGGCTTTTCCACACATGTTTTGAATTCACATTTCCCTGAAGGTGAGCCAAGGATATTTATAGATTAATTCAATACTCAATGCTCTGGCTCGGGGTCATTCTTGATAGTTACTCTGAAGAATCACTGTCTAAAATAACATGAGAGCCTATAAATAACATGGCTTTTGAAGATCTGACTACCTGGATTCATGTTTTTGTGTTTTCTTGATATGTAAAAAGGGAATAATAAGATGTACATTGCACAATTATTGTGAGGTTAAGTATGCAGCTAATCTAGACACTATATGACATTCAAGGAGTGGACCTTTATTATTTGTCTTATTGACATCATTTAAAAATATTCAACATGGCTACTGTACTAAGTCAGGTGAAACTTATGTCATCTTCTGTAAAAATATATAATATTAAAATCTATCTTAAGGAAAGACGAAAGCTCAAATAATGATAAAATATACGCTATTAGAAAATCTACTTGATAAATAGAATAACATTTCTAAGAGGAGAGTGAGATACAGCTATGCCATCTCTGTGGAAAGAAATCCCTAGTTTCAGTATCCTTTCAAGTTTTCCTCATCTACATGTCTTTATTTTTCATATAGAGATGACAATACCTGACCAGTTACCTCATAAGGTTATTACAAGGTCAAAATAAAATCTATAGAGAGATATGAAAGTTTTTTGAACAGTTAAAAGCAATGTGCAATAGAAGTTATTCTTCAAAGAACATCTCCTTCACTGGCATCATTAGAGAATGAAAGTTTCCCACAAGTACATTTCTATAAAAGTCTTCCCCATTATGTGAATTTTTTGTGACTATTTTAATACAAGGGATTCCAAAATGCTTTAAAGCAACTTTCTTTTCTTTCCATGGCCTACAGTAACATTTTCTTTATGACTCAGGAACAAGATTATCAATATGAATCTTTCTGCTTTTCTATATGAGAGTGATGCTACCAGAAACCATTGAAGTATAGAACATTGTTTCCCCTTACACTTAATGACCTCAGATTGTTGAATTTTTGTAATCTTTTTACCTGTTTTTGATTTTTTCTGTCATTTTCCCCATCTTCTTAAAAACAAGGCACACAAAGAAAATGACAGTATTTTTATTTTTAATTCAATTTCTGATTTCTAATTATTCAATCATCTATGATTTAATGAGATGAAAAGGTTTTTTTTTTTTTACTGATAAAGTAGTAGATGTCATAAGACATCCCTAGGTTTTCTAAGTTACTAACATTTTGCACATCCCTATTCTTAATGTAATAATAGCTAATGTTTCCCAAATACACACTTTATGGTATATTGAATGTTACACACTTAAACTTAGTCTCATTTAATCCTCACAACTTAGTGAGATAGGCACAATTAATATTCCCATATGGTCGATGAGGAAATCAAAGTTTTTGAATGTTTACATACTATGCCCAAGGTCAAATGAAGTGTTTGAGAATTCAAACCAAGTTTATCTGACACCATAACCCAGTTATTCATCATATATTTGTGTTGAGAAATATTTATTTTTATATATAGGCATGAAGTGAAGCCAGGGGTCATACACAGAAAATGCCAGTTATTGCAAAGCAGGGGAGAAGACAGGAAGGTATCGAACACCAAGAGAGCACCCAAAAGGAATAGCCACATGAAGACTATATTCATCAGGAGAAAAATGAAGAATCAGCCTTAAAGAGGAAGGAAAAATAGGCAAAGATTATTCTATAAGCCCCAAGTTGACATCTCTGAGACAGCTCAATAAAGAGTAGCCTACTTTCCTACTCCAGTCTGAGCAAGTTAAGACAAAAGAGAAGCACATGAAGCATCAAAATATCACCTTTCTTGTTGATAAAAATGTTTCCCAAAGTTGTTTTTTATTTTATTTTATTTTATTTTTTGGCCTCAAGGCATATAAAGAATGACAGTGTTTTTATGAGATTGGGTAAACAGATAAGGCTTCTTATGGCCAGTAATGAATGGTATAGTGCATCAGCTGCCATAACATCTCACTCCGTCACCGTAACTCCCGAGAGGATCACTATCTTGAGATATCTGAAGCCGTTCATAGAACATCAATTGGGAAACTCCATCAAAAAGTCTAAGTGAGGGGATATGCTTTAGTGGCAGGGCCAAAAGGGCTTAATAACTAAGCCCTGGATATGAACAGAGTTACTGTTCCCATTCCCAGAGTACTGGACTCTGAGAGCAGAACATGACTTTATAGGAGGAGGGATGAATTTCTGCTTCCTTTGGGCAGCTGATCCCTAAAAGAAAAAAAGAGAGGAGCTCCACCAAACATGCCTAAATTATTCTTTCCAGATTCATCTATCAGTTTAATCCATTTCTCTTCCCCCATCGGAGTGAGTAAAGAGGTATACAGAGGCCAGGGTTTAGACTGATTGGATTCTCTCAACAAGGATGAAGCATTAACAGCGATGAAAAAACATTCTCCCCTGCTGTTTAAGAGCCATAGGAAGAGAAACATGTGCACAGTCACAGAGAGCCTCTCCACTTGGTTAGAATTTTCTGGTTGGTGAAAGAGGGGAACTAGGGGCTTATTTCTGGGTAGATGTTGGTATGGAATTATAAGTATTAGATAGGAAAAGAGATGCTGTTAAAAAAAATCCTTAATATGTGTGTATAGATAGATACAGAACTATGCATCTCTGTGTGTCATATCACACATGTATGTGACATGACTCATATCTCTATATATGACACACACATACATACACACATATCTATATATGAGAAGGAGAAAGGTAGAGAGAAAAGGGAGGGAGAGAGAGAGTATGGGGAGCAACTGGGACTTTTTGACCCATTTTTGCCTTGACAGTTTTTTAATTTTGCTAATTAAATGCAGTAAGATCCTATCTTGCCACTATTACATGAATGCATGTAAATAATCACTTAATAAGAATAATTTAATTATGAGCATTATGATTTGAACAGTGATCACTTTTTTAAGTATCACATGCTTGTTTCTGTATAATAATGATGTAAGCAAAACACCTACACATTCTAATTTAGCAGTCTTTTAGAATGAGGAAAAACAAAATTGCTTCCTGAAAGGGCTTAAATTGTATGCTTCGCACTCAAAAGCCAGAAAGTTACTGGGAACAGCTGGCCATTGATGTGTAAAAAGTAAATGTCATTGTCACTAAAAAGTGAGTCACTAGGGGTGCCTGGGTGTCTCAGTGGGTTAAATCCTCTGCCTTCGGCTCAGGTCATGATCTCAGGGTCCTGGGATCGAGCCCCACATTGGGCTCTCTGCTCAGCGGGGAGCCTGCTTCCTCCTCTCTCTCTGCCTGCCTCTCTGCCAACTTGTGATCTCTGTCTGTCAAATAAATAAATAAAATCTTTAAAAAAAAAAAAAAAGTGAGTCACTACTGGAGACATTGACCATTCATCCTTTGTATAAAATTATGCCCTGATCCTGAAACTTCATTTTCATATTCAGGTTCGCATTTTGCCAATTAGAATAGGCAGCTAATCTAATCTCCACCAGACCTGCTAGGGACCAAGCTTTCACTTAAGACATACTGGCGTTTCTAAGACAAGGAAGTATTTTATTGTCTTTTAACTTTATAGGGTCCTTCCTGTCTACTTAGTGATAAGCACACCTTGTCACTTCTCATAATGAAGGGCAAATCAGTGACCCTCTTTCTATTTACCATCTCATCCAATCACAAGCACAGCAATGTAGAAGACCCACAGATTCTAGAAATTCACAAATCCTCTTCTGTTGACATAGGTGGTCTCTTACTATTTTTTAAACACAACACTCAAACTCTGGGCTGAAGAATGTGGCAAGACTTTCTCTAAAAGGTTATTTCTAGAGGCGCCTGGGTGGCTCAGTTGGTTAAGCGTTTGCCTTTGGCTCAGATCATGATCCTGGAGTTCTAGGATGGACCTCTGCATCAGGCTCCCTGCTCAGCAGGGGAGTCAGCTTCTTCCTCTCTCTCTGCCCCTGCTCATGCTCTCTCTCACTCACTCTCTCTCTCAAATAGATCAATAAAATCTTTAAAAAAATACAAAAAATACATAAAATGTTACTTCCATAGATAAGCACACATAGGAGACTTGGGAAAACCTAGAATTACAATGAACTTGCCTGACCCTTGAGAAATAACTGTCCAAATGCTTTGGAGTCCAATGCTTTATAAAGTACCTGGGTGTTTTCCTTTGGAAAATTCACGGTCTTATGCTACTGCTCAAGGTTGTAGGTAAGAACGAGAGAAGAGACAAAACAAGAATCATAATGACAGTCTTCAAAGCATTCTCCATAAAGTCTTCATTTGAAAAACTTCCATAACAGCTTTACTGTTCCTATTGGCATATGGGAAGTACACAAATATCTTATGCAATTACATGAAACCAAATAGAAATCTATTTCAGTGTGATGTCCCAGGAAAATCTTTGGTGAAGCTCAAGAACTTAGGTCATTATCTGATCATTGCAGAGCTAACTCTATCATGGATCACTAAAGATTCCATGATGCTTTTCCAAGCATGTAGATAAAGAGAGATTCGCAAAAGGATGGAGGGATGTTGACATGTCCCTTTCAAGTTTAAATATTTCCTTATTTTTACTCCCATTTATGACTCAAAGTTTAGTTCCTTTTTAAACCACAATGCTTAGGAGCTTCTGAGAAAAAGGGGAAAAGTAGAAATAACCGAAATAGAAATCTGTTGAGTGAGATAAGATTATTGAGAAAACTTTCACTTCAAACAAATGAGCATCTTGGTGTCACCAGCCAGACTTCTGCCAGCAGTTTCTACCCTCCCTCTTTACACCCCAAATCATGGAGAAAACAGTCTTAGATTTCTATTCACTAGTGGCTAGAATGTCCCTTGGGAGCTCATCATTACCATCAGGAAAGAATCTACTTCCAGGTCAACTGTGCAATTGTCTTGAACTGTGTCTATTGAAATGAGCTAAGAGATACATAATAGCAATCAGTTTACTGTTACTATAAAGTTCTGGAATTTACAGAAAATTTTCTTTAAAAATGAATGGAAAAAATGAAACAAGAGAAAACCAGAAAGGGAGACAAATCTTAAGAGACTTTTAATCTCAAGAAACAAACTGAGGGTTGCTGGAGTGGAGGGGGGTGGGAGGAATGAGGTGTCTGGATGACAGACAGTGGGAAGGGTATGTAGTATGGTGAGTGCTGTGAACTGTGGAAGACTGATGAATCACAGACCCGTGCCTCTAAAACAAATAATACATTATATATGAATAAAAATAAAACAAAATAGGGATAGGGTGGCTGGGTTATGGACAATGGACAGGGTATGGGCTATGGTGAGTGCTGTGAGATCTGTAAGCCTGTTGAATCACAGACGTGTACCCCTGGGGAAAATAATACTTTATATGTTAATAAAAATTAATTAATTAATTAATTAATTAAAAATGAATGAAAATTGCCTTACCTTTAAAATTATATCAATACCATACCCACTCATGTGCATTTCTTTGCTGAAAAAGAAATTTGGAAGTTTGCATTGTGCACAGCGCCCTAAAAACTGCATATGCTCCAATCCATTTTACTCATGTGATATCCCTGATCTACCCTTCCAGTTTCATTCTAGGTAATTGTGATTCTAAACAACTGACTTCCTTTGTGAATCGGTAAGTTCACATTGAGTATAATATCTATGTGATTTTTAAAAGTAGGTTTTGTGGAAAAAATTCATTGTGATTCACTGGGTGAGCTGATCCTTTGAGCTTGGAGGAGTTGGATATAAAACATATGCACTACTATGGAGGCTAGTCTGGAGTAAAAAGGTACCAAGGATCTGGGGTACACAAAGAAATCCTTGGGTGACAGCATTTTTCAGGCATGTTCCATGAAAAGAAATGATTGTGTAAGTTGCAGGTTGTAAGGGTATCTGGGTACATCCATTTGGGAACTGCTAGACTAGACCAAGTTAAATGAGCTTCTTTAACACACAATGATGAGGATCTTTAGAATACAAAGTTATATTACGAATCTCCAAACAGACTGTAATATGCCGTATTTCTCAAACCTACTTGGATTTAAGCCCTTTCTCAAAAATATATTTGTCAAAACTAGTGTTCTGCAGAAAATAATTTAAGACGTGCTATGAAAAGATTGTGGGGAAGTGGGGAATCTAAGGGAAGAACAATACTAGCTACTATTTGTACTGTGCCACACAGTTCATAAAGTGCTTCCTCATTATTATCTCTTTCCATCCTTGGGCCAAACAATTTTATAGGGAAAAATAGCTCAAGGATCTTAAGTGCCTTTCTGAAATATATACAGAGATAAAAATGAAGAGTTCTGACTTGGCTCTAGGTCTTCTGATTTTAATTCAAATATCCTTTTCACTATATGTTCATGAAAACATCATATCTTTTGTTTCTATTTTTACCAAGAGATAATCCTAAATCATATTTCTCAGTGGTGGGATAACTAGGACTTTCTGTACTCAACACAAGTTCCATGAGTTATATGTCCCCAGCTTCCATCTCATTCTTCCCCACATAAATCTTCCCTTTTTATTCCTCCATCTTTGCCAGATGTCTCAGCATCTTAGCAGAAATAAATGATGTACTCAGAGGGGTAATGAAAGAAATGAAAGAACTCTAATATGGAAAATTTTTACAAATATCAAAAGAGGAATATGGGAAATCAAAGGAGGATAGTTAGTCTCCCAAGGCCAGCAATGCTAGGAGCTTTCTCCACAATGCCTGAAAAAGACAGAAATGGACCACTGGGGAGAGTAGATGCCTAGAGAGTGCTTCCCAGCACAAGGAAGCAGCCAAGTTGTGCTGAAACATAAAAAGAAAAGAGAAAACAAATACCCTGATTTCATTCTTTTCCCACTATTTCATCTCCTGATAGCCCCTGAAATTAGCCAAAATCAACAAGAAGCCAAAGGGAAAGAAATCTTATTGATGAAATCTATAAAAGTCAGCCTCCCAGAGGTGCCCCCACAAAGCAAGGCTATGAAGGAGGATGTAATCTGAATCTGAGGGAACATAAGGGAGACATCCAGCACACCAGGTAATCAGGTTGTCAAACTCTACTAATGATGTGAAAAAAGCTGGGTCTTAAAGATTTAAATGCAACCTCTAAGTTAAGTGGGGGAGAAAATTCTTAGAAAAAACTTGGGAACCATATTGTTCACTGATTCTAGAGATGATGATTCTCTGTGGTGAGTTAACTTGGTTAAATGACCTCATTCTCATAAAGAAGGGCATCTCAGAATTGGCTTTCCATTGAACTATGAGTAGAACTAGCAGCCAGCAATGAGGATTACGTCATGCTCACCTCATTTCCATTACCTACTAGATGGATTTATTCCTCCTACAAAAGTGTCATTGATGTTCACCTAAGCCACAGGCTTCTTCTTTCTCTTAAGGTCTAGTTACATCCTAGGTGAGATTTACATTATTCTAGAATCATTGCAGATTGAGTCCATTTGCTGCCATTTTCTCCAGATTCTATATTTAAGATCAGGAAGTACCTAAATAATTCTAGGTTTCTGTATTTTCTGTTCCAGCAGAGAGGTTTTGATAACTAGGTTCCTGTCGTTGCTCATGTCCAAATACAGAAGAGAGAAAGGGTAATCCAGTGATATGATCGAATACAACTTCTTACATATTTGAACTTGTTTTGCCAGTCTTCCAGAGTTCATATTTTGTGAGTCTTGGAATTAAAGAAAAATCCCAATGCTAATACCTAAAGGTTATTAGCAGCATATGGAGATCTATAAAATTAGTTTAATTAATCAAAGAATATTCTCTTAGGATTTCCAGGAGTCTAACAACAAGAACAAATAACTTCTGAAATTGATTGGTTGGTTTCTTTAAGTCAGGTGACCCATAAATGTCTTTAAGAGAATTACTTGCTTCAAGCAACATTTCTGACCATGGTTTCATGCTGACTAAATTCTTCTTTAGAACCCTGATAGAGTATGGTCCTATTTTTCCAGTTTTACCTAATCTGGTCTCCAGCCTGGGACAGTCTCTACATCTGGGATAGGCTGAACCTTCACCAACACTTCACACAGAAAAGGATCCTTATTTGTTTTCCCCAACAAATGAGTCAAAGAATACCAAGTCTTTATGCATGGAGTTCTCTTCTTTTTGCTACAGTCTCAAAAAAGTACAATTTATTAAATACCCCCACCAGGCCTCTGAACCCCCCCAAAAGAAAATTGTCCGTTGCTTGCCCTCCTGACTATTCTGAAGGCAAAGGATGAAACCCTCTTCAGGCCAGAGCCAGGGATATTCAGGTTACTGATTTTACAACCTTGGTTGCCTGGTTTCCCATGGCAACCACCAGTTCTTCCAAGGTTACAGTAGATAACAAATTAGAAGCAGCAAAGTAGGGGGTTGTTAGAAGTAGGTTCACTGAAAAGTGACAGGTGTCAGAAAGAGAGGAGACAGAAGATACACTAACTGGAAACGCCCAGCAGCCTACGGCCCGTTAGTGTTGGCCACATAGCCCTCAGTACCACAATCATCCCTGAGGGCATCACTATATTTGAGCCATACCAATGGCCCTGAGTCATCAAGAAAAGATTAACTTATGTCAAGAAAATTCTGTTAAATAAGGAAAATAAGTTTTCAATACATTTTAGAAATATTTCCATCAAAAATGATTATATATGTGTACATATATATGATATGTTTAAATGATTAACCTTAGTTACCTGAAAATTCACATACAGAAAACATCTAGTAATTGAGAGTGCTGAATATAAAAGTCTTTGATCTCTGTAAGGTTATTTCTTCTTAGGAACCAAAGGTGGATCTGGAGAGTTCCCTTGATTGCTTAGTGGCCTGGCTGATGTTAATTCTTTTTGTTCTAAAATGGAGTGTGAGTGTGACTGTGTCTTCCTAAATCATGTGAGTGGACATGAACAAGAAGAGTTGGTATATAGAAGGAGGAGTGGACCAAAAAGAAGGTATATCTATTTTCTAAACAGTGGAAATTTAAGAATTAAGTGATAGAAAGAGAACAGTTATAAAACAACTGATCCAATAATAATAATCGCTTCCTCTGTTTTTCCATTCTTTCTGCCTCCTTTGTTATTTGAATGCCTGCTTTCCTTTCCAAATTACTACCATTTCCAGAGATAATTGTGCTGCTTAAAAAGAATGTCACCCTTCTCCTTATCAGTCTGTGTGAGGATAAGGGAACCCCCCCTCTCTCTCTCCAACACCACCTCTCTTGCCTTACTTTCCTAATCTGTTTGACTGAAAATTAGAGACAACAGGACAGAAGCTGAGGTAACTGTCCTCATAAATTAGGCTCCTGAACCTTCAAAGTCTGCAGTAGCTTGAGTAAACAAGAGTGGGGTGGGAGGGGTATTGGGGGACTAAGTCCAGTGGCAAATCTATGCCTCTATCTTAGGGTAGGGACTGCATCTTGTTAGCTGTGCTTTTAACTCTTAACTAGGTACCTTAATTCCTTTAGGAAATTGGAAGTAAATCTAATTGGTGAGATAACAGTAGTTCTTTAAAATAATAACAATCCATGCTTCCAAACAACATTGTATCAGAGATGCTATTCAGTACAGAATAAAAAGAAACATAGAATGACTGCGATGGAAGAAACAGAACTATCTTTTTTTTTTTTTTCTCAAATGATATGACAATCTAAAAAGAAAACCAAAAATAATCTACAAGTAAATTTATTAAAGTTAATAAAAAGTGTACTAGTGTTGGCTAATAGAAGATCAATGGTCAAAAGTCAAATTAGAATATGTATGTGACTTAGAGAGGGGGGAAAAGGAGCTCATTTCTAAAGAGAACATAAAATACAAGTTTCCTAGGGAAAATGATTTTCAAAAGATGTAAAAGACTTTGTGGAAATTATAATACTGTAAAACTGAAAGACATTAAAGAAGGCCTAAATAAATGGAGAGAAGTATACTGCTCACAATAGAAGATTTAGTTATATTATTTTTCCTTAAAATATAATTCTACTTTTACAAAACCCCAACAGAAATATTTTCGTGGAATTGGGCAAGTTTATTATAAAATTAATATAGATGGATAAAGAACCAAGAATTGCTGAGGAATGTCTGAAATATGAGAACAAGGCAAAAGACTTTCTCCAACAGTGGATTACCCAGGGTGAGTTTAAAACTACTGGAATTAACATAGTGTGGCATTAACAGAAGTTTAGACAAATGGACCAACAAAAGAGAATGGAGAAGGAGCATGTGCAAATGAAAGTCTGATATATGAGTTGATACTGAGAATGACATAATGACAGTCTATTTAGTACTCATGAATTGTATCATCCGAAGAAGGGAAACATACCTCCCTTCCTCACACCATATAGAATGTTACTTCCAGATGGATTAAAACTTCACATGTGAAAATAAAAGATACGATGTAATGAGGGAGAAGCACATACATACTTTAAAAGAAATGAGTCATTTATTAAACTGTGCAGTGAGTGCAGAAATGTATATTTCTGTACTTCCCTTAAATAGTACACATGTGTGTATGTGTATATCATATATACGTGTGGAGGCAGGCATATATACACACAGGTATCTATAATTTTTATGCATGATGTAATTCATAATGAAGTGTAAAAATATGTATAGATAGAAGTATTAAACTTCACATATTTAAATCCCTGATTATTTTCTATCCTGAAGACTCTCTTATAGAAGTGATACTTCTCTGTTGTTTTGTAATACATTATTTCAGCAACTCTGTTTTCCTGGGAAATATTACATACAAGTGCTACAGAGTTTCAATACTATTCTAGAGTTTCCATAAGTGAAGCTTAAGCTTATTTTCTGAGTCCATTCATTCACCCATTCATTCTTTCGTATTGAAACAGGGTGGTAAATTCATATCAAGCAGCATGAGTTAATGAGGTCTGTCCACTCAAGGCTTAAAGACTAACCCCCATGCTGGGCAGTTTCTAATGGATCTCTATTTGTCCACTCCTTCTTGTCACACATCGTGCCCTGGAATGCTAACTCTTACAAACTTACTGACCTAAGTTCCCTTACTCTCCAGCTTCTGGCTGGATTTGGCCAATGGGAGGCATTAGAAAAAAATAGGGGTGATTACCAGTGAGAATATTTATTACCCTTCCTGTTCCCTATCTGACTTGCCAAGGTTTCAGTAGCAACTATTTTCCTGTTGGCCTGCAACACTTGTTAGATGGCTCTTTGTAGCTCCAGCTCTCCCTGGGTTTTGACATCACCTTTGCCCTTTCAGGAGGAAGAACGCTAACACCTTTCTAATCCTTTCTAATCCTCTTCTTCCCTAAGATTGGAAACCTTCTCTTTTGGATCCTCTTATTCCTTCTCTCTTCAGTTAAACCTTGTGAGTGTGTCAACTACTTACAACTTGTAATAAGTACTAGAAATAAAAGCGGGAAGATGTGTGTCTTGTGCATCTTGAGTACTTCTTCTAATTATACCGAGCACACCTATCTCCCATGCCCTTAGTACATCTTATGCCACAGAAAATGCCACAGCAGAGAGATTCCATGTGGGTCCGTGTGGTTCTATCTTCCGAAGTCTCCAGACACATGCTTGGGTCTCTGGCTCTTGCCATTTCCAAGGATCAGTGAAATTCTATAAGGCACATTTTGGGTCCTGGTTTTATGAACTGCTGTCCAGGGGTGCTATAGCATAATCTAGAAATGCCGAGGACCAACTGCCCTCTGAAGTAGACACTGACCAATGAGAGAGAGAAGAGGGAAGAAAAGAGGGCAGTAATAACCCATCTTCTTTTACCCTTTGATGCATGGTTTTTTTTTTTTTGTTTTTTTTTTTTTGGAAGCGGGCTCTCCGCCAAGCAGAGAGTCCGATGTGGGACTCGATCCCAGGACCCTGAGATCATGACTTGAGCTGAAGGCAGAGGCTTTAAACCACTGACCCACCCAGGTGCCCCTGATGCATGGTTTTTATGTCCAGCCAGTACAAATATGTTGATGGTGGCTCACCAGATGCTGGTATACCATTGTCATGAAGCAGTGAAGGAGGAACTGGCTGGAGGACACACATCCTGTGTCTGCTTCCCATCTTTCTTTGCTTAGCTTTCCTTTATTCTTAAATCCATGGCCTTGATCTGGCACTTCCCAAATACAGCATTAACACTTGGTTTAGACTTGGTTTTCAAAGAACCAGGAAATACATTAATGAGAACCAAGTAGACATCCTTAGATACCGTGGTTCAGGCAGATTCCTTTGAGGAACTTGAATTTAAACTGAGACCTGGAAGGATGGGAATCAAGCCATAAAAGCAGTATTTTGGTCAAAGAGAAGAGCAATTAAAGTCATTTGACAAGTTTAAGCAGAAAAGAGTCATCAACTGATTTGCAATTTTAAACCTCACTCTAGCTACCATGTAGAAATGGCCAGTAATGGCACATCTGCTGGACTGAATTTGGTTGAGAGTACAAAGCCTATGGTAAACTTGAACTACAGCAGTGGCAGAGATCATGGGGAGAAGTGGAGAGATACAAAACACATTCTGGAGGGAAAAAAAACGAGAGAGCCAGATTATAAATTGGATATGGAGGCTGAAAGAAATAATAGTGTAGAGTCTGACATCTAGGCTTTTGAATTAGTAAATCTATTGATGATGATGGGCTACTTACTGAAAGAAGGGCATTTTGGTGAAGTCCAGGTAGGGGAAGTAAAGGTTTCCATAGTTTGACATGCTGAACTTGAGGTGCACTTAAGATATATCAAGATAGGGCTATCAAGCAGAAGTTAGAAGCACAGAGGTGCAGAGCAACATCATGGTAGGTAGCATCATAAAGCTGGCATTTACAATCATGGGGAAGAATATATCACCTAGAAAGAACTGATAGAAAAGTAATGAAGACCCAAGCCAGGTCTTGAACAGGAGGAGACAGTAATAAAAGGGTAAAAAATAGCTATCAGGAGGGCAGGGAGAATGGGAGCTGTCAGGATGATTGAGAAGAGAGGGTTTAGAACAGGGATGGTCAATGGAGGTGGGTGCTACTGCAGGACTGAGTCAGATGGGGACATCGAGTCAGCTATCTGATCTGACACCATGGAGATCACTCATGCCTGAAAGCGGAGAGAAAACACTGAAAACCAGAGCAGAGGGCAACAAGAGAAAAAGCAACGTGAAATATCACTTCACATGCAACAGATTGGGGAAAATTAAACAAACGAAAAATGACAAGCACTATTGAAGATCTAAGGAAAGAGGAATGCTCACAGAATTTAGGTGACTTTGGAAATCAGATGAATGTTTTTAGAATCAAAATATATATAGTTTTTAAAGATGATGCTCATGTTTGTGACCCAGCTATCTGATTTCTTAGAATTAGGCCCATAGAAAATAATTTATAGGAACATGGTGATGTTTGCAGGGGTGGGGGTGGCTTCACTGAAGCCCTTGTGATAAAAAAATTTAGGGGAGATAATCTAACTGTCCATCCTTCAGAAATGAATCAAATAAACTTATTCAAACAATGCTATAACACGTACCATAAGTAAAATATAGGACATTGATTTACTTTGGCATGGATAAATTTCAAAACAAATAATTGCAAAGTGCATACCATTTGTCTAAATTTTTAACATGGTACAGTATTTAAAAATCTGTGGGTATTTTTAATGTATATAGAATGATTAAATTTAAAAATGTCCGTGGAGTGCATACACATCAACTTCAAGAAAACATTTACCTCCAGAGAGAAGAAATAGGAACACAAAACTTTAGCGAATTCTGTACTACTTTAGTTCTTGAAATAAAAAGGGGAAAGACTGAAGAAATACGGCAAAATGTTCATCTTTATTCATATCTTGGTAGCGGTTACTTGAAAGCTTATTATATTATTTTCTACAGTTCTCTCTATATATGTTGAAATATTTCATAATTTATTTAAAAATAAATAATAGTTGAGGAAATGAGCTTAGAGCATTTTTTAATTTTTTTTTAAAGATTTTATTTATTTGACAGAGAGAGATCACAAGTAGGCAGAGAGGCAGGCAGAGAGAGAGGAGGAAGCAGGTTCCCTGCTGAGCAGAGAGCCCGATGCGGGACTCGATCCCAGAACCCTGAGACCATGACCTGAGCTGAAGGCAGAGGCTTAACCCACTGAGCCACCCAGGCGCCCCAGCTTAGAGCATTTTATTAGACAATTTTCACCCTGGCTGGTTTCATCCTGATTTCCTTTTTATTTTATTTTGTTTATTTATTTTTAATGTATATATATTTAAGATTTTTATTTATTTATTTATTTGACAGACAGAAATCACAAGTAGGCAGAAAGGAAGGCGGAGAATGTGAGGGGTGTGGGAAGCAGGCTCCCTGCGGGGCTCGATCCCAGGACCCTGAGATCATGACCTGAGCTGAAGGCAGCGGCTTAATCCACTGAGCCACCCTGGAGCCCCTTTCATCCAGATTTCTAATTTGAATTATCATTTATATAAGGCCAACATTTTTGTTTCCATTTCTAACCCCTCCTATGAGTGGTAGACCCATATGTACATACAATTGTTTACTCTTCATCCACAAAACCCGTTCCTCTATCAGGATCTTATCTCGGTAACCAATCGCACCAAGCACCCGGTTCTCTGGCCTGAGATCCAGGTTTTATTCAAAATTCCTCTGTTCCTCTTATAGCCCTACATTTACACCATCAACAAGTCATTTTGATTTTAGCTTAAAATATATAATCTCATATCTGACCATTTCCTACTACTTCCACTATCACTGTCATAGTCCAAACCACCATCTTATCTTCCTTATTCTGTTACAACAGATACAAATGGGTATTCCTTCTCTTACTTTCTATGGTTCAACACTGACTTGGATATCTTTTAAGATCTGAATCACATCATACCACTTTCCAGTTCAAACTCATTCTTGAAACAAGATACAGATTCCTCTATATGACTTTCATGAAGCCAAGGTCATTTTTATACGTCATGTAATCTAAAAAAAAGGTTTGCAAAAAAGAGAGGAAAGCAAACCATATGAGACTCTTAACTATAGAGAACACACTGAGGGTTGATAGAGGGAGGTGGGTGGGGGCATGGGCTAGATGGGTGATGGGTATTAAGGAGGGCACTTGTGAGGAGCACTGGGTGTTGTATGTAAGTGATGAATCACTAAATTCTCCTCCTGAAAATAATATTATCCTGTATATTAACTGACTAGAATTTAAATAAAAACTTGAAATCAAAAATAAAATAAAAGTCTGTTGGATGAATAAATGAATGGGGAAAAGGATCATGAAGGAGTAAGACACTTGAATTGGTGAAAGCTGATGGGTATAAGTGGGGGAACTAGCAGTCAACAAAGGTAGGAAATTATTATAATGAGAGAGGAAGGAGGAGAGGATTGAGGGTTTGGTGCAAGGAAGATAAAGTACTCCTTGTTTGCTGGTCTTTATTGCCTCAATGAAATATTACACAAGGTCAAGTCTGATAGAATGTGTGGAATGTGAGAGAAGTATGAGGAAAGAACAGAAAGTTACCTTTTAGAGAGGAGGAAATTAAACTACTTATGAAAGTAAGACGTCCAGGACATGTGTAGTGCCCATTACAGTTTTGTGATTATGAATGCACAGTTCATCTCACCAGCCCCATCAGATCATTTTCAGTGGCTAAACTTGGCTGCTTGAGTGCAGGCACAGAAAAAAATGGAGAGAGCTGGTGGTGACAGTAGGAGTTTTGGCCCTGGAGTGGGATAAGCAGAGAGAGGAGGAACAGAGGAGAGGAGATGAAGAGCAGAGGAGCACCATCCTTGCATATAATGATTATACCTAATGACGGATCCTGGAATTGAAGGTGGGCAAGGACAGAAGTGAAGACGGGGGGAAGGGGAGAGAGAGCGAGAAATCAGTAGTGCCCATAGATTGAAGACTTGGATAGGAGGTGAGTGCAGCAGAGTAAGCCTTGGGGTAACTGAGCTGAAAAGAGGTGAAAAGCTAACAAAGGAATGCTTGAGAGAGATATTTCAGGGGTGGAACACCCAAAACCAGGAGACTTGATAACAGGAAAAGAATGTAGAAAAGGTTATTGAGAAAGGAAGGATCAGATTATTAAATCATATTAAAGAATAATTATACATGTTGTGTGCTTGAGAGAAAGGGGAAAAAAAAAGATAAAAAAACAAACAAACAAAAAAGAGCACAGTAGGAGAAAGTAACCAGGAAGGGGTTGATGCCATTAGTATTTAGGGTGTGTTGTGTCGTGTTGTGCTGTGTTTTCAAGGGGAAACAGTGATGAAGGACATCTGAAAATGCCATTAGAAACACAGATGACAACTCACCTTACTTCTTGTAATGAAGAAATGGAATCTAGTAGATAAATACTCTCTTTTTGAGAAGTGGCCAAAAAAAAAAAAAAAAAAAAAAAATCATGTCCTCTGCTTTGGTTAAGATACTCAAAATTCCTGAGTCTTTGGTATCCTCTACTGTGTGACTTCGGGAAAGCCACTTAGCATGCATTGTTTCGAATTTTCAGCCCATATTGTAAGCTGCACTAACTAGATCTTTAAGCATTTACCTAGGATTAGGATTCTATTTCTTTATATTCATCATTTTGACCACATTGCCTTCTCTTTTTTACCAGTTTTCAATTATTTTGGAATTATACCTGCTATTTGCTAAAAATGAACTTTAAATAACCAAGATACATGTGGCTTTCTTCTGCTTCCCAGAAGACAAAATTGCTGAAAATACAGTAATCTATATAGATAACACTTGGTGAGTCACACAAATGGAGCTGAGTCTCATTCATGATAATTTGAACATCAGATAATAAAAAAGCCATTTATTTTTGGATTTGAACCACACTGTGATGATATTTTGTGAGTGTACTTTCTTAATTACGTTGTAAACTAAACAAACTTTGCATTCTCCAGGTGATTATCAGATAGGAGGCCTGGGGATGAAGAGTTTTGGACTTAACGCTAATGGAAGGAGAAAGACCAGGCAAAGAATTCCAAAATAATCAACAAATAAATCCATTTAATAATGGAGAAATAACTAAATAAGCTTAACTCTTTGACGATCCCCACATTTAAATGACCTAGAGTATAAACGTCCTAGCACAGTGCCTGGCACAAAACAACTCAATAAATATTGATTCCTTCTTTCCTTCTTTGATCGTTACAGAAGTTCCTTTTTCTCTTTTCTTTTTTTAACTTATATGAAGGTCATTTCTTATCTTCTTCTTTATTGATTCCAATCCTTGGAGAATAAAGAGATAGCAAATAAAAAAGAAAAGGTGTTGAAGCCTTGTTCTATGGCCCAGCCTAATGTGACAATAAGAATGTTTCCCCTTCCTATAAGGGTATTGTTAGGAAATGTATGCACTCAAACTAGCATCAAAAAAACCTATTTATTAGCAGATATGGGGTAGACTGTCCCCAGTTACTCAGGACACATGGCACCATGACAATGATTATTATAAGCAACCAGTCTTAAGATGGACAGTTTGAACATAATGCAATATCCCTTAACAAATGGGATTTTAACACTCTCCAGGTATTTCCCTGCTGTGTGAGATCTTCTGTGTGAAATCTCTTTGTTTAGCTCAGATGGGTCGTTTGTCAAATTCCTTCTCATTATTAAAAATGTATTCAATAACATTTAATGAGTACATATGGGCTCAGAAATGATCGCAAATCAAAATTTCAAAAGTCGTATTTTATCTGCACTAAGACTATGAATATGTAATAGGCCCTTAATGTGGATGATTCTTAATGCTCAAACAGGATCTGATCCTTATAATATTCACTGAGTTTCTACAGCTTTCATTTCCAGGTGAGGAAATTACAAAAACCCAAAGAGATGACGTTGGGGTTTGGGAAAGAAACCACAACAGGAACGGGGCTGCCAACCTCTAATTAAAGTCTCAATCCAAGTATTCTTCCATTTGATGACTTTGTGATTAACATTTGCCCACTCATTATTTTTTTTAGAAACCAGTTTATGGAGTGCTTTGCAAATAAAATGTGTTAGTTAAGTAGTGTTATAGTATTAATAGTAATTGTTTTAATAAGTATAATTAAAAACAGACTACCTGGAACCTTATTTTCTTTGGGTTTTGTTTGTTTGTTTTTTAAAGATTTTATTTATTTAGGGGCTCCTGGGTGGTTCAGTCATTAAGTGTCTGCCTTAGGCTCAGGTCATGATCCCAGGGTCCTCTGATTGAGCCCCGCTGGCTCCCTGGTTGGCCAGAAACCTGCTTCTCCCTCTCCCTTCTTTTGTTCCCTCTCTCTCTGTTTCTCTCTGTTCCAAATAAATAAATAAAGTCTTTTAAAAAATGGGGGGGGGCATTAAAAAAAAGATTTTATTTATTTGATAGAGAAAGAGAGAGAGCACAAGTAGGGGGAGTGGCAGAGGGAGACAGAGAAACAGGGAGCCTGATGTGATTTTAGGCTAAGAACACTCACCTAGGCCTGGCCCACAGAAACCTGCTCCCACAACCTTCCATTCTCTTTTGCCATCTGAGGTGGGTGAATGTGGACATTTCAGAAGTCGTGGAAGGTGACAGAGCCCTGAGGCGGGGAGCAGCCTGGACCCTCAAGCCACAGGTCCAATGCAAGTCACTTGCTTTGAAATTTACATAAGCAAGATGAACTTCTCCTTGACTGAGTATGGACAGGTGTGGGGGTGTGTGTCATAGTCTAGTTCTCAGATCAGCTGTGCTTATGAATATATACATATATTCATGATAAGCACAATATATACATGTATATATTCTTATACTATTGGGTAAGAGAAGCAGAAACACAGTCTTAACAAAAACCTCACCTCCCCGCACAGCCACCCACTATCGGGTGGGATCTCACAAGACCACAGCTACTTCCTGAAGAGTAAAGGGTCTGTGTTCCACATCGGGCACCTCAATCTTTGGAACATGCATTGGAGAGACAAGCCCCCAAGATGTCTGGCTTTGAAAACCAATGAGGCTTATGGCCAGGACCCAAAGGGCTGCTGGGATGGAGATATTTCTTTTAAAGGGCTCTAGTACCTTTTCCTTTAAAGGTCCATCATCCCAGGGACCAGTACAAAGCAGCTGTTTGAATGTGTCTAGACTGTACATGAAGGAGATTCATGTGCTAATCTTCAAGTGCCTTCTGGAGAAGAAGGGGCCAGCTGGGACTCCCTCCAGGAAGTGAGGCACTGGCAGATGCCATTTTGTGCTCTCTCTCTACCTTGATGACTCTAGTGGGTGTGCCCCGATCCTGTGCCCTCCTGCTGTCCCACTAAAGCAGGTGAGCATGTCCCAGCTCTGCACACCCCCAGTGCTTCACTAAAGACAGCAGATGTACACATATACACAAAGGAGGTGATCCTTGAGCCCTTGGTTCTGGTAGCCAGGGTTCTGTCTTCCCAGGTCCCATGGGACTAACAATCAGAGACAGTTCTTGGTAAAATACAGAGTTTTAGAATGTGTTTAATTTTTTAATTTTAATTTTTTTTTTTAAGAGAGAGAGTCAGGGGGAGAGAGAGAGAACTCTAAGCAGGCTCCACACTCAAGACATAGCCCCACACAGGGCTTGATCTCATGACCCTGAGACCGTGACCTGAGCTGAAATCAAAAGAGAGATGCCTAATGGACTGAGCTACCCAGGTGCCCCAGAATGTGTTTAAACTTAAGTTGTTATCAACTTAATACAGACTGATATATATATCATATATATATGATGATCTATGTATATGTGTATATATATATGTGTATATACACATATATATACCTATATACATATAGGTATATATATGATCTATGTAAATCTCATGGTAATCACAAAGCAAAAACCTATAGCAGGTAAAAAAAAAAGATAATAAAAAAGGAATCAAAGCATAATACCAAGGGAAATAGAACAAACGATCCTAAAGTTGTATGAAACCACAAAAGACCCCAAATAGCCAAACTGATCCTGAGACAGGAGAACAAATCTAGAGGTATCATAATGCCTGATTTCAAACTACATACAAAGCTACAGTAATCAACACAATATGATTTCAGTATAAAAATAGAAAAGACACAGATCAACAAAACAAAAGAGAGAGCCCCGAAATAAACAGGTGTGTATACAGTCAATTAATTTATAACAAATAGACAAGAATATACAATGGGGACAGGGCAGTCTCTTTAATAAATGGTATTAGGAAAACTGGACAGACAAATGGAAAAGAACAAAACTAGACCACTATCTTACACCATACACAAACATTCATTCAGAATGGATTAAAGAATTGAATGTAAGACCTGAAACCATAAAATTCTTAGAAGAAATCATAGGTTCAGGTAAGCTCTTTGACATCAATCTCATCCATAAGTTTTTGGATCTGACTCCAAAAGCAAAGGCAATAAAAGGAAAAATAAACAAATGGGACTACATCAAAAAAGCTTCTGCACAGCAAAGGAAAAGTCACCGTACTGGATGAGAGAATGCATTTGCAAATCATGTAACCAATAACAGATTAATATCCAAAATATATAAAGAACTTCTACAATTCAATAGCAAAACAAAAATCCAATTTAAAAAAATAAACAATCGAAATAGACAATCCTCCAAAGACATACAGGCAGTCAACAGGTACAGGAGAAGATACTCAACACTGCTAATCATCAAGGAAATGCAAATCAAAAGCATAATGAGGTGTCATCTCACACCTGTCAGAATGGCAAGGATCAAAGGATAAGAAATAAGAAGTGTTGGTGAGAATATGGGGAGTAAAAGGAATCCTCAGGCCCTGTTGGTGGGAATGAAAACTGGTGCGAGTTTTCTGGAAAACAGTATGGAGTTTCCTCAAAAAGTTAAAAATAGAGCTACCCTATGATCCAGCAACCACACTACTGGCTATTTACCTCCAAAATACAAAAACACAAAATCAAAGGCATACATGCACCCCTACATTTATAGCAGCATTATTAGGAATAGCCAAGATATAGAAACAGCCCAAATGTCCATTGATTGAGGAACTGATAAAGAAGGCGCTGTATAGATATACAATGGAATATGATTTAGCCATAAAAAGAATGAAATTTGCCATTTGCAACAACATGGATAGAGCTAGAGAGTGTAATGCCAAGTGAAATAAGTCAGTCAGAGAAAGACAAATACCATATGATTTTACTCGTACGTGGAATTTAAGCATCAAAACAAATGAGCAAAGTAAAAATAAGAGACAAACCGAGAAACACTTTTCGCCCCAGTTTGTCTGTTTGTTTATTTATTTTTAACATATAATGTATTATTTTTTTCAGGGGACAGGTCTGTGAATCGTCAGTCTTACACAATTCACATCACTCACCATAGCACGTACCCTCCCCAGTGTCCATCACCCAGCCCCCCATCCCCCTCACCCCCCCACAACTCTAGCAACTCTCAGTTTGTTTCCTGAGATTAAGAGTCTCTTATGGTTTGTCTCCCTCTCTGGGAGAAATAAGACTCTTAACTGGTGAGAAGAGTTGTTAACAGAGGGGAGGGATGGGATGGGGATGGGTGAAACAGGTGATGGGGTTAAGGAGGGCATTGTGATGAGCACTGGGCGATGCATGGAGGTGTTGAATCACTATTTTGTACACCGGAAACTAATATAACATTATATAGCAATTACACTGAAAAATTTTTTAAAGTTCACTGTCAACAATTTGCGCTTGTCTTACAAAATAAATTTGTAAATATTTCTATATTATAGGTCATTAATAATTTAAATGACAAATATAAAGTGATTGGAGCCCTAAAATTTAAATCACTATTAGTATTATAGAATATTTTGATCCTGTCTGTATCCATATTAATATCACATACCCAGGAACTGGATGAAGGTGTCCAGGAGATAAAGACTTCCAGTTATAAGACAAAGTACTGGGGACAGCATCACAGCACAATGGTGATGGTTTGCCCTGCTACATGATAACTTGGAAAGTTGTCAAGAGAGTAGATCCTAAGAGTTCTCATCACAAGAAAATATTTTCTCTCTCTCTCTTTTTTTTTAAACTATCTGTATGAGACGATGTAAGTTAACTAAACTTATTGTGGTCATCCTTTCACAATATTTGTAAATCAAGTCATCATGCTATATATAATATATTTTATATATGTATAATATAATACATTGTACAGAGCTGCATGTCAATTAGTCATAGCTCAATAAAACTGGAAGAGAAGCTATTATATCATATAATGTATAGATGTAATACAGAATATAGAATGTAATAGATTACATATTATATAATGTATAATATATGTGTAAGTATACATATATAATATATAACACACAATATGTTATATATTATGTGTGTGTGTATTTATATATATATAAAATCATAAGCACAGCTAGTATGAGACCTAGCCTAGAACACACACAGCTCATATGATAATATTATGTTACATAGATAATCATAAGAGTGGCTGTTCTGAAAAATATACTAGGATCAAACTTCTAGAAGGACAGTCCAAGATCAGAGGGAATCAGCAGTAGAGCTGCCTTGATGTCAAGTACTGAGCACCTAACCAGTGCTCTTCCATTTCTCACTACGGACAGGATTGGTCCCAGACGTCAGGATGACATTGGAACCTGCATGGAGATCAAGTGGCTTTAACAGTGCAGAAAGGGGCATTGTGGGGACAAGGAGTATAGCAGACGCTGACAGCCTTCTTTCAGGTGACTTCTTTGCAAGCATTTGCAGGTGGCAGCTAAAGGCAGATTCAGCCCAAGGCTCTAGGCTGAGCTCCTTCCAGCCCCTGTCAAGCTCTGACAGCGCTGCAGGCTACCTGGGGCCCTACAGACTCTGCCCCTAAGAGCCTGTTAATCCCAGGTCCACGCTGGCTTGTTCAGGCCATGCTCATGCCTGTGACTCTTCTGTGTTTAACAGCAGGTCAGCTAACTTCATAATCCTTCACTGGATTTTTCTTCCCAGCTCCCATTTTCAAGAAGATTAGAGCTCTGTAATATCTTTCTTCTTCCCTCTCTTTACTCCGGGGCTGCGTCTAAATGTGATTAGGTGTGCGCCGTGCCAGCGCGTCTTGTGTCTGGAGTCACACGCTGCTAAAAGGTAGATCTGAGAGATGCTCTACGATTTTGCCTTTCCATTTCGCCTTTTTATTTCCCTCCAAAGCCAAGCGCGTCAGTTAAAACCAATTTCTTTCTTTCTCAGCCATTGCGTTGGGGGTTAAACGGTTTTCACTCTTCTAAAACGGTTAGGATGGCTGTGTTATTGGGTTACTTCAGCTCCCTGTGATCTACATCTTGTTGCCAACTAAGGTCACAGAGATTTTGGAAGCAGAGTGATGAAGGCTTGGGGGCGCTGGTTTTCTTAAAGTGGCATCATCATCAGTGATGAAAATCCTGTGAGTCCTGAGATCTCTCTGGATTCCTGAAGCTCAAGCTGCGATTAGGAACGTAAGGTAGGCTTCCCTTTCCCACTGGAAGGGTGGCTTCTGTTCTTAGTTTCCCATCCACAGGCATAGGAGACTGGGGCTGCCAGGGGCCCTTCAGAATGTTCTAGTAAGATCAAGCCTAGTGATCTGAATCTGCTAAGGCATGAAGCTGTTTCTCTCATCCATTAACGTATTAGGGAAGAAGATTCTGAGAATTTTTCTGTGTAGCTGACCCATTAGGGTGTCTATCTTGAAATTCTGGACATTCTCCATATTGTCTAATTCTAACCTTTTACATTTATTCTTAGTTTTTATTCTTATTTTTAATGAAGTATAGTGGACACAAATTGTTATCTTAGTTTCAGGTATACAACACAGTGATTTGATAACTCTATACACTACGCCATGTCCCCACAAGTGTGGCTACCACCTGTCACCATACGATGCTCTCACAATCCCAACCCTTTTTCTCCTTTCCTTTTCTCCTCTTCACGGCGGAACAGTATTATGGCAATCCCTCCATAACGATGTCCAATTCAAGTTTATTCTCTTCCTCCCTATCAAAAGAATAGGACTATAAAAGACAGCACCGTATACTTTATAACCAGAAAACCTCATGCTCATAATTTTATTATGTTTTTTTTGCCCTTGTGGCACAAATATTGAAGCAAAATTAAGGGCAATTAAAACTTTGAGGTGTGAGTTACGTGTTACTGGATTGTGCCTCTCTTTTAAGACAGAGAGAACAAAGTAGGTCTTCAGCTCAAATGTTGCTACGATATTGAGAAAGGCAGTAGAGGAGGAAGTAGATAAGCAGCAACAAGGAGCAGCTAGTGGGCAAGGGCAGTCACAGAGACGTGGCAAAGATCCCAGAGCCACTTTGGTCTGTGATTTTCGCTGGGCATTTTCACTCAGCCCCTGCTCAGCTCACTAGGGTGACCTCTGGTCCTGGTATCACCAAGTGTATGATTGTGATTCTGCTTATTTCTTATCTGTATCACCAGCCGGCTCTTCATTTCCTTATTCATTTCCTAGTTTGGATTCTGAGACCCCTTTCTAATGCCACTTCCCTTCTTAATAAGCTTAAATGGTTCCTCATTGCCTATAAGATGAAATTGCATGTACAATTAACTGCAGTACACTAAGCTAACAATAGCTAGCATTTATTGAGCCCCTTTTAAGTGCACAATGCTGAGTGTGTTATATGGATGACACTTAAATATCACAACTGTCCTGCGGGGTTGGTGTTATTAATCCCATTGCACAGATGAGGGATCTGAGGCTCCCAAAGGTAAGGGACTTACTTAGGGTTGAAGGTCTTCCCAGTGGTGAAGCCAGGACTTAAACCGGGGTTCTCCTGATTCCAAAGTCACTACCCTCACAGTAGGATATGCCAAGTTGTGCTCATTCATCAATTCATTCATTTACTTAATTGATATTAATGGTACTTTTATCAACAAATTATTATGTGAAGACAAATGTAGGAGCAATTAAGTCTGTTAGAGACATTAAGGAGGGCCAGTATGTGAGGGATAAGTAGAATTGTTTCAAGTAGTGGGAGTGTGGGTGTGAGCAGCGGGTAGCCTGGATTTTGGAAGACGTCTTGGCTAGCACAGCGAACCTCAGGGTGAACGAATAGATATTCAGTCTGCAAGGAAGCATTCTGCCACAGCAAATAAGAAAAAGAAACCAAACCCTGTGAGAAATGTTCTTTTCTTTGATCTGGTCCAAACCTACCAACTTTTAGAAAGAAATCGTATGATTCACTATAATTTCCTTTGCAGAAAGGAATGTTGGTATGGGGAGGGTGGAACGCATATTTTGTCTTAGAATCTACAGCCTCCTAAAGAGGTATTTCTTCGGATGACAGTGAGGCTAGACTCTAGGGAAGGCCATACATTGGGGGAATTAGCAAAGCTATCACCTGAATCTTCCTTTCACTGGACTCTTCTAGTAGGTGAAGCATGCTAAACATTGGGGGCGGGCCCTGCATGAAAGGAGAAAGGATCCTGATGAGAATTATGTGGCCAAGAGTGTCCTTTGTTGTCTGGGAGCCCCCAGCATCCTATCAGGGTAGCCGGCTTTCACGGCCATGACCACTGCACTTGAGGGGAGGAGGCTAACTCTGTCGTGCTCTTATGTCCATTGCCCCTGAGCCACAATCTGCCTTTGAAGGGGTCCATTTCATAAGATGGCGAGTCTAGAACTCACTACCTCTTAGCGTGCCCATTTGCAGAGACAGTGACTGACGCCTCATTCTAAAACAAACATGCATGAACGAAAAACAACCAGCCAGCTCCGACAAAACCCATCTCCCAGCAGCTCTCCCGAACCTCACACAAACAATTGACTCAAACACAAAACACACACGCAGTATCTTGCCAAATGCTTCTCTTCCTGTCTCAGTTTCTCAGGCTGACTGCAATCTTTACTCCTTCCTTTTCCTACTTTTCCTCCTTCCTTTACTCTGTGCCTGTTACCATTCTTCTTGGGATTCATGAGAAATATGGTTGTTCCCCACCCACCCCCGCTGCCATGTCCAAATATGAAATTACCATGATTTCTCCTCTTGCTCTCCTGAGGCTTCTTCTCCTAACACAAAAATCAAATCATATCCGATGGCCTGGGGGCAGTTTATCTGAGTGTGCAGGGTCACTGGTGACATCCCACACCTTATTTCTGGTCCTAGTTCCCATTCCTCCTTCAGTATCATTGGGGTTCTCTGGTAATTTTCATTTGTACCTTTACTGTATTATTTTTAAAACTCAGAAGGTACACAATAATTCCTTAAGAGAGTCTCCTAATGGTTTATTCCACTTCAGAGAAATGGCTCAGGAAATAGACCCACCGTTCTATGTTCTCTCTCCGCTTGCAATGGAACCCTTGTAAATTTTATTGGATTGAGTAACTTTGAAAGCCTCAAGAACCCACCTATGACTGTGAGTACCCCTTTCTCCTTTTTCACCATGGCTTCACCGATCTGGAAAGTGGACCCTAGCTTTGGCAATCGAAGCTAGTTAAAGCTATGCTAGTAAATGGCAGATAAGGGTGAACATTTGGCTATCTCTTTGGCTCTCATTTCTGTAGGGTCCACCACCACTGACTTCACAGTTCTGGCATGTTTAATAGCTCCTTCAAAGATTTTCATTGTGCAGTTTCTTAATGCAACCATAACGAGCACAGCTTGAAGAATTGCCTCTCTTAAGAGTGATCACAGAAGGGCGCCTGGGTGGCTCAGTGGGTTAAGCCGCTGCCTTCAGCTCAGGTCATGATCTCAGGGTCCTGGGATTGAGTCCCGCATCGGGCTCTCTGCTCAGCGGGGAGCCTGCTTCCCTCTCTCTCTCTCTGCCTGCCTCTCTGTCTACTTGTGATCTCTCTCTGTCAAATAAATAAATAAAATCTTAAAAAAAAAAAAAAAAGAGTGATCACAGAAGACAAAACAGCTTGTTCCCAGTTCTCATGTTTTCATAGACTCTCTAGGTGACCTCAGACAGGTCCTATGTCCTTTCTGGCCTCTGCACCCTCAGCTGGAAAGAAGGATTGTGGGCTCGATGCCCTTCAGAGTCCTCCAAGCTCGAATCTTACGACTGCAGAATCTGGTGGGGTGATGATCACTATTGGCAGTCTCTTGAGTGAGTCTTGTATCCTCCTGTGAAAAAGCAAACTGCTTTTTGACAACCTGCATACCCTGAGGATCATAAAATCCACAGGCTGGAATCACAGAGCCAACCGGTGTGAGGCCGATAGCGGAAGAAAATCATGACTTCCAAGGAAAGCAAGCAGTCCGCCCACACTGGTCTGCAGTCACCCGTCCACACCCAGAGACATGATAACTGTCCTCTCCCTGCACAGCCCGATGGCTCACCTTCCTCCTTACTGTCTGCTTATAGAGCAGTGAAGACTTAGAAATTACAGTAGCATTTTATTTGGCCCTAGGATCCCCCTGCAACAGAGATGAATGATTTTCTATGCTCGGAGCAAAACTGGAGGATCTTACTCTTGCCTTTTTTTTTCCCCCTGCTCTGTGAAACTTTCCATCATTGATCAATTTCTCTTCTGCTCTCACACTTCATCCTTTTCCTATTCTTCATGTCTCAGGTAAGACACTTCGGTCAGGCGGCACTTTCCACGGGCCCCTTCCATAGCTCTTCACATCTGCACCGTGTGCCCTGCCCCAGATATGTTACTAAAGGGACCTCGAGATAGGAGGGCATGTGGCCTCAGGTTCCTTGTTCCTGCTAAATTTAACTTCACACTCACTATCTCGAACAAACCATTTCCCTCCTCTGTTTGTTGCCTGCATTTTACCTCATATGAAGTAAAGATAATAACACCTTCTGGAGCCCACTGGGGTGTTATGAGGATTAATTAAAGTTCTTTGAAGATGACAAGTTCTGGGCATAGTTCTTATTAGCTAAGCAAAGTACCTGTTTTAATACCCAGGTTCTCTGGGAAGGTCAGACCAGCTCCCTTAAGGGCAGTCCTCTCTCTCATTTTTCCCATATTACTTTCTGCCAGCTCTAGAAGGCAGAGGACCTGGGGGTGTTCTTTGGAGAATGTGCTTTTTCAATGGGATTAAACCACATAAATAATTGAAAAGTGCCAATGTGCCTGAAGAGTGCAAAGCCCCTTCTCATTATTGCCCGCCTTCCCAGCCACCTCTGAGGAGCCATGATTCAGAGCTTTCAATGGGTTTCTGAGGTAAACATGGCCGTGCAGAGGCCAGGGCTAATTAATTCTGGGCATAACATGCCATTTTGCTCTCCCCAGAATATTTTACAATGCGGTATATACAAAAACAAAGAAGATTGGTTCATCGATTCTCGCTTCAATGACAGAAAACCTGAGGTAAAAAGATAGGAATTCCATTTCCTTCCGGTCGCAGAGAGGAGATGAAAAAAAGGCACAGCCTTGATTCTTTTGAGTGGGAGAATTCTGCTAGTGTAAAAGATAGCTTTTTAAAATTCAGAACTGTCCACCCCTGGCCTGAGCTCTCCTCTTTTGAGTAGTACCAGTTTGGTGATGGGACAGCCCAGGAACTAATGAAAACATATGTTTTCAAGTTTCTGGATGTTTCTCACCTGCCCCAATCTCTGCCTTCTCATTATGAAGTTAAAAAAAAAAAAAAGAAAGAAAAAAAGAAAGAAAAAAAATTCCTACTTGGGGTGTCCACTCTGGTCTCCCTTTTGTAAAACCTAACATCCTCTCTGTCAGTCTTAAAGCACGATGTCCCAAGGACTCCAGATACAATCTGTCCAGCATGGAGCAAAACCGACTTTCTCTCCCCCTTGTCCCACACACTCTTCCATCTTACACGAGACACGTCAGACCGATGACTCACATTATATTTAACATCAACCGACACTGTTCCCATCCATTTTTGCCTCCTGCTAATGAGGATTTTTTTTTTTCTTTATCTCTAACTGGTGGAATTGATTTTTGACCTGTATGCAAGACTTCACGTTTATAGATATTCATTTAGCATTCTGGTCCCAGCCTGTTTTTCTCAGCTTGATTAAATCTTTATCAACCCTGACTTTTTCTTGCAGTCTATAAGCTAACTCTTTCTCCCAGCGGTGGGAATGTTGATCCCTTTCTTTCCTTTTATTACCTTTGCCGATGTCTGGTCTGCAGAGGAAGACAACTCGGGAAAAATAAAGCAGAAGCAAGAAGAATGAGAGCTGATAAGTAAAATAAAGCATAGAAAGGAGAGTGACAGTGGAAAGAAGGAGACTTCAAAATTTCCTAATGTCTTAGCAACACCTTTCTAAAGGTATCAGTGTTGCAAAATAAGGAGAATTCAATGCTCCTCCAACCAGACAACAGGAACTTGGCTAATATGAGATGAAAAGGGCAAATTTCTAATTTTGCTGGCATTTTCTCTCCCTTGTTATAACTCCGTTCTCCCTGTGTCGTTTTTATCTTCGTGTTTCCCATCAGGAAGAAGGAAAAGGCCTTGCTAATTTAGGGCAAAAAGCCTTTTAATGGCTCATATAGGGGAATCATACCTTCTTTCCCTGTCCCCCATTCCTGGGAGTCCTTACTGCAGAAACTCTTCTATTATTTTCTGGGGATCTGCATTATAGCATCACCTACCATCAAGCTATTAGTTTCCTGACTATTAAGCTTCCTTTGGCTATTAAAAGTTCACCCCTCTACCCTCTTTTGGAAATGAAGCTACAGGGATTGTCTTTCATTTCTATTTTTATTAAAAAAAATTCAATGCATTGCCATTTTACCCTCTTGCCTGCAATGATTGCATAAAGAACCAAACACCAGCCAAGAAGAAGTCTTAAGTAATCCTTCGAGAAATAAGAGAAGTCATAATTGAATAATCTGCAACCCGTAGTAATTATCTGGGTTACAAGCTTTCCTCGGGTACCTTCATGCCAGATGGGGCTAGAGATAGCCCTGTGCTCTGGGAAAAAGGAAGAACGTAGCCGAGAGAAGACAAAGTAGAAGGCAGAGTATCTTGTAAAAGCCAAAGCTTTAAAAAATTAAAGTTGTAATAGCACAAAAATTGCTTTTTGAATTGGGCGCATGCAAGTCTGTCTCCGAAATGCAGTTGAGGTTAATAGCCTGGGGAGGCCTTGGCTTCAGCCTCTCTACAAATGTAAGAATTAGGTATGTGTGGCGCTGGCTAGAGGCTCAAGGCAGGTCTCAGAAAGGGACACTATGCCATTTCTATTCCCTTAAATCCACAATAATAATTTAGCAGGATAATTTAAAATCTATTAGCAATAATAATGGTAAATAGTGTAAACAGTGTGGAACATATTAAAATAATTCAAACAAGCAAGAGAAGAGTGCCAATTGTCCCCTTGTCTCCTTTTCACTTGGCTGTGGATTCAGAGAAAAGGCACCAGCAATGCAGGTTTCCATCAGAATAATATGACAAACAGAAGAGAGATAAATTAACTGAGCAGACTTCTCTGCTACCCTCACTCCCCACTCCTTCCTCCTCCTTCTCCCATATCCCTAGGGTAGATAAATGCTGACTTTGCCACAAAATATCTAACAGCTGTTGATTCCTGCTGTCTTAACTTCTAGGTGACACCTTCATTTCCTACTTAGAGGCCTAAGGAACATTCTTTTGACAGGTGGAGCCTGATTAGAAATCCTCAGCAGGGTGTGGGGAGGTCCGGTGGGAGAGGCCCATCTCCACTCCAGTGCCACTCCTGGTGTTACAATGTGTTTGTGAGTCTGGAATCTTGCCTGGGATGTAAGACTTCATAAAAGTTTATGGGCATAAGGTCCTCACTTTTCCCCCTGAGGATTTTTTTTTTCCACTTTGGGGGTTTTTAGAAAGCTACTTGACCCCTGGAAGGAGAGATGTAGAGATTGGAGGAAGTAAAATGGAAAGGAGTAGGATAGGGTACAGGGGATTGCATATGATACAGACAGCTATGAAGCCAGGAGACAGTTTTTCTCTTGAATAATGGAAAACTCATGACTTACTCTGCACAGTATGCTCTTGTGGGTCTCTCCATGGGTGTCTATGTGTGCAAATGCTTCTGTGTATAAATAAGAGAAGGGTGAGAGAGACAGAGAGGGTCAACTCAGAAAAACAGGCACCCTTTTCAGCTGCCATCTTTAAATGACAAGTATGTAAATGCTTGGCAAGTTTGTACCCATGGTCACCCTCCTCTGAGTTGGCAGAAGACATCTTCTCCATAAGACACACTAGAATTTTCTTAATGTACCTAAGAACAAATCCTATGGGCCTTTGTGGTAAAAACAGAAGCAAAACCAAGAAACAAATCAAACAAAACAAAAACAAAAGAAGAAGGAATTAAAAAAAAATTATAAAATAAGTCCCCCCAGAAGTTCACAGACGCTGTGATACACTCCTAATTATCATTTGCTAATTGATCTGATCTTACCACATAAAAACATGGACAGGTCATAACCTTCTTCTTAGATAACATTATCCTGGATATAAAGGAGTTTTCTAAATCAATATGACATTGAACAAGGCTGGGCTGGGGAAATGTCATAGGACTCTTTATGATGAGGTGTGCAATACCCAGGACACCTCCAAGTAACATCTGGGAGAAGATGGATTCAAGTGACTGTGGAATTACTCCTGGTGGACCTCGTGTGTACCCACAAACCAGTGACATCTGCGAAAATTCTAGTCATTCTTACCACATTCTATGGTATGACTATGAATAATAAGTCTACAAAAGAAAATCATCATCAGCATCTTAAAGACAAGGATTGGAAGGACTTACAGACCTTAGGAGTACACATAGTCCCAAACTCTTATGTCAGAAAGTGCCCAAATTGGGTTATGTTTTGGCACATGGTACTGTTATATACATGGTTCCACCCAAATTTTTAAGGCAGTAAATTCAGAATCTCTTTCCTTCCTTTTTAAAAATTTTTAGTGAGAATGACTTCCATCGATATCAAAATAAGTCTGAGAAATGATCAGTTATTATCTGTATGGTCCATTCTTTGGCAACTTGTCTTGGCTTTGGTATGATCATCCCATGATTGGTCATAATGAAGATTTGTCTCTTTCCAATTGACAAAATTGGAAATTGAGAGATAATAATGATGAGTGTTAAGGTCTCTACCTACATAAATAAAATAGGGGAAATTATTTACTGTAGAAACCATAATAATAAACTAATACCCAAATGTTATCTTAGCCTCTCTCTTCAGTTCAACACCCTTTTTAGAGAAATCAAACCAAATTCCTCTGGAAGAGTATACATCTGCCAATGAAATTAGTTGAACTTGAATTTCTTCTTTTGTTGGTAATAATAGCCATACTTTGGAGTGGGGTCTGATCTGTATTAACATGTTTTTCATAAAAACTAATTCTGTGTGCCATCAAGAAAGGTGAAAAGGAATGTCCATGCTAATAGTCTTGCACACCACAGGACTGACCACATCAATCATGATGTCTTACAAGAGAAAATGATGAAAGTCCCCAGTGCCTTTAAAGGAGAAAATCCTTTGGGAATGGCAGTTCAGGATAACTGCACCTAAAATTTGGAAAAAGCACACACACACACACACACACACACACACAAAACTTGATGTACAAGAGGATTTGACTGAAATCCTAGACTCAGGACTGGAAAGCTAGACAGCTTGGCATTCCTTCCAAGTCTCAAAAACCAGTTTTTAGTGGGCCAGTAAAAGGCATTTTCTTTCTCTGGACTTGGTTTCCTCTGGGAAACAGGAAGAATTAAAATCAGTGCTCTGAACCAACAAATCAATCCCATCAGTGAATTCAGTGAACTGTCACCAAAACACACAGCTACCGAAGGACTTCTCTGAGCCATTATTATTTCAGGAGTTATCAAAGTAATTAGTACAAGTTCTTCAATCAGTAAAATCTTAGGTGATTGTTCTAGTAACCATTTAAATATACACCTTGGTAAATATTGCTTCCTCTGCATGAAATGTTCCATTTTTTTAAAATCCCCTATTTTTTTAAATTGATTTACTTGTTATCTCTTCTGAAAAGCTTCCCTCACACCCTCTATTTCCTCAGCAGATAACATTTTTACCATTTTCTCTGTATAGTCTTCCACTTGCCATATTGCTTTGTGATTTTAATCCACTAATTAGGCCACTCATTCCACAAGTACCTGTTGACTACTTACTACTGGTTACTGTTCTAGGGCCCGGGATATGGTAGGATTTGAGATGGATGAGGTCACAGAACTCAGGGACCTTTCATCCTCTGAGAAGGAAGACAAGATAAGAAGCATTTCACATGATTCTGCAGGAATTGTACTCCTTCCTGGGTCTGCTTATACAGTGACTACACATGATAGGCGTGCAACACGTGTTGGTCAGGCTGGATTTAATTGGGAGTATAACGTTAGGGCCCCTGAATCCCCTGCCTCCTTGATTTTGGGGCTCTGTCCTGGTCATATACCTGAGAGTCTTCCACAGATGTCTCATCGTCCTCACAGGTTATTTCTGCCTAGGCTGAGACCTGGTGTCCTCCTCCGCTCTGGTTATTACTCATGAATCTCTTCTTGAGCGTCTATTGCCTCTCTGCTCAGAGCTGCTTCCTGGACATTTTGTTTGGCATCCAAATACGCTGCTTTTGTTGCCTACAACAGCTCCCTGCTTTCTGCTTGGCATGAGTCTCTGCTGGTCATGTTACCACTGAGCCCTGGGCTGTTGATCTCTATGGTCTTCTGCTCCTATTGGTGCCAGCATTTCCTGGGCTGTACCGTGTGCTGGCAGCTCCCCTAAGGCTACAGAGAACACTGTGGAAATGCACCGACATAGAACGACCCTCCTCTGAGCCTCGGCTTTCACTGCGGATGCTTGGTGCCCACTGCTCAGAATGTCCTGGGGCTGCCTGTGGCACTCACTGTTGTTCCCTTTCAGGCCATGACGGCTCACATTTCTTTTTTCAAGTTTGAAAACAACTTTCCTTCCTCTGAGCTTCGCCTTCCTAAAGTGGCTCTTCTGTAGGTTTGCTTGGACCCAGAAATGTTCACTTTTCACTTATACAGCAATTCATTCCCTAAGGTACAGGTGAAGTACGAGCGGAATTGAGTCTGGGGGGAATTTACTGAGAGCCATATTGTTATTATCAATCAATACAATATCAATTGATATGATATTGACATGTTATATCAAGTAACCATATTGTTATTTGAAACATTTCTCCTTTTTATTCTCCTCTCTGGCTTCCAAGTACCTTTATTTTGTCTGATTCATTTCCCCATGATGGATTTTCTCAGAGACCCTGAAATCCCTGCAGGGACTCTCAATTTAACCAAGCATGCACTTGGATCCCAAATGTGTACACAATTCCAGAAGTGTCCTAGCTCCCACGTGAACCAATGGATGCATAGAGATAATGGACAGGAATGGCAAAAAAGGTGAGTATGTTTTTTGGTTCAAAACAGGTGAGAACCCCTGCCCATGTGGGAACCCCACTGCAGGTTTACAAGAGGAGATTAATTAGGCTTAGAAACCATTCTATGTGCTTCTCCAGAAATCATTCACAATGTAGATTCTCTAATTATTCTTGGTTTATCCACCCTTTAATTCACCTTATTTTCTCATCATGACATATCTTTGAAATCTGTACTATTTGCCTTATTTTAACCTTTGAGGTACTGAGTTTAAATCTTGTAAATAAAAGCAGCAGAGAGCTCATACACTCTGACTCAAAGACAGTGCTTGTCCTGCTGGTCTATTGTGCCCTTGTACATACCAGGCCTGCAACATACATCTTCAATATTATGACTCCTGCCTCTATCTAAATCAGAGAGACCCAGAAAAGCTAAGTGAGGCACCGTTTGACCTCTGTGAGTCTCCAGGTGGTCCTTAGGTTAACAAAGCTACCCTTACTTCCGGTGTGTGTGTGGGTGGAAACCTTAAGAAATAATCCTCTTTCTTTTTTGTACTGCATCCACTTCAGTAAGAAACCACAGGGATAAACCTGATAACCTTGTTTTGAGCAACTTCTAACTATTCCTCCTACATTAATAATCTCTTTTTTAAAAGATTTTATTTATTTATTTAAGACATATTGAGCTAGAGAGAGTGGGAGAGAGCACACAAGCAGGGGCAGAGGGAGAGGGAGAAGCAGGCTCCCCACTGAGCAGGAAGCCTGATGCAGGGACTCGAACCCAAGACGCTGGGATCATGACCTGAGCAGAAGGCAGACGCTTAACCGACTGAACCACCCAGGGGCCCACATTAGCTGATCACTGAAGAGTGTTCTCCTATCAGAATGTAAATAATGGGAAGAGAAGATGGTGATGCCTATGTCTGAGTACTAACCCTAGATCAGTTTTGACAAGCAAAGTTGAATCATCCGTGGAGGACTGACAATGAAATCCCTGTCTCAGTTTCTCTGTGCTCTGACCAGATAAAGTGGATACCAAGGACCAATGAAAGGAAAATGCGAATCATGGAGACAACGGAAGAACATCTAAGAGTAGACTAGTTTAAGGCGATGACCTAAAGATAACCTCAAACTGGGCATGTTCCCTCAATGGTATGCCTTAGGGACATAGATTATGCATTCTTGATCTGGTTTGTTGTCACCAAGTAATGATGGGAAGCTAGTAAAGAAAGTACAGTGTCTTTGCGTGACCACTACCTCAACTTGCATACACAGCATTTTCCCCCCAAGAGAGATGAAGCTGGTTGGCAATACATATATTTTAAAGATTTTATTTATTTGTTTGTTTAGAGAAAGAGTGAAAACAGAGGGAGGGCCAGAGACGGAGGAAGAGAGAGATTTTAAGCAGGCTCCACACCGAGCGCAGAATTCAATCTCATGGCATGATCTGAGCCAAAATCAAGAGTTGGATGTTAACTGACTGAGCCACCCAGGCATCCCCAGTCAGTCCCCAGCAATATATTAATGTGTGTTGCATAGTCTGCAGCTGCCTGACCACCTAAACACAAACAGAAAGACTATACAAATAGTCAGAGCCCTAGGCTATGACTGCTCTTGCCAAACCAAATAGGCAGGTGGACAAAAAGAAATGGAATGAGAGACAACAGATGTCTCTCATGTGGACTATCTGATGTCACCTCCATCAACAAGAAAGGCTGGTTCTCATGGCTGTTGGACAGGCTATTGCACATCCAGCCCTTCCTAGAACTTTCAGTGTGTAATAACCTGAAAAAGACACCATCCTTCTTCATTCTTCCACTATCCCTATCAGTGGCCCTCTGGAGAATTCATATATCTTGATAGGGTGAGTTATGAGTATGTCATGGGAAGAGGGATGAGTTTCTTCAAAGCCTTGAAGTCCCAGATCAAATTCACAGGGCTGGATGGCACCGGGTGATTTGATCGATCTAGCACCACAGGGAATAAAATAGGGGTTTATTTCTCTAAAATTGGTCGTGTGTTTTTCTCTCATTAAAATGTGCTTTCCAAAAAAAAAAATAAAAATAAAAAATAAAATGTGCTTTCCTTTCATTTTATTGACAGTTCTGAGTTTGTGTGTTCCCTCTGGAAGGGATTCCAGGTTCGAATGTCCCTTATCATCCAGCTTTATGCTTTTCTGAACCTCATATTAAAACGCTGGCTTGTTTTTGGAATCAAACTCCCTACCTCATGCATTAACAATAAGTGAACCCATAAGTATATTTCAGAGGCCCAAAGGGATGTCCTTACAGAATATCCATTACTCCTGAGGCCTTGTCACTCCTTCACGTTGGGTTCTAAAGCCAGGAACACGCAGTGTGGACTGAATGCCCACGCATGACTTCATAAAAATAAAGAAAAAATAAACAATGTGTCTGAAAATTATCAGGATATCAAGTTTTATCATTTGAAGGCTCACAGATGACTCCTTCAGGATAAAACTCAAGCCAACCTTGGAAAGCAATCAATCTCTTTTGCTTTCAGAAGAGCCTTCTAGCTTGAAGGCAGTGGACAAAAGAGGCCCTTCCCTGTTGAGTGGACCCTCCCTTGTATATTTCCTGGGCCTTCCTTGTCAGTGCTGGTTGTTTGTAATGGGTTTGGCTCACTCTGCAGAGGCTGTGTCTCTTCGGGACATGACTAAAAAAAGCTAATACAAGATGAAGAGCATGTTTCAAAGGAAACCAGGTCCATGGAGAAGAGTCCCCACCAAGGATATATTGGGCTTTGTGGGCCTATAATGTACACAATTCGAGGTATCCTATTAAAGAAAAACAACACAAAATTGCAAATACAAAATTAAGCAGGAGATTTTTATAGGCACCCAAAAAGTGAGTGGTTTTTGTTTTTTTGTTTGTTTGTTTTTGGTTTTGTTTTTGTTTAACTAATGTCTATACCCAATTGGGGGCTTGAATTCACAATTCCAAGATTAAGCACCTTATGCTCTACCAACTGAGCCAGCCGGGTGCCCCTAAAGTGAGTGGTGTGATAAACAAATCTCATTAGCTTTTTGCCAAATCTGCCTTTAGTGTTTGCCTTAACTCCTTGCACCCATGCATAAGACTGGGGCTTCTTGACTTGTAATATGAAACATACTATCCAATATGTAACATCTATGGCAACTCCTCAACACATTGCATACTTATAAGGACCTTCGACCTGGGTTCATAAATGATAAAGTGGCTCCAAGTCCATTTAATTACACTTGACTCAGCAGTGAGAAACCAAAACAAATATAGCAAAACAAAACAGCACTAAAATCACCACATAGAGCCCAAGTACAATTGCCAGATTTTCAATGTTCTCCATTTCCTGTTGTACTAAACATATACTTTGAATTTCTCCAATAGAACATTTTAAATAGCCAATCTTCTCTCCAGCAGTCATCTTCCTTAAAGTCTGATAAGTCCATGATTGTTGTGTCCATATGTACTCTCTCGCCTTTGCTCATGTTGGAGAATCTCCTCTCTCTCTCTTTTAATATCTCTCAGTGGTATACTCAGTGATTCTCCACCTGTCGTCCATAGACACAGGAGTCTCTGAGACCCTTTCAGAGGCTAGTCCTGAAATACCCACATATTCCCTGGCCTGGCATTTGTACTAATTACTCAAAAGCTGTGCTAGATAAAACTAGTCACTGCCATGCATTTATAAGAAAAAGGAAGAAAAAAAAAAAAGAAAAAGGAAGAAATGGAAAAAAATGTAAGTTCCACATAAGACTGTCTTATTGCTGTTACTAAATATTGATCACTGAGTACTCAGAGTTTTAATATTCTGTGTTCAAAACGGGATGCATGCATAAAACACTTTAGGCTTATCTAGGTGGAATGCAGACAGGCATGAGAGGAGCCACACCAAAGTAGAAGCTTTAAGAAACATAACAATAAACAGAATATGTGAAGGAATAAACTATAGAAGCTATTAGAACTAAGGACGAGGCTCAGGGATACTGTAGATTATATAAGATTAGTATGCAAAGATTGATTGTAGTTCTCTACATTGGCAGCAGAATGAATATTCTGAAAATAAAATTTGGAGGAAAAACTGTATTTGAAATACCATCAAAAATAACAAAATACTTTGCATAAATTTAACAAAAGTGTGAGACGTATACCCTGAAATCTACAAAACATTTAAAAACAATAAATAAAAGAAGATATAAATAAATGGAAAGCTCTCCTATGGTCATTGATCAAAGACTTCATAGTGTTAGGATGTCATTACTATACAGATTGATTCACATATTGAACACAATACCTTCCAAATTCCCAGCTGGGTTTTTTTGTAGAAATTGATGAGCCAATCTTAAAATCCATATAGAAATGCAGAGAACTCAGAATGACCAAAACAATCTGAAAAAGAAGAAACAAGTTGGAGGATTTTCACTTCATGGATGAAACCACGTTAGTTAGTCATGAAACTAAGACAGGTTGCTTTCTTATATACAGCTTAACTAAAAGCACATTCAATCAATCAATCAATCAAATAACCAATTGTACTATGTCAGAATTAAAAATTACTATACTAAAAAGAATACCATCATCAAGAAAGTGAGGAGACAACCCACGGATTAAAAGAAAATGCTTGAAAATTACGTATCTGATAAGAGATGTGTACCCAAAATATTTAAAGAATTCTTATAACTCATCGAGAAAAGAACAAATGGCCCATGCAAAAATTATAAAAAAGGTTGAATAGATTTCTCCAAGAAATTTTTTTAAAAATGGCCAAGAAACTTCTGAAATAATGCTCAACCTCATTAGGCATTAAGGAAATGTAAATCAAAATCATGAGATAACATTTTATACTCACTAGGATGCTCTAATAAAAAAGACTGACCATGTATGTCAACTATCCTTCAATTAAAAAAAAAAAATCTGACCACAAAAAGTGTTCACAAGAATGCAGAGAAACTGGACTGTCCATGTGATAAATTATACAACTGTGTAGTTACTTTAGAAAAGAATTTTGTAATTCCTTAAAATGTTAAACACAGTTACCTTATTACCCAGTCATTTCTTCCCTACATATACACCCAGAAGAAATGGAAATATATATCTACAATGAAAACTTGTACACAAATGTTCACAGCAGCATTAGTCATAATAATAAAGTGGAAATAATCCCAATGTCGATCAATTGACAAATGGTTAAATAAAATGTGACAAATGCATATGTTAGAATCTTATAAAAATAGAATGGAGTTCTGACACAACCACAACATGGATAGGCCTTGAAACCACGTGAAGCAAAAGAAGCCAGTCGCAAAAGACCATTTATTATATGCCTCCGTTTAGACAAAATGTCCAGAATGGTCAAGTCCTTAGAGACAGAAAGTAGATTAGTGTTTATCTGTAGCCCAGGTTGGGGCGAGAAGAAGGGTCAGTGACTGCTAATGGAGACAGAGTGTCTTTTGGGAAGGATGAAATGTTCTAAAATTTGATTACAGTTGCACAACCCTGAGAATATGCTAAAACACACCACAGTGTACAACTTAAATAGGTAAATTATATGGTACATGGATTATAGTTCAGTGAGGCTGTTCAACAACACTGTCATGTCCTGACAGATCTCTACCATAAACTCCAGGACATCCTGTTCTCCTGTACCCGCCAACACTTTTCTCGCACACGTAGCTCTTTGAGTGTTTACAGTCTGCCCTGCACTATTTACCATTCAATCACATGTTCATTGAGCAGTTCTGAATGTCTGTTACAAGTTAAGGGCTGCTCTACATAGGGGGTTGAAAGAAGAAGTACAATAAATAAAAAAATTAAATGTTCACCCTCCCTAGTCTCATGAAATGTATCATTTATTAGGGAAAAGGGGCTGTAAATTTTCACAGTCATACTTTTTCCTTCATCCACTGTTTCCCTTTTGTTTTTTTTCCCAAATGTATGTCACCGACTACCTAATTTATACTGTTCCTCACAATGCTTAGCTCAGTACTGAGCACTTTGTAACACTACAGAAAGTGCTTGGAGACTAGCTGCAAAGTATCCGAAATGTATCTTGAATGATAGCAATTTCTAAAAAAAAAAAAAAAAGTAGGAAGTGCTTCCAATACTTGTGCGTTTACTTCGACTTTGGCAATACTGGAAATGAGGAAAGAGGGAGGTCCTCCTTCATCTGACCCTGGATACATTTCCACATGGGATGAGCAGTGTCCTTGCGTTGACCTCCATGGATCATGCAGTCACCACCATCGCTGGAGTTCTGATCATCACACTCATGTAAGTGCTCTCTAGGGTTCCATTTCCTCAAAGCGATTGGCACCCCATACTGAACAGTAATCAAAAAGTGACCCCGTAAATCTCAGGCTTCCCGCATCATTGTGCATACCCTGGTTCCCTGGGAGGGGCTCCTGGGATTTGCTGGCAGCTCTCCATTCAGGCTATTAAACTGTGAAGATTGGAGCTAATTGAGTTGCATCCTTTCTTGGTGCTGGATCTCCTCTGGTAGGGTTTCTGGTCACTGAGCCTGATACCTCAGGAGGTACAAATAAGGACAGTGCATCTGATCTAATATGCCAAGGAGACCAGGATTAGAGTGCCTGACACATTTACATTCACCAAATAGAAGACACAATTAACTTGCAATTTTGTGAGTCTTTCTGAAATTATCTTTCTATTTAAACAAAGTAAGCAGAAAGATGTCTGAACTAATGGGATGGGGTCTGAGTAGAGAAATGGGGGTGGTTATGGAGATGTGATCATCCCCCTGGCGTGAAGTCTGAGCGGATAACCAAAGCCTGTGAAGCCCCAGGGAGGAGGCTGTCTCATTATAACCATACCCCCTGGAGTTGTTTTATAGTCTGCACAAAACTTTGTTCAGAAAAAGAAAAGAAGGTGTCATTTTTCGTTTGGAAGGGAGATGAAGCTGACAGCTGAGACTCTACCATCAATCTGATCATCTTGTTAAATAAGGGCTTGGAATTTTCCTCCGTAAGTAAAAACTCCCTATCGCGAATATTCTCTTTTAACAAAAGCCATAGTGAAATTAGGCTTAAGGTCATGGAATTGAGTGGGCAATCCATCTGCAAATAATTATCGGATGTTTATTAAGTCATAGCCTGGTGCTAGGCCTCTCTGGTGTGGAGTGCAAACAAACACAGGGCAAATACCTCCACTCCAGAAGACTTGCAGGAAATACATGCTATAGTCAAATCAAAGTCACAGTCCTCATAGTTTTAGAGTATTTTAATTTTCCTGAACATTTTTACATACCTGGTCTCACTTAAACAACAATTACAACAGGACATTTGGTGACCATCACAGTTAGACTGGAAACACCAACCTGATTTGTTCTATGTCACTTGCTTAGTAAATGATGGAGTCTAAACCAGAAACAAACCCTTTGCTCTTAGAAGAGATTGTTCTTGCTGCAACAATGCTTTCACGTACTTCAAACTAGCCAGGACAGACGACACGTAGGCCAGGATGATGAAGCCCCCGAAATTCCACTGGTTACCCTCTATTGTCTCGGGTTTCTGTGGTGAAATGCCTACACACAAGAATACTCCCAGCAAATGAATGTTCTCGAGTTTTCACTTGTTAATTTTTTATGTAGGGCTTTGGCCCCCATCCTGTGTGATGTTCGGATGTGATCTCAGCTGGGCCTCATGCAACCCCAGACAACTTTTGTTTCTTTGCTTAAAGCCTAGATTTAAAAATCAAAGAAGCAGCCTGAACGTATCTCCTGTCACCAGGCTGTGCCTTTATTCCAAACAAGGCCGAGGAAGATCCCACTTCTCCCTGTGGCAGAGTCTCCCTTGCCACATGTGAAGAACGGGCAGGAGGAAAGAGAGATCCAAAACATAGCACAAGAGTCAGAAGGAAAATGGACAGCATTGCTTGTTCCAAGGAAAGGTAAGTAAGTCCCCTGTTATTTCTTTAGTGACAAACTCCATGTCGTCTCTTTCTGCAGAGTTCTTCCTTTTAATCTGATTTTTAACCCAAATAAAATTTTTTTTCTTTTAGATTTGTTTATTTGAGAGAGAGAAAGAGAGAGAGAAAAAGAGTAGGGAGGGGTTAAGGCAGAAGGAGAGAATCCTAAACTGAGCATGGAGCCTGACAAGAGGCTCAGTCCCATCAGCCTGAGAGCATGACCTGAGAGCATGACCTGAGCCAAAGTGAAGAGTCTGAGGCTTAACAAACAGCCACACAGGCATCCCGTTTTTTTTTTCCTTGGTTTTTTGTTTGTTTTGTTTTGTTTGTTTTGTTTTGTTTTTTAACAAATTCCCTTCTGTTGCTTTAGGCAGCAGAGTAAACAGGGGTTAATCATAGATTCTTTCATTCCACTTAATGGATTCTAGCTGCAGAACAAAAAAAAAAAAAAAAAAAAAAAAAAGGTGTTACCAGTCAGATTTGGTGTATTAGCAACACTCACACATTCCTATATTTGAGCTGCCGACCCTGGCTTAGGAAAGATGGAGCCAGAAATCAGTGGGTGGACTAGAAGTCTGGAGTACCAGGAAAACACAGGTGCACTATCAATGACTAGTGTGTTGTTAGGCAGCAGAAAAGTTAAGGCCAAGGGTTGGATACCGGAAGAATAACTGAGGAATGCCAAGACCAAAAAAGGCAAAATCAGAGAGACAGAGAGACAGAGAAGGAAAAGACAGTGCCTTAAAAACTAATGGGTTAAAAGAAAATACCAAAACCACTTTCCAAAACCACATTCTGTCTTTAATTCAGTCACTCATTTTAGAAGACAGAGTTTTCTTCCTCCAACACCTGACATGCCTTGTATTGCTAGTTTTTGCTTTCTCTTTCTGCTGTCAAATATAAGCACAGAGGACCTATCAGGGTGGATTTTGTTTTAAGCACACAGATTTAACTGGATGGAAGCTAAGGTGTTTAAAGGAGAAGGAGGTTTTTTTTTTCCCTTCTTCCCCCATTTAGTCCACCTGATTTTTCCTTTCTGATGTAAATTTGCAGCTCCTTGAGATAAAAGCGATGTGACCCTCCTTTTTCTTACTCCCTTTGCTCCCTACTCTGGGAGATGCCTCAAACAGTGACAAATCTTATCATGTGGATAATTGAAATATACAAGTACTCCATTGGCAAAACTACACAGATGTTTTACCTTTTCAGGAGGAAGAAAGCCTTCTGATTTGTTACACACACAAGCAAGTGGTTACCACTTGACCAGACTCACGTACATACGTACATACATCTATGCATCTATCAGGGATCAGGAGTTACTATGGATGGGTGTGGAATCCATTCTGCTAAGCCTTGACTTACAAATGAGGACTGTACCAGCTCAGGGTTTTTCATCTCTACAATGGAGCAAAACCCAATAGCATTCTGTAGAAACCGTATTCTGAATTCTGAATTTACCTCTTGCACTGAGCTAGTGATCATCTCTGGTAATGTTTGCAGCAGCCACCTGTTCACAATGGTAAACAACTGATATACTTCCAACCCTGTGGTATCCATAAACCATTCTGGTTTTTGCCTTCGGTTCAGTATCCAATATATTACATGAGATAGTCAATACTTTAGTATAAAATAGGCTTTGTGGGAAAAGATTTTGTCCAACTGTAGGCTAATATAAGTGTTCTGAGCATGTTTAAGGTAGGCTAAGCTATGATCTTTGGTAGGTTAGATCATAGGCTAAGCATTTTTGATATTAATGCACTTTTGATATTTTCAGTTGTGATGGGTTGATGGGATGCAAACTCATCGCAAGTTGAAGAAAATCTGTAACAGGATGGTTTTGCAAAATTTTCTAGGCACAGTTTTGTTTAATTCTGTTTCGTCTTGTGTAGAAATTGTCAAGATGTCTTCCTTGACCATATTAGTGTAAAGATTTAGTGTAGGTATTAGGCTAATGATATTTCTCCTTCTTTGCAGTGATCTCGCATGGCCCTGACACACAATGAAAAGGTTGGTAATGATTGGAACACTATGGTTTGATAAAACCCAGAGCTCAGATGTAAAATTAAGGTCATCAAAACTCAAGGCACAGATACTGATGACAGCAAAGCAGAAGAGGAGAGAACTAAGTCTTCTGATTACCTTTTGATGAAGATGTCTATGAATTTTTTTTTCCTACTTGGCATCAAATCCTATTGGCCACTTCCTTTTATGTTCTAAACTTAGCATACCTAGCCTATTTTTTAACTTTACAATTAAGGATTTGTTTGCAAATAAGTTGTCGAAAAGCAGTTCTCTGGGTTGAGCAGGAAGTATCCCATGAGTAAGAAAAGCACTGGCTCATTGAAAGCTTTAGGTGAGCCAGGTTTAAATAATCAAGAGCACAGCAGGACGTGGGTGAGTAGGGGCCAGAAACACTAATGAGGCACACGGAGGAGGGCAAGATGAGCCTCTTAAGTGAGGCTGGAGAAGAATGGGCTCCAAGGTCATGGAAAAGGAAGAAATGATAGTAGGAGAGGAAAGCCCACTCAGGGATCAGAAACGATAGAAACAAGGACAAAAAAATGTCCTACTGCAGTGTGGTTCAGAAAATGGAGGGAAGAAAAGAGACTTGTCAAGCCCAGTTATAAAAATGTTAATATCAGGGCAGAACTGATACTGAGACCCAAAGACGCAGAGTGGTTTCCCCAATGTCCTGTGTCTTGCCAGAAAGTAGATGGCAAGAGTCTGTCTCATCATCTGAAATTATTTTATGGAGAATCTGTCTTCCTTTAAAGAAGCCAAACTTTTTTGCTAATTGCTTACATCTCTCCCTTGTAGGGAGATGTATTATTTCTTAATAATAATGCCTTATAGTTGTATAGAACTTTACTACTTATAGGACAGCTCCCCATACATTCTATCACTTATTGCCTAGAAAGGAGTACTATCTAGACCTCTGAAAAACTGTTTAGGACATCACTGCTTCAGTTCCAAGTTCAAGTCCAGAAACCAAGACAAGTCCATTTGAGAACATGAAGAGACATAGGACTAAAATGCAAAAGACTTCAGTTCCAGAAACTGTGCTTCTGATCCAGACAAAGGTGAGCACGATCTAGATAGTAGATCATCGCATCGGACTCTTGGAATATTTTCTCCCCTTTACCAATCTATCTTGACTTCCCTAGTATGCTGCCCCTAGAAATAGCAAGGAGGCCCTAGTTAGGAAGCCCCCTGCAATTTGCTGACAAAAGATAATTTTTACAAAGGGTTGTATATTTGAGCCACAATTAACATGTTGATAGTTTGGAGGTCAGGTGACTTCCCCAAGATGGAGGGCAGAGAGAGGCAAACATTTAGCGTCAATGTGTTGTTAATGTCATGCTAAGACCCTGAGTTTTTAGAATAAGAATGCTTGAATGTAAACCTACCTGTTGTGTATAATTGGCAAACAAGTTTACCCTTGTGTCAGATTTCTCACTGAAATAAGAGGAATAATAACAGGGCCCCTTCACTGGGTCTTTGAAATGATCAGCATAAAATCATGCAAAACTATGAGTACAGTGCCTGGTACAAAGTAAGGGCTCTTAACTGTTAGTGGTTTTTAATGATCTGTGAAGTTGAACAAATATTTTACCCCCTTTTCTTTTTCACATTGACATGAATGGAGGATATAAGGTCATGGCTTTTAAACTTGAACAGGCAACTTAATCACTAGGAAGGCTTGTTAAACACTGTTGACTAGGTCCCACCCCCCCTAATTTGATTCACTGGGTCCAAGGTGGAGTTTGGGATTTTATATTTCTAACAAGTTCCCAGGTAATGCCTGGGATGCTGCCAGTCCAGGGACGTTCCCTTAATCTCCACCCCCCCCACCCCATTAACACTTTTAAAACAGAATCTCAGGACACAGACTCTTAACTATAGAGGACATATTGAGGGTTACTGGAGGGGAGGTGGGCACGGGATGGGTGAAATGGGTGATGGGGATCAAGGAGGGCACTTGTGATGAGCACTGGGTGTTGTTAAGTGATGAATCATTGACTTCTACACCTGAAACTAATATTATCCTGTGTGTTAACCAACTGGAATTTAAATAAAGACTTGAAGGGAAAAAAAATTTTTTTTTAAAAACCTCTGAGGGATGTCTATGGCCTCAGTATATTTTTACAACCTCCCCTCATTTCTGTGATGCCGTCAAAGTTAAAAGCCACTGCAAAGACTATCTTGGTTAATGAAAGAGAAATATTTTATTTGGCTAACCTGAATAATAGCATCCTAATGCCACATTTATTAGGTAGAGGAGGAAGGTCAAGAAGACAACCTTAGAAGAGAAAAAAGCAGCTCTGCAATATTTACATATTAACACAGCAACAAAAGTTAGACTTGGGAGAAGAGAGATACATTTATTAATTCTCCTGGGAGTTGCAGGTTGATAAAATGTAATTGTTTGCATTTCTATGAGAGCTTAGGGCAACTTTCCTTTTGGAAATTGCACTTTGGGTCCCCATGTCTGCATTTCTATTGCAGAGCTTGGTGAAATCTTAACAGCTTATTTCCATCTACAACTTTACCTTTTTTCCTATCTACACAGACAGCTATGTCTTTGGCAGCTGTATTTTTCCTATCTCGCTTTGTCCTTTGGATAGAATCTTCTTTTTTCTCCAAAAAAAAATTACCTTGATACAATGAGGAAATGCTTATGATAGAATACCACATGTGGGAAAATGTCCCTCAAAAATGTAAGATATTTAAGTGAATATGCAGCTTATTTGTAAATTTATGTTCTATTTTTAAGTGAGTATTAGTTTCATAATTAGGAAATAAAATTATTTAGCTGTTAAAAATGAGTCACAGGGTTGATGACTCTTTTTAAATTGAAACCAAGGAGAAACAGGTAAGAAGATATAATTTATGAACCTTCCTTTAGAGTTCAATTCTAAGTACAATTCAATACTGAGTTGGAGTGTTTGAAAAGAGATGTGCGCTTACTGGTTTTACTCAAAATAATGATGAAATTGTTCCCCACCTGCAGGGTTCTTTGTTGGCAAAAGGGAAAGCACACGCAGGATATGTGGGCTTTGTAATTTTGCTTATGGTCTCCCCTTGCTACAGAAATTAATGTCAGACTTGCAGATAGAAAATAATTTTTATTTTCTTTTGCAAATGGCATTTTTAGACTCCACAGTTGTTTGAACTGGGAATATGAACTAGAACAATGTGTAACAGAAGAGGTTTGAGGTCTCCCTTGTTGAAGTACATAGATGCTGGGCTACACTAGCTTGGAGAGTATCAATGTATGGTTCCCCCATTTAGCAGCAAGGATCAGCTGGGAACTTAGGAAGACGAGTTCTCAGACCCCCTCCCAGACCTACTGAATCAAACTTTTGGGGAATATGGGCCAGAAATATGAGTTTTAGCTACGTCAAGTGATTCGGGTCACTGGAGAAATTCTACCACAGTCTATGCATTTCTGGTGTTTGTTTTGCAGTAATCCATTTGGAACTCCATGGGAAATACCTCAAATCATAGTGTGATCTTGCAGCTATGATTGGCTGGCTCACTCTTATGTAGTCCCAGCACTGGCAGCCCCCTTCACAGGGTCCAACTGCTGGCCCTGCAATGCGGTAACGGCCATAGTTTATTTAGGCCCACATGAGACCATTGCTGGCACACTCCTGGAGCAGCCAGGAGAGATCAAGCAAGTGCCCCTGCACAGAACTTGGCCTGGCTGGACAAGCAGCAGAGAGAAGGGTAACAGTGGGAGGTATGTGTGCTGATGATGTTAGGTAACCTTGGACTCTCCTTGAGACTTACTGCCAGGAAGTCCATGAACTTCCACTATGACATTTGGAAAATTTCAGCCCCAGTGATTCTCAAAGTGAGGTTCAAAGATTGTTTACCTCAGAAACTCCTAGAATACATATAGCTTTGAAGAGAAGAATGCATTTCAGTATCTTCTGGTGTTTATGGGGTTTAGAACCCAGGAATCTCCATTGGTAATAACCTCACCAGATACATCCTGTGTTCACTGCGCTAAACTAGCTGAAAGCTCCCTCAAGGCAAAGATCATCCATGCATTTGTTACTCCTAATCTTCTCTAAACCTAGCACAGATCCTGGGTAAATGAATGAATTCAGGTAGAATGCACAAAGCAGTAAAGGAATAGATGAATAAAAGGATGGATGGATGGATGGATGAATTCAAAGGACAACTAACCTTTGGGCATGTGGCTAATGCAGAGGATTCTTACATGTTGGAACTATTATTTCAGTTAAAGTCTCTGATCTTAATTAGATTTCTCACCATTAAAGGGACAAGGGGACCTCATGAATGAATATTCATGTGTGGTTATATAAATTATCTGTAACAAATTATTAAGCCAAGGCTAGTTTTCCTTCTTTCCCACTTGCAACAGATTTATGAACTCCACCCAGGCCCATGTTATTAGCTCTAAAAGTGATGGAGGAGGCATAAAGTCAGGATGTTCAAACAAATATTAGCCCAATCAAAACATAATTAGAAAAGGAAATCCTGGAGAAAAATAAGTGAATCCCAGTGGAAGGTTTAAATGATTATTTGGAGGTTATGGGGTGTTTGGGATTAACCATTTCACTGCATTTCCTCATTATACAGTGTGTAGAATGGAGAACAACTCTGTAGTGCTTGGCATGGAGTGATTCTGGCTGGAAAATCTGAGAGCATCCCTAAAAGAGGATCAGGTTATTGGCAAAATGCAGATAGTCTCTCTTGCTCCAAATTTAGCCTGCAGGTTTCAAAATGATTCATGAAGAAAAATACCTTTACCTACTCTTGTGGATTTGCAAAACAGCAACCGCTTGCCTCCTTCTCCCCTCTTCATTAATGAAAATCCTCTCTCCTGGATCAAGCCACTGGCCTGTTAAAAAGGACCAAGTGACCCTTTCCTGTGGCTTGTCAGAATGAATAAAGGACACAGGCAAGACCAGGTTGCGATTTCTGATTTGATCTTGCCTGGGGCCTGAGGGGCCTGGGATGAATCTACTGGTAGAGATGAATGAAAGGCAAGAAGCACACTCATCAGACCTGGCAATGAATAGGTCCTGAGTTCCCAGCATCTACTTCCCCAAGCCTCCAGGCACCTTCAAAGAGTAACAAATGGCTGAATTAGCCATAGTGCCACTATCCAGCAGGATGAACACAAAAAATAAGATTTTACCATTTATTCAACGGTCACAAGAGAACTACACATGTGCACACCTGCACTTTTTTTTTCAAAGTCATACATATAAAATTTAAACTCAGTAGTACTAAAAGAGTTATGCAAAAACCAGCGGTCCGTTGCCCTGTTCCTTCATAATCTCTATCCTCACCCCCGACTCCCAAAACAGCCTCTTTCCAAGTATTTAGCCACTTACTTTGGTCATTATCCCCCATATTTCAACAAATATCCTTTGTTGAAATACATCAACTGCTATATCTCCATTGGAAATAACCTCACCAGATGCATCTTATACTGCTGTTTCATTTTTACTCACGTTAGATAGAATCTCTTTACCTTCTTTTATGCTAGTTACCACCAACACATTCAGCAAGTTCTACCAACCTTCCACTAACCAGCACAAACTGTGCTTGAAATAATAACTTTACAAACATAGTTCAATATTGAGCCAAGCGTTGTTCTCTAAACATATCTTATTTCTTGTACAACTGTTTTTTCCCCTAGAAGTAATAATTGCCTTGTCTTTTAAAATTTGTTTATTTTGTATGTATCTAAGACTATTTTATTTTTCCAAAACCTCTAGTTATTTTCCCCTACTTGAAAAATGAGTTTCTTCCCAAATCTGTGAAAATATTCATTTCTTCAGGTTTTTCTGTGAAAAACTCCATATATCTCCACCCATCTGTTGTCATCTCAACTGGTTGTGCCCTAGGCTTTGTGTATACTCATGCTGTTGGATTTTCCATTTGCTAGGTTTCTGTGTTTATTCACCTGTTCCCAGGATTCTTATCTGGTTTAGTCCCTTAATTTTTCTACCATCTTTTAAAACCTTAAAGCTGCTTAAAGTGTGGGTCACTGACGAGAAACATTGGCATCACCCAGATCTGTTAGAATTACAGATGCACAATCCCTGCCTACAACCAAGTGAAGAACCAGCTTCAGTTCAACTAGATCCCAGGTGATTTGCATATATATTAATATTTGAGAATCGTGCTCTAACACAAATAGATATTTAAGCTAGAGGTAGATTTCCTGATTGAAAATAATCTTCCCTAAGAATTACTAACTTTCTAGAATCCCAGATTACTGAGGAAACACCCACAACTAATCTGAATCCAATTTCGTGCTGTGATCAATCTTTTCTTTTTTGCCTTCTTCATTCTGAAATTTGAGAATAATATTTTGTGTCCATGTGTGTGTATGTGTGTGTGTGTGTGTGTGTGTGTGTGTTTAGATGTGATTTATTGCTCTGGACACTCATAAGCATCTGTCAGTTCTGAGAATTTTCTCATATTATTTTTTTGGGGGGGGGAGTAATTTTCTCCCCTATGGTCTATTTTTCTTAAATTCCTACTTGGATATTGGGTTGCCTGTACTTATCTTTAATTTACCCTTACTTTTGTTATCTTTCTTTTCTTTGAGTTTGTTTCACTTTCTGGAAGATTTCCTAAATGTTATCTTCTGACCTTTTAATTATTAGTTGTGTTTAATTTACAACTTCTCTTTCTTGTTTGATTGTTTCATTCATTTTATAGCACTCTGTTCCCTCTTATTTTTGGGGGGGGGAGTCTCAAAACCTTCTATTTGTTCTCAAGAAGTATTAATCATAATTGTTATGAAGTTTTTTTTTAGTGCTCTGTGTATTATTTCTCTTTTCTCTGAATTCCTTTTTCCCCTTTGTTTTTTCCTTCATATGCGAGGCATTCTTCAAAAGTCTGAAGTCTGGTAATCCAGGTTTGTTCATATTAAAGTCTGTTCATATTAAAGAGCAAAGCCATAAAAAGCTGGCTGATATTTCTATGTAGATATGTGTAGGTACTGGGTAGCACTTAAGGACAAGGAGGTCATGAGTTGTCCTCTTCATTCGAGGATCCTTCAAAATCAGTATATGGAGGGAAATCTTTGTTTTGAGCTCTTCTGTCAGCAGGATATCTTGTATGAGGGAGGAAGATAAGATATATGCCTGGGAGAATTCTGGAAGCAAGATGAGGGGAGGACACTGAGCTCCTCTCTCTATTTTTCAATTAATCTCCCTGCTGTCGACCTCACAGAGCACCCATGCAACCTTCTGTGTTGACAGACATAATGGGTCCTTTCCAGTCCTATTTCTTTTGGAGACCAATCAGTGCTGCCTCACAGTGGGGATGTGGGGGAGGGAGAGATATCTGATGCCCAGCACATGGGAAGGTGTCTGAGGGGTTTTCCACGTATGAACTTTAAACCAATGAACCTGTTGTCCCCTGGGCCTGTCAATCCCAACTGCTGTGGTACCTGGTGTTTTCCAAGGATGAGCAGTCTTAGGATGGAGTGGGGAAAACCTGCTGCTTCTTAATAGTCATCCCATGTCCAGGCATGCAGCTGCACTTTCCTCCATTCTAGACAGTTCATTCAGATATCCTGTTCCCAAAAAAGACTTGAAAAGTGTTTTCTCACAACTGTTAGGTTTTCAAATTCTTCTCCCATCATTTCCTGGGACTTGCAGAGAAAAAGAAGATAAATGTGGTGGTTAATCTTCTATGTTTATCCAGACAGCCATGAAATGATCTTATTGCCACTTATTATTCACACATTTAGCAAAATTACTGAAGAATACTGATTAAACACAGTGAATTTAAAAAAAAAACTATGAAATTCCACCAAAATGGAAGTAAAAAGAGTTTTTGTGGGTGTAGGTTTTTATTTGTTTGTTTTAATATAAACCCTCAATTATAGATAAAATGAGAGTAAACAAACCATTTTAGAATCTGGAAACAACCTAGATAATGTTAGCTCAGTTAATATATAAAGAGCGCTGAAACTGATGCTGGGGGCAGGGCAAGAATAAGCCAACAGCAATCTTACTTTCACCACGGAACCTCAGGAAGCCAAAAATTAGTCATTCCAGCCAGACACCTTGGAAAGGAGAAGTGCAGGCTGGCCTAAAATCAACAATACTAACTGAAAGTCTATAGTCACTCCAGATTAAGGTCACGAGGTTTAACAAGGAAAAATGTGTATCTTCAGTTAAATTTGAATTTCAGGTAAACAATCAATTCATAATTTATGTAGGAAAAGGCACCATTTATCTTGAAGTCAGATTTAACTGGGTGTCCTGTATTATTTCAGATCCCCTCCCCAACCCAGCACGGAGTGGAGATGGCCCTCCTCTTTCTGACAGAGGCTAGAAACTCACTTCTTGAAACGATCTAGAAACAATTTGCACATTTGACCACCAGACCCAATGGAGTATTTAACTGAAAAATGGGGACTGGCTCCAGTTTTTAGTGGAATGGTGAGCCCACTCCTGACCACATTCTCTCTCCTTCCCTAACTTGTTGAAAGCCAGGCTTACAAGTCTCTGACAGGACATTACTTTGGGCCTATGTTGAGCCCATTATATCAGGAAAGACCTGTTTTTTTTTTTTTTAATTTTTTTCTTTTTTCTTTTTTATTAACATATAATGTATTATTAGCCCTAGGGGTACAGGTCTGTGAATCTCCAGGTTTACACACTTCACAGTACTCACCATAGCACATATCTTCCCCAATGTCCATAACCCCACCACCTGCTCCCTATCACCCTCCCCCCGGCCACCCTCAGTTTGTTTTGTGACATTAAGAGTCTCTTATGGTTTGTTTCCCTCCCGATCCCATCTTGTTTCATTTATTCTTTTCCTATCCCCCAAGCCTCTCACGTTGCCTCTCAACTTCCACATATCAGGGAGGTTATATGATAGTTGTCTTTCTCTGATTGACTTATTTCACTAAGCATAATACCCTCTAGTTCCATCCACATCATCGCAAATGGCAAGATTTCATTTGAAAGACCTGTTTCTTGATTAGAATTTTTGGAGATCTAGATTTCTTTCTAAGAAATTGAACTTAGACCTGCACCTATACTAATAGGATGGGGCCCCTCAATGCTCCCAGGTACCTAAACCCACACCAGGCAAGAAGACACACCCTGCCCCTCTAAGGCCCACAGACCCTGTAAGCTTTTTGGAAACTCACTCTTCAAATATTAGTTAGCAGCTAAGACACACTGAAGGAACACCTTTCATGTCAAAGACAAAGATCAAGACACAAATATTAAAAAGCATAATTGAAGGAAAAGCAATCAAGGATCAGAAAAAAATCTTTAAAAATTTAATCTTTAGAGAGACAATATTCAGCTCACTAATTCCTGGAGATAAGAAGGAAATGAGGTAGAAAAGGAAGACTAAAGAGAACAAAAACTCTTAGAAATTAGAAACACAATAGCAGATATAAAACCTTCAACTTGCAGCTAAGGAAATATTCCGGAAAATGAAAAAGTAAAATAAGACGAAGTTATGAAAATAGGAGAAATGGTAAGTCTCCAATATCTACTAACAGAAGTAGCAGAGAGAAAAGAGAAAACAGAAGAAGAAACTTGCAACATAAATGAATAAGAAAAAATATAAAGTCAAATTCTCGTAATGGAAGAACATGAGTCTCTCGATGAATGAGCTCAATATGGACCCAAGATAACGGCTGAAAAAATAAAAGAACCACTCCAAAGCATATTATCACCAAGTTTCAAAAGCAATCCAGCTGTCAACATTAGTACTGGAAGACAGAAGAGCACATAGTGAGGCTCTCACAATACAGAGGAAATGTAATTTACAACCAAGACTTCTCTGTAGATAAACTATGAAATAGGTATAAGGTCAGACTAAAAACAAGCTTAGATGTGTAAGTGCTCATGCATTTACTTTCCAAGTGTTCTTTCTTAGGAGGCTATGAAAGGAGTGCTTCTATGAAATGAGGAAACAAGTCAAGAACAAGCAAGATCTGATAGCCAAGAAATAAAAAATTCATTACAGGAGAAAGGGAGAGGGAATTCCCCAGTGATGGTTAAGAGAATGTGAGGACAGCAGGTGCAGAGTCAGTCTGGAGAGCACCAGACCACACTAGAGAGGAAGAGGATGAAGAGGAAGAGCATCCAGAGGGAATTCTTCAAGGAAAAAAACAAAAAAAAAACCGGACAGGTTAGAGTTTAATAGCTGAAATTTTGGGAAGATATTTTAAGAGGATATTTGAAAGAAAGTTTATATAGATATAGATGATATAGATATAGATATAGATATAGATATAGATATAGATATAGATATAGATAT
>NW_019154118.1:7250304-7258238 GCF_002288905.1 Enhydra lutris kenyoni
TAAATTCCTGGAAAATGGAAAGGGGGGAGCAGGAGAAGTTGGGAGGGAGAAGAGAAGGAAAGGAAGGTGGAGAGCAGGAGTGAGAAGCAAAAGAGTGGAGGGAGAGAGCAGAAGAGAGGAGCCAGGGATTGATTTGATTGTCAACCCCAAGGAAAAGAAAATGAGCAGAAAATAATATGTAAGCCCAAACTGACTAAAGGGAAATTAAATTAAACATTGCTTGGTTCAGCAATAAATACTTAAATAACTGTGTTTTTCAATAAAAATTATGGCATAACTATATTGAGAGGATGAAATAAGAGTGTGATATGAGTGTGCATGAGTAAGAGAATATGCGGCTGTGTGAGAATTTGTGTGTTTAGAGAATCTTAAGAAAGCAAAATCCCCATTTTACAAAGGAAAGGCAATAAACCCTATCCAAGACTGAAACAGAAATTAGGAGTATTTAGGGGTACCTGGGTGGCTGAGTTGGTTGAGCACCAGTCTCTGGCTCAGGTCATGAATGATTCCAGGATCCTGAAGGAGCCCTGGGGACTCAGCTTCTGGGGAGTCAGCCTCTCCATCTCCCTCTGCTCCACCCCCCACCACTCAAACTCTCTCTCTAATAAATAAACAAAATCTTAAAAAAAAAAAAAAAGAAATTAGGTGTATTTAATTGTTGTTTTGAAATATTTCAGCTAACATTAGAAAAAAAAAAATCTAAGAGTTGAACATGATTTGCACCAGAAATTGGTACTGAGGACGGGTGGGACAGGGAAATGCTTTTTAAATTATAAAGCTTTGATAGCTATTTGATTTTTAAATGATGTACTTAAAAATTTATAAAATAATATGTTCATACATATTTGATAAAATAATATATATTATACATATGCTCTCCTCTGATGCCTTCCCTTGCCAGGGATTTTGAGCATACTGGTGAAATACACCAGTTTCTTCTATACGCTAATTTTTTTTCTGATTTGCACAGCATCAAATAGCCTGCATTGTCTTGTTTTCTAGTTTTCATACACTTTGTGTAGTTCATCTACAGTTCTTCTGTCTACAAAGATACAAATCTATAAACCGCATGTTTCTTTTGTGTCTCTTGTCAAGAGACAGAACTATCCTAATCCCTAAAATGCACGCAGATAATGCCTATTATGGAGTCTGCTGTTCTACTCTTTGGAACAATGATCTATCTCAAACCATGCCAAGACTAAAACAAAAAGGTAAACATAAAAAAAAAAAATGTTCTAGGAAATCGCCCTTCAATTTGAGAGAGAGGATCCATTGGATCTGATAGTAGAGTAATAGCATCTGATGAATTCATGCTAGGGATAACTTCTCTACAGTCATATATCTGAGTTGGTGACCTACAGCATCCAGACCCTGAGAACCCCATTCTGAGAGGTAGGGTAATGGAGACCATTTACGGGAAGGTCACAGAATAGGTTCTTTCCTGGAATGACCTTCCATGTCCATCTCACTCATGAAGCTAAGGCTAGGTTTCAGAGTTCTGGATTCCACTTGATATAAATAAAATCATTGGGCCCAGAATAATGATGAATTTTTTTTTTTTTTTTTTTTTTTTAAGAGAGAGGGAGAGAGAGCAAGCACAGGCAGACAGAATGGCAGGCAGAGGCAGAGGGAGAAGCAGGCTCCCCGCCAAGCAAGGAGCCCGATATGGGACTCGATCCCAGGACGCTGGGATCATGACCTGAGCCGAAGGCAGCTGCTTAACCAACTGAGCCACCCAGGCATCCCAGAATAATGATGAATATTAAAGGCTATATGATTGGCACCTATAAAACTTCCAAGAGTGTGAATTAGATCAAAACAAATTTATATACTAAATACTGGGTTTTTAGAGCTGTGAGGAATCCACTGATGCTTGGAAGAGCTAAGTTAAAACATTTAAACAAAATGCAATGTTACACAGCAGGAAATAAAGTTTATGGAACTCATTACTTTAAAAAGTGAAACAGGAATTATAGTTCCTAAAGAAGTTTAAATAAATTCATACATGACTGATCTGTAATGGGTTATTCATGAAAATTAGATTATATTTTCAAGCTAAACATTGGAGGACGACGCTAAAGAAAAACAGTAACAACAAAAGTAACGATAAAATACTACTACTACTTATTGGATGCAGTGAGCCACTCTAGGTACTTCATAATAGATTATCTTATTTAATTCTACAGCAACTAGCAAGCTATTATGCCCCATATTTTACAAATGAGCAAATGGATTCTCTGATCAGTTCGTGATGGGCATTCGATTTTAACCAGTCCAAAGATCCGTGTTCCGAGGTAAGGTAAGCCTCCTCTGATTGCTGGTCCTGAATGAAAAGGTCCACTTTTCAAGGGCAGGTGACTGAACTATTTCCCTACTCTCCAAGGACTTATAAGATGAAATCTGGTAAAGGAAGAGTAAAAATCACAAGTGATCAGGGTAGCCTGAGAAGTGTGTGTGTGTGTGTGTAGGATGAACACGTGTCCCAGTCTGCCTGGGACAGACCCAGAGTAACTATTATGACAAGTGTTTGTCACTCTGGCTGAGGAGTAAGGGAGAGCTGGAGTATTGGCAGACTGAGTTTAAACAAATATATTTCAAGTTTATCACTTAAGTATATTAAGTTATATAAACATAAGAATATTAAAAATATCATATGTTTATGCTAAAACATATTCTCAACAAGGCAAAATTTCTCAAAATATGAGGCTCAGGGTTCTTACCACATCACAGTCCCCAGTGCTAATTCAACCTCACAATCTTTAACCCTTCCCCACTGCACATTTTTATCTTCCTCCCACAGTAAAAACTCTGGATCCCAACAATATTAACACAATTATGTATTTGTTCAACTCTGTGATTTGTTCAACACATTTCTAGAATTGCTATATCCATACCACTAAAAAAAAAAAAAAAAGACCCCTAATGTATCAAAAAGAATTCAAGATCTGTTTGTGTGCCTTCCTTCTCCCCCACACACTAAGAATATGTAGTCAAAGTTTCATGTTAAAAAATTATTTGGTCTAGCATTACCCCCCAACCCCCACCTTTCAGTGTGGTTGTTATTTATGTGAAACTTAGTAAGTTTTATTTGTATATTGGCATTTAAATTTAGATTTTTCTTTTTTTAAACTCCCATCTTGTTTTAATTTGTTTGACTATGTAGATAACATTAGTGTGCTTCTAAAAGTCAAAACTGTTCAAAAATTATATTCAGAAAAATGTCATGCTCTCTTCTTTCTTCCACTCTGTATGTCTCCCTCCTACTCCCCCCTGCCTCTCTGCCACCTCTTACTCTGTTTACTAATTTTACTGCTTTCTGGTTTTCTCTGTTCCTTTTTGCAAAAATAAGTACTTTGTTTTTTTGTTTTTTTTTTTTTTTCTTAACATATATCCTCAGTATAACTTTCCAGCACTTCATGGAGATCTTTCTCATTCTTTTCTAAAGCTGCATGATACACCACCATGTATGTAAGTCAAAGTTAATTCAATCAATTTCCTATGTTTGAGCACATCAGTAGTTTCCAATTATTTTGCAGTTATAAATAACACCACAATGGATAATATTGGATATGTATGCATATTTTGTATGGTTAAATGCATATTTTGGGGTAACACCTTAGAAGTGGAATTTTTAGTTCAAAAGTTATACACATTTATGGGTTGGTGAGATATAGACAAATCTAGCCATGTGCCAGGTATACGTGTTTTAATTATAGTGAGTTTATAATATATTCTGTTCCTCTCTTGGGGTTACTTCTTACAGCTCTTCTTTTCTCGTGTTTCCTTAGGTTTTCTTTCTCCATATTTATATTTCTTTCATAGAGACTTTAGTATTCATTTGACTAGCTCCACAAAAGCTCTTTTCATATTGTCCATACATTTACCTAGAAAGAAATGACATCTTGATGATGCCAAGTCATGCTAACCAACAAGAGATGTGTGTCCATTTGCCCAAGTCTACTTTTGTGTTGTTCAGGATCATTTAAGAGTCTTCTGCATATATGTTTTGATAGATTTTGTCTTACCGATTAGTCCTAAGTATCTCATCTTTATATCTTCGTCATTGTAAATGGGAATTTCTCTTCCATTATATTGTCTAACTACTTATTATTTGTGTATGTGAAACCAATTAACTTTTGAATATTTTATATCTTGCTGCAACGCTAATAGGGACATTAAAAAAACATGCACACAATTGCACAGCATTCATAAAGGTCTCTTTCATTATTGGGGGAAGCATATTTAACAGCTAAATACATTTAAGTAACATATAAGGGATTGCATGACTGCCGTGTTGGTATCTAGCTCAGATCCCAATTCACCTACAACCCAGCTAATGAGTCTCTGTCTAAATATTTAGGGGCACCTGGGCGGCTCAGTGGGTTAAAGCATCTGCCTTCAGCTCAGAGCATGATCTCAGGGTCCTGGGATCGAGCCCCGCATCGGGCTCTCTGTTCGGAGAGGAACCTTTTTCCTCCTCTCTCTATGTCTGTCTCTCTGCCTACTTGTGATCTCTATCTGTCAGATAAATAAATAAATAAATAAATAAATAAATAAATAAATAAACAAATATTCAAAGCACAGCTCTTATTTAGGTCAGACTTTGTTTTGATCATCTTGGTCACACTGGAAATACACAAAGGTGAAACCTTCTGATATCCGTTCCCAGAGGTTTCTTTCAGCTGGATTAGGCCTCTAGCCACAGAACAAGCCCAACTTTGGGGCCTCCAGCATGAATACTCTTCCCAGCTACCAGAGCAGACAGTGTACACTTGACCCAGGCCTCAGAGTCTGAGCCCACACTAATCAAACTAGAGTTGTTGACTTTTTCAGAAGTGGAAGCAGAGGGATCCTGCTGATATTTGGCTGTAACGTGGAAGTGAGTGCAGTTGGCACCTGATGTCCAAGCAAGGTTTCCTGAAGTGTCAGTATCTTCACATACATTCTAATAAATCGATCCTCCAAATTCTGTCCCATCGTTGACATTAGCGTGTAGCTGGAAGTCCCCTGTCCTGAAACCCAATGCAGAGTTATTTCTTGTCAGTTTTGACTTGGCACTGTCAAAAGGTCTTCTGGTCCCCAGCAAGCCAGCCCTCATAACCAATGATAGCTAACCAAACAAAATCAAGGTCAACATCACAACCAAGGTTTATCAACTCCCTCTTATAAGACTTGATTTTACCACTTGCCTGTGTTGGGTGAAAAGGATATTAAATATGAACTTTAAACCTTGATATACCTTGGGGCGCCTGGGTGGCTCAGCAGGTTAAGCCGCTGCCTTCAGCTCAGGTCATGATCTCAGGGTCCTGGGATCGAGCCCCGCATTGGGCTCTCTGCTCAGTGGGGAGCCTGCTTCTTCCTCTCTCTCTGCCTGCCTCTCTGCCTACTTGTGATCTCTCTCTGTCAAATAAATAAATAAAATCATTAAAAATAAAAAAAAACCTTGATATACCTGGTCTTCAATTGCAATTTACGTTCCCAGAGAGTTATCTGTGTTCCATTTTTCTGTGAAAGTCCGACAAGACCCATACCATTTATATTTGGTCCCTGCTGTTCCACGAACTTTACCGGTGTCTGTATGAGATGAACCAGATATTGAGAATCACACACCACTGCATGACTTTGTTTTCACACCCAGTTTCACCAACCCAAAACCAAATCTTCTGCTGGAAACATTTCTGGTGTCTTTCCAAGGTCAGCATATGGCAGATACATATTGGCCACGCATGGCTCTGTCCATAGGTGGCCATGGGAAGGTAAGGCCAGGGGAAGAGATGACCCAGTGGTCTCCTGAGAGGGGCAGCTGCCACTCTGCTTGCTGCTGAGTCCCCTCAACTCGCTCAGGAGCTCAGGGGCTCAGGGTCGGCTGCAGCTTCCACAGCTGGAGGATGAAGGAAAATGTCTTATTTCCTCATCACTGCCTTTTTGTTCTTATTAGATACAACTTGTGTACCATTTTAATTCCCTTCTTTCTTCTTGTATTTATTTTCTTAAGGGTTGCCCTGGGTATCCCATATATTCTGTTATGTAGTATTTTCATGATCACTGTTTTTTCTTAAATTTGCTTACTTTGCTCAGCAGCTCTTCTTTCACTCAAAAGTTTGATAAGGTGCCTGGGTGGCTCAGTTGTTAAGCGTCTGCCTTTGGCTCAGGTCATGATCCCAGGACTCTGGGATCAAGCCCCGCATCAGGCTCTCTGCTCAACGGGAAGCCTGCTTCTCCCTCTCCCACCCCCACCCCCACTTGTGTTCCTGATCTCATTGTCTCTCTCTGTGTCACATAAATAAGTAAAATCTTTAAAAAAGAAAAAAAGTTTGATTAAAAAAAATTAATTTTATTCGTTGTTTTCAAAGTGGATATCATTTTTATTTCAAAATTTTTTAATGAATGGATTTTGTGTTTGGCTTGCATTCTAATAAAAATATTTTCCTAATATCTCTAATCTACCAAACTTATGGTGGTTTTGTTCATGATCCTATATATGATCAATTTTCTTATGAATGATCTGTATATATTTGGAAAGAAGGCATATTCTCTCCCATCAGAGTGATTTATTTATGTATATAAATATATTTATATATGTTTAAAACATAAATATGTTCATATTTATATATGATCTATCTATAGATATATATCTATATATGATCTATCTATCCTATTATTTTTTAATCAGTTTCTCCTTGCAATTTCTTTATTTTGTGTTTTATATAGATTATTTTATATTTTTTGGTGCAGACATAATTATAACTGTCAAATATTTATTGTGAGCTGTAACTTTCAACATTACAACAATAAAGTTTTCTTTAATACTTTTGCCTGAATTCAATTTTATCTGATATCAAGATGGTCATTTCTGTATTCATTTTGTTTTCCTTTGCCTAGTACAGATTTGCCACATATTTCTTTTTAGCGTTCCAGACATTTACATTTTGGGTATATTTCCTGTATACAAAATAATTGGGTTTTGTGTCATTAGCCAATTTGAAAATCTACTTTATTTAAGTAGGTAACTTTGTTCAAACTATTATAATGGAATACCATAGACTAGGTGGCTTATAAGCAACATAAATTTATTTCTCACAGTTGTAGAGGCTGAAGTCTGAGATCAAGGTCCTGGAAGAAAGAATGTCTGGTAAGGACCTTTTCCTAGTTCATAAATACCTGTCTCCTTACAGAGGGAGCTCTCCAGAGACTCTCATGAGGACACAAATCCCATTAATGAGGGCTCTACCCTCATGACTTAGTCACCTCCTGATGTCCCTGTATCCAAATACCATCATGTTGGAAATTAGATATCAATGAGGTTTTCTTGAGGTGCATAAACGTTCAGTCCATAGGAGTAAGTGAATTAAAACCTTTTACCTGTATCATAGGATTGTTATGTTTGACCTCAAAACGGCCATATAATTTATGTTATGGGAACACTTGGGTGTCTTAGTCCATTAAGCGTCTGCCTTCAGCTCAGGTCATGATCCCAGAGTCCTGGAATTGAGTCCCACATGGGGCTCCTTGCTCAGCGGGGGCCTGCTTCTTCCTCAGCCTGCTGCTCTTCCTGCTTGTGCTCTCTCTTTCTCTGACAAATAAATAAATAAAATCTTTAAAAAAATAAAAATAAAAATGTTATGATTACTGATTATATTTACATTGTTTCTTTTTCTGTTGAGTTTTTCTTCTTGCTATTTTAAAATATATTTTAGGGGCGCCTGGGTGGCTCAGTGGGTTAAAGCCTCTGCCTTTGGCTCAGGTCATGATCCCAGGGTCCTGGGATCGAGGCCCACATCGGGCTCCCTGCTCAGGAGGGAGCCTTCTTCTCTTCCTCTCTCTCTCTCTGCCTGCCTTTCTGCCTACTTGTGATCTCTGTCTGTCAAATAAATAAATTATTTATATATATATATATATATATATATATATATATATATATATATATATATATA
>NW_019154118.1:7258248-7451377 GCF_002288905.1 Enhydra lutris kenyoni
AAACACTATCTAGTAAGTGTGTATTTTTCTTCCAGTGGTTACATTTGTATTCTTACCCTTAATCCTATCTCTAATCTTATTTTTTTCTTAATTTTTTACTGTCTGGTTTTAATCTTTTACTATTTGGTTATAAATAGAAGTTTTGACTTGTACCTATTAACCTTATAGCAGTCAATGATGTTATTCCATTTTTTCCTTTCTCTTTTCCTTCACCTAGTTGTTTTTAGTTATATCCTTTCATCTTTCCCAGAGAAGATAACATTTACCTACTACTGTTCCACTCATAACTCTACACTGTTTTTGTCTTCTTACCTCTATAGTACTGTTTGTGACTGTGTAATTTATACAACATATGTGCATATACACACTAACATATAATATATAATACATAACAATACAATTAATATATATAATAGCTATGTATGTATATATGACACAGAAATATATAATATGGATATACACATGTACATGCACATGCATACACACACATTACTATGAATAATTTCTTAAAGTTTACCTGGTTATTTTTTTTTTAAGATTTATTTATTTTAGAGAGAGAACATGTGTACAAGTGGTGGGGGAAGGGGCAGAGGGAGACAGAGAGAGAGAATCTCAGCAGGAGCCTGAGATCATGACCCTGAGATCATGATCTGAACCAAAACCAAGAGTTGGATGCTTAACCGACTGTGTCACTCAGGTGCCCCTACTTGGTTATCTTCTGTTTGGATGAAGTTCACGCTTCAGTAGAATTCTGAGATGGAGTTCTTTGATAGAGTTACTGTATTCCCAAATCTGTTTTTTGTAGCATATATATACGAAGGCCCACTTGGCTGGATAAAAAATATCTTGACACTACTTTTTCTTTGAGTTTCTTTAAAAAGCTCCTTCATTGCTCTCTGTATTGCTGTTGAGAAGTCTGGCGACTGTGTTATTTTATCCTTTTATCTTCATAAAGAATTCATCTTTTTGTGTGGGAATTACATGTTTTGTTTTGTTTTTTCAATTAAGGCCAGTTTTTCAAGATTTTCTCAGAGTTCATTGTTCTAGATCAAATTTATCTGGTATACATGGGATCTTTAAAACTTTAAATTCAATTTATTTCTATGTCTTGGTTTATAACTTTAAAACATTTTTTTTTTCTATTGGTTTGCTTTGCCTTTTCCAGAGGCACCAGTTATATGTTTGTTAGACTTTCCTTGCTTAGCTTTCATTATCTCTCTCTCTCTGATCCTTTTCTTTCTTCATTTTCAATCTTCTGTTTGCATGTCTCTTCAATATCCCCTACTAAATTTTCATTTACATATTCATTCTTGTGCATATTGTAATTTGTTCTCCACTTATGAGATGATTTTATTTTTGTCTTCAATTTTTTCTCCTTAGTTTAATGCATTACCTCCTCTTTCCCAACCTCTTATTCTAATCTCATTTCCTCCCCTCTCCTAACCTCTTGGTTTTCTTTTTGGTCCATTTGTGCTGAGATTTTCCTTTCTTTTTGCCTGCCTGCCTTCCTTTCCTTCCTTAATTCTTTCCTTTCTTCTCCTTTCCTTCCCTTCCCTTCCATTCCCTTCCCTTACCTTCCCCTCCCCTTCCTTTCCTTTCCTTCTTTCTCTCCTCTTTCTTTCTTTCTTCTTTCTTTCTTTCTTTCTTTTCTTTCTTTCTTTCTTTCATCTTTTTCAAGTTTTTATTTAAATTCCAGTTGGTTAACACATAGTGTAATATTAGTTTCAGGAGTAGTGAGATTTGCATTTCTAATTCTACCTGTGTGTTTATTTTCTAAAATCTCCCAATAATTTTTTTCAGAATATTTACTTTAATTTGGATAATTGCACAATCATTTTCTTCTGTCTTGTTTTTGATTTAGGGAGGAGCATTTTAATCAACCAAAATGTTCTTATTCATATTTTCTGTCTCCATATTTTACAGTGACCTTGTTGGAGTTTATTTTATCTTTTTTTTCCCCTAATTCCAGAAAAGAAAAACCTTTTGGGAGGTTTCTAATTTAAGACTGCTCCCCTCTGCTGTCATCCAGAAGTCCAGTTAATTTGATACATGATGCATAGGAGGTGGAGGGAGAACTAAAAAGTGATTTTGCATACCTTGTTTCTCTTTTGCTTATTTAAGATTCCTAACAACACCCGTCCCCCTCTTACTTCCTTCTTTTGATTTTCTAAGGAGCACCACTACGTTTCATCTTTTTCACTCAAAAAAGCAACTTCACTAAGAGGCACCACTTCTGGTTCCAATAATAAGTAAGCAACCTCCTTGTAGCCAATATTGTGAAAACAACCATGTTCACCACATTCCAGAATTAATTAATTAACTAATTAATTAACATACATTTATTTATTTATTTATTTTGCACTAAGTGTTGTACTTTTTCTTTCTGAGGTGATTCGTTTATGTCTTCCGTTCTGCTCTTATCTTTTCCATGCAGTCTCTTAAGCCTCTCTCTTCCCACCTTTCATTTTCACAGGTTATGGCTATGGCAAAAACTCTTGCAACTTCATGTTAATTTCTCTATCAAAAAGCAATTTGAATTTTTTGTCTCCTAAAAAATATCATCAGCAGGGAGCCTGCTTCCCCCCTCTCTCTGCCTGCCTCTCTGCCTACTTGTGATCTCTCTCTCACTCTCTGTCAAATAAATAAAATCTTTAAAAGAAAATGCCCAATGTGTGGATCATGTGTTTCATTTCTGCCCCTTATTGAACTTCTAGGTTTTAGGGAGGATGTCTGGAGATATTTAGATTCAGAAGTCCACTATTATGCTCAAGGATGATAATTTTCAAAGGACATAGATTTTGAAGAACAACTGGAATTTTAATAGAATTTAAAGTACTCCATGCAATACATGCCCTCCTTAACACCCATCATGGGGCTAATCCATCCCCCAACTCTCCTCCCCTTTGAAACCCTCAGTTTGTTTCCTGTAGTCCATAGTCTTTCATGGTTCATTTCCCACTCTGATTTCCACCCCTTTCATTTTCCCTTTCCTTCTCCTAATGTCTTCCATGCTATTCCTTATGTTCCACAAATAGGTGAAACCATATGATAATTGTTTTTCTCTCCTTGACTTATTTCATTTAGCATAATCCCCTCCAGTTCCATCCATTTTAATGCAAATGTTGAGTATTCATCCTTTCTGATGGCTGAGTAATATTCCATTGTGTATATGCACCACATCTTCTTTATCCATTCATCTGTTGAAGGGCAACTCTTCTCCTTCCACAGTTTGGCTATTGTGGACTTTGCTGGTGTGAACATTAGGTTACATGTGGCCCTTCTTCTCACTACATCAGTATCTTTGGTGTGAATACCCAGTAGGGCAATCGCTGAGTCATAGGGTAGCTGTATTTTTAACTTTTCAAGGACACTGTTTTCCAAAGTGGCTGTACAAACTTGTATTTCCACCAACAGCAAGGGTTCTCCTTTCTCCATATCCTCTCCAACATTGGTTGCTTCTTGTCAATTTTTGCCATTCCAACTGATGTAAGGTTATATCACTACGTGGTTTTGATTTGAATTTCCCTGATGGCTAATGATGTTAAACATTTTTTCATGTGTCTCTTAGCCATTTGTATATCTTTTTTAGAGAAGTGGCTGTTCATGTCTTCTGTCCATTTTTTGACTTGACTATTTGTTTTTTGGTGTTGAGTTTGAGAAGTTCTTGATAGTCTTGGATATCAGCCCTTTACCCATAGTGCCATTTACAAATATCTTCTCCCATTTTGTGGGTTGCCTCTTTGTTTTGTTGACTCTTTCCTTTATTGGGCAGAAGGTTTTTATCTTGATGAAGTCCCCAAAGTTCATTTTTGCTTTTGTTTCCTTTGCCTTTGGAGATGTGTCTTGAAAGAAGTTGCAGTGGCCTATGTTGAAGAGGTTACTCCTATGTTCTCCTCTAGGATTTTGATGGATTCCTGTCTCACATTAAGGTCTTTCATCCATTTCGAGTTTATCTTTGTGTATGGTGTAATGGAAACAGAGTCTTAACTACAGAGAACAAACTGATGGTGACTAGAGGGGAGGTGCGTGGGGAGATGGGTGAAATAGGTGATGGGGATTAAGGAGTGCACTTGTCAAATGAGGAGCACCAGATGATGTATGGAAGTGTTAAATCACTATATTGTACATCTGAAACTAATATAACACTGTGTTAACTAACTGAAATTCACATGAAAACTTAAAAAAAATAAATAAAAATGGGACTATCAATCTCAAATGGGTAATTGTGTATCCCAAATAAGTGAAACCCTAAATGGTGCCAGGAACATAGTAAGTATCAATAAACACTACTTACTACTACCACTATTATTATTACCAATATTATTTTTATTACCATCAATGATTAGAAATAAAAGAATATAAAATGCTCCAAAGTCTCCAAGTTTTGTATTTTTAGGTAGCTGGAAGGATAGAGGTATGCTGAAGGACTGAATAAAAGTCTAAAAAAAGAAACTCATTTATGGGGGAAATCAATTAATTTATTTTGGGAAGGTAAAGTTTGCCTTAAATAGCTATGGCTTTTCTGAAGATTTCTACAGTCTGCTAAGTTTCTCTCTATGCTGAGTTTTTCTATAGAGGCATTTTCTCAGTAAAGTGTGTCTCCTGCTATTATTCACTAACGTGCTGATACTGGCATTGAACTGGTATCTTGGACTTGGAGATCAGTCCCCACCAATCAACTCCCCAGCTTAAACCTTTTGAGTTTTACCTGCTACCTTGTAGTCTGTACTCAGGTGCCCTTCTTTCTTATTCACCCGCATCCATAGTTCAGCACCTGGGAATTCAGTTTGTACCTCCGCTGAACCACAAATCCCAGATACGAGATTTCAAGAGTCACAAAACATGCCTGGAATAAACATACATGTGTTTGCATGGTGTATAGATTACTTAGATTTCAAAAATTGAGATGAAAAATTGGGATATTGTGACAAGTAAATCATGTCATCTATTTTGCATCCCTAATCTCCTTTTAAAGCACAAATATTGAGCATCCACTTAATGTTTTACTACATACCAAGTTCAATGTGTGGAACATGTAATTGCATAGGAGACAATTCCTGCTCTCAAAAAGCTCCCGGAAAGATGGTGGTGTGCATAAGAAAATCACTCATCACAATATAGCGTGATGAGGATAGTATATTAACTGCTAAGAAAGCACAAGAGAAGCCCTAACATAGTCCAGAGCAGATAAGAAGAAGGCTTCCTGGAAGTGCTGACCTTGGAAGTGGTGGGGTTGGGGTTAGAAGGACAAAGTTCCAGATGGAGCATCTAGCATCTGCACAAGAACTGCATTGAAGTGCTAGTCTATGTAGCCGGGAGGGTAGGAAATGGGTCTGAAAAAGGGCCAGATCATAGCTGGCCTAAATGTCAGAAAGAAGGCTTTGGCATTGTTCTGACAGGAAAGGAAAGTCACTAATGGGTGTTAGGGTGGGGGATGGGGAATGGGGGTGATAACCAGGTTTGCATCTTGGAAGGATTCTTTTTTAGCAACCCTGTGGACTGGGTATTGAACTGTATCTGCAGTATCGCAGCATTCAAGTTCCCACATGCACTTGAGCACCCAATCAATGAGACTAAACCAATCATGAGTTCTTACTTCTGTGTTACAGATCAAAAGGCAGGTTGTGGATGAATTGCCCAAATTACTTTGCCAACATAAGGCAGAAGCCAGTCTGAACCCTGATCTATATCCCAGCTAGTAGAGGGTCAAAGAGCCTCTTAATTCAATTTCCTATAATCTTCAAGTAAGTGCAAAATTTCAAAAGCTTCCCCAAATGAGTTGATTTTAAAAATTGAGCTGGACTCACTGTAGAAGTTAAGTTTAGGTTTTCTTAGGACTGAGTTTGCTGGGTGTACATTGACTGTTCTTGACTGTCTCTTAGGAATGTCGGCAAGGGAAAGATGAACTTTTGCTTTGCTGACATTGTCATGCTCTTTAGGAAGGTAAAAGAACAGCTCAGGGTGAGGATGGGATGGCAGGTAAAGGGACTGTAGTAAGCAACTCACAGACTTGAATGCCTGGGTCTTACAGTACAAAGTTAAATCCAATTCCAAACCCATCAGTTCTATGTGTCTAAGTAAGTTACTGCACTTCTCAGAGCCTGAGTCTGGGGGGACATTGTTCTCAGACACAAGAGGGGAATGATGTGTTTATCTTTCAAAGTGCCTTTATTTCCTCAAACTGCCAGCCTTTCCTGATCTTTGACTAGAATCAGGATTCCATCACCTAGAAGGTGTGAGTCCCTTTGTCCTGCCTTCTTTGGCTTCTGCAACAGAGCCACTGGAGCTACCCATCCAAGGACTTGGTCTGCTCTGGCAGGACTCTATTTGGGTATCGAAACCACTGGCCAGGAAATTCCATGGAATACAAAACAAAAAACAAAAAGCAAAAACAAACAAAAAAATGTGACATCAATACTGATCGGTCCCCATGGGCTTAGCCATGGCTTCTGACAGCACAGAAAAAAAGCAGGACAATTAGTCTTCCCACAAATGTGTAACTTTAGTGATAGCCTAATGCATTTAAAGAAAATAATTATCTTTGTATCCTCAGTGTTGACACAGACAGGGCTTTCTCTAGAGGCCACTGGATTCCAGGAATGTGTAACATGTCCATTTAGGAACTGAAGTGTAAACTTCTCATGCCACAATTTTTTTTTTTTTTTTCCTAGATGAAAATCTCAGAACTTTCCTACCATAATTCTTGCTGGACAAATGGGGAAAGAAAATGAGCCACATATTCATGAAGTCAGTATGCTTTACCAAACAGCAGCAAATGTATAACTCTTTTTTATAGCCTGAAGGATCAAGGGAGTTATACCAAAACATCCCAGACAACTTTTCTTTGTCGTAGGGTTTTATTCTCCTGAGATGCCAGGGAACAAGGCTTATTGGAGGGTTGGGAGGATATTCTAGTGTACCCTAGAAAGTACAAAAACACAGATCATCCTACTGGGTAAATATCCAACTACCTCAGCAAAAGGATACTTCTTTTATCTCTTTATTTGAAGATAGGATTTTCTTTTTTAAGTCTTGGAATTCAGGAGACTTTCAGTAAAATTCAGAAATATTTATTCTTTCATGACTCTCTTCACAGATTATACCTAAATCCCACTAGAGAATTCTGATTGTACTTCAAGGGAGCCCTTGGACTCTCTGGACTTTTTTAGGGTGGGCTGAACTCTCATCTTTGCAAAAGGACAGTGTTCCCATGGTAATGAGGATGATATCATCAGGACTGGTTCCAGGAGTGGGTACAGACCCATTGCTCACCACAGGAATAGATGGGATAAGAGATAACAACATTTTCTGTTCAAACGCAGATGGCTCAGGCCAGCCAGGAAGATTAGCCAGGCTAACAAGCCAGGAATTTTTACTCAGTGTAAGCCTGATAGATGGTTTAAAATGATTATCCTCTTCACTGTCAAAGGTACTCTGAAATAGCAAGAATTCTCTTGTCCTATTTGGCTCCTCCAAGGATATGTAGCCCATATGGGTAGGTGGCAACTTGAATACATTACTGAGATGCTGCTAATATTAGGCTTTTGTGAGCATGAAAAGCTTTCACTCTCTATTAAGCCAAATTACATAAAGCAGGAGCTGGAAAGTCAGCTATAGCATGCCTTTTGCAGAGGGCTGGAAAACTGACATAGGCTTTGCGGGATGCTATATGGCTTTCCAATCACCTAACTTTATTCTCCTAAATAGAAAAGTTATACCCTTTGCAAAATTCTATTATGCCAAATCATCCTTCTATGCCCATCAGTGTAAGAGAAGCACGAATCCATGCGTGATCCCCTTCCCGTGCTCATCACCATTTTTACTAACATAGCTCTGTGTATAAGCTAGCCTAAAATTAGTGAATCCTTATCTACTAATACATATCCTTCAATATCCTCACTTTCAAGACTATAACAAATATATTCACTTGTCAGTCCATCCATCTATCTGTCTCTTTCTTCAATATATTGCTTATTTCTTAAGTTTTCATTGAGTACTGACTATATTCTAGGCACTATGCCATACATAATGCCTAGAATAAATAAAAATATGAATATTATATAGTTCTAACCCAAGGGAAATGCAAAGTCTGATGAAAGGAATGAATACATAAACAAGTAATTATTATGCAGCATAATGTTTTGTTATGTTATGTTTTAAAGATTTTATTTACTTATTTGGCAGAGAAAGAAAGAGAGATACAATAGGCAGAGAGGCAGGCAGAGAGAGAGGGAGAAGCAGGCTCCCTGCTGAGCAGAGAGCCCTATGTGGGGGCTCTATCCTAGGACCCTGAGATCATGACCTGAGCCGAAGGCAGAGGCTTAACTCACTGAGCCACTCAGGTGCCCCCAACATAATGTTTTAAATAGGGCCTTGTACTGAGATGTACACAAATAAAGCTATAGTTAACTCTTCCGTGAGAACCAAGAGACATAAGCCTGAGTGCTGCGGTTTTGAATTAAGTGGTTAAGGATTAGACTCCCACTAAGCATGTTTCTAGACCCTGTCTACTATCTAGAGTCGACCCAAGATGGGCACATTTGTTCTTACCCTTATTTGGATTATAAACTCCTTTAAGAACCTGATGAATTTTCTAGAGCTACTCTCCAGAAATGTGCAAAAACACATTACGTACACAAGTCTGTAAAAAATTTCATGGAATTCCATGAACACTTTAGAGAGGGTCTATGGTGTCTATGTCAAGAATATTTAGGGGCACCTGGGTGGCTCAGTGGGTTAAGCCGCTGCCTTCGGCTCAGGTCATGATCTCAGGGTCCTGGGATCGAGTCCCGCATCGGGCTCTCTGCTCAGCAGGGAGCCTGCTTCCCTCTCTCTCTCTCTCTGCCTGCCTCTCCGTCTACTTGTGATCTCTCTCTGTCAAATAAATAAATAAAATCTTTAAAAAAAAAAAAGGAATATTTAGCTTAAGATCCTGAGTCATATTACTCTTACACTCCCAGATTACCCAACTCTCTTAAATGATGATGGAAAAACCATGGTACAGAAGTAAGTCTTTGCTGGCTTACAAGGTCAAATACATCACTCTGAGCCATGTAATATTGAATGACTTCCCTAAGCTTCAACTTACTCAACTATGTAATGGAGATATTAATCCTCTCTTTCAGGATTCATTATCAAATTTACAGAAAACATATATAGAATACTATCAAAAAGTATTTCATATTATTTCTTTGATTTTTATTATTATTATGAGAATCAATATTATTTTTATTATTATCATGAGCACCAGTATCAATATTAGTGTTATATAATGACAACACTACAATTGTGTTCTAGAAATTCGGGAAGCAAATTATGGTGACCAGATGGGTACATCTGAATTCTTCAGAGATATTTCAAACTTATTGTTTAGCTAAAATTCCCTCTGCCCTCAAGATGATTAATGAAAACACTACAATTATATTCTCAACCCTCTGGGTGGAAAGTATAGTTATCTATATATTCTGTATCATGTTCAATAAATGTTTAATAAAATTATAATACTACTTGGGATTTCTATATTTCTTTCATTTGATAGTCTCTAAGTACTTTGTAGATATTAGTTCATTAATTCTCCAAATTCCACTAAGACTAGGAAGGTAGGAAATGTTTAAGCTTTCATTGCTCAGTGGTTTTAAAGATATCTCTTCCTTTTTATCCCAACTCCAAGCCTTATTGTGCCACTTCCTACCAAATACATTAGGATTTAACCCCTTCTTTTTAGCATTAAGGGCTTTCACCAACTCTACCAGTCGACTAACTTATTCCACTCAACTGTCCTAAGCCTTAACTTTCTCCTTCCCCATTATACCACTCAGTTTCTGGCTCTCTTTAGTAAGTTTAATCTCTACAATGGGTTGGTTCCTTACTAGATCCAGACTAAAGAGAATTCTAATAACAAATTAACAATAATCACAACATCTTCTGTGTATTGAGTGTCAGGCACCAGAGCACAATAAAGGTATTATCTTCTTTATTTTTGTTTCTCAAAAACCCAATGTATTGTTTATCATTATCTCAAGTTTATGGGGAGAAGAGGAGTCTGTAAGAACTTAAAGAAACTTGAATGCCTGAGTGGCTCAGTCAATTAACTGTCTGCCTTTGGCTCACATCATGATCCCAGGATCCTGGGATCAAGCTCAGGGTCAGGGAAAGTCTGCCTCTCTCTCTCTCTCTCTCTCTGTCCCTCCCCTTCCCCATGCTTGTTTTCTCTCTCTCTGTCAAATAAATACATAAAATTTTAAAAAAGAGAATTTAAATAAACTTGTACAAAGTCACACAGCTGGAAAACAGCAGAACTGGGATTTGCACCCAGGTATAACTATCTCTAAGGGGCATTTATCTTATTGTTAAGAAGATTTATTATTGGAAGTTATGCAAATTTTCCAAATTCTCAAGGTACAGTGGGGAACTTCCTGATTCCTCAGAGCTATGCAGAGACAACTTGTGCTTGTGTCTGGGAACATCAGAGAACTTACTAGGATACTGGAACCTATAGTAAGGTGAGCTTTTGTTGAAGTCTTATCAGTTCTAATTTCCATTTGTCCTTCCAACCCCTCTCTACCTACCACCTCTTAGAGAATCTGACATGGGAAATCCAAGATTTGGAACTGTGTATCATCCCAGGAGGTCTCCGCAGCCCACCCCAGCCTGCCTTCTGGAAGCTAGAATGGACATCTTATAGGGTCTTACTTCACATCTGTGTCTTGCAAAACTGTGCCTCAGACTTTCTTAGGACTTTAAGTCTGGAAGGTGACAAAGGTTCAGTGCCATCAGCAGGACTTTCCAGGCTTAGAAACCTACACATTCACTGAATTTCACATGTACACCATTCCTTCTTTAACTTTCAGTGGAAACCATCCTCCCATATCAGCCTTCCAATGCATTATTACTCTCTTCATCTCCCTCCTGGAATCTATGGGGATTTCTTAGACTCTACCATCATTGCAACTCTTCTTCCTTTGTAGAACTTCTACCATGTCAACTTTCCATTCCAACTGCCAGCAACAGACACTCACATGTCACAAAAAGTGTTAATTGCATTAGTTAATAAAGAGAAAAACAAACCAAGATATATCAAAGTCTTGCTGTGAGGGGTACCACAATGACAATATACATATATATTCCATCATAATCATGTTACTGTTTTGATCTCCACATTAAAATTTAAATAAAAAACTGTCAGAGGCTTCAGTGACTTGCCCAAAGCCACACAACCATTAACTAGAAGAAAGAGAATTTAAATGTAAGTCTGACCTGGGCTAGAAAACTTCTTTCTACTCCTCAAGCTACCTCATTAACTTATGTGAGAGTCACCCATGCTGGTTCTTGTTATTTATACTAGTTTATCCTCTGAAAGTTGATAGACACCTTTGGTTTTGCCTAATTGAAGGACCCCAACGTTTACGGGACTAGGCATTGTATTTAAGCCCCCCAGAGTTTGTTCATCCACAAAGGATGAAGGAGTGAGTACAGGTGACTGGTGGCAGGGCTGAGGAAGAATCATCCGTCAGGTAGTAAGAGGGAAGAACCAAATCAGGAATGAGAAGGGGTTGCCTGAAAATATGAATTTTGGGGTATAGTCATAATGGTAACCATACAGTAACAGTCCTTCCCACCCCAGTGTCAGCATAGGGACTACAGATCCAGTTTATTACCGTCTTTTCCTAATTTTAAAAATGGGGGATTATGCCAGAAAGGTGTAATACAATTCTCAGTTTAAGCAGTTACCTTAACTGTTTATACTCTAATTCATCTAAAAATAGCATGGAGCTGATTAAATATACAATTTCCTGAAAGATCTGGGGCTACTTAGATGCTTGGAAGGTACCTGCCTCAGTGAACAATGTCTTCCAAATAATAATGCCAATATCATCTTTATTTTAGCAGCTGGAAAAATAAAGAAGCAAGCAAGCAAAAAAGGAACAAAAACAAAAACACAAAGTTGTGGATTCCCAAAAGTCACTTACCAATATACTGCCCATGTACAGAAAATTCAGGGTTCTGCCCCTTTAGGAATATTCCAAGCTATCATTTTATTAAGCACACATTATGTTCTGTATTTAACCTGTACACATGTAGCTATAACCATTGTTCCCACTAGCAAGGTGCCTTCTGTGTGCCAAACAGTCATAAATATTGCATGAGGGAGAAGTGAACTATCACTCAAAACCTCCTACTTGTGCCGGAATGTATGTCAGGGTGCCTTCCATCCTCACAACTACCATAGTGGAAAGATAAGATTATTGCCAATAGAGAGACATTGAGGCACAGAGAGAATGAGTAGTTCACTATATAATTGGAAAAATTGTTTGATCCCATATTTGCCTGACTCCAAAGCCCAGGCTCTATTCATTATTCTACCCTAAGCCCGTTCCCTATTTTTCTGAATTCTGTAGTATGAAAAGATCCAGTGTTCAACCAGGATCTCTACAGATAGGGACTGCAATCCAAAGGAAGCCAGAACCAGAGTCTTGCCTCTGAGATCCAGGGAACACTTAGCTGGCTGTGTGTGTGTTGCATGTTTCTCAGTAGGATTTAACAAGCCCAGCTGTCAAACCAAACTCTGCAGGGGTTTCTGAAACCAGGACCATGAATTCTCAATCCATAAGAAACATTGATTATACTCCAAATAAGGGTAAGGCTGAAGACCAGGGAGAGTGTTCAATTCTTTGTCAAATTAGGGATGGGGAACTTTATACTTCGTACTCACTAAACTGAACTGCAATTCTATCACCTTTTTGCCTCAGTCCCCTCAAACAGAAGCCCCCTGGTCTTTTCATGACCATGTGGTTTATTCTAGAGACTTTCACCTCTTCAAGTCTCCTTTGGCTGAAGCATGTGGTATGATTGTTTCTTCCTGTGTCTCTAATCCTAACAGCATCCCTTGAGAAGTGGAGAGCTAACAGAAGCACTTATTCTGTCCTTGGACCCTCCCAAGCCCAGGATCCCCAGCTTGGTGATTTTCTAAGCATGATTCTGTTTCCAGACTATGAGTCCCCCAGGTGTACCTGTTATCTTCATACCCAGAACATCTTTATGTGGGTGTGGAGAAGGTGAGGAAAGGATATGTCTGATTCACTCCATCAGGGCAACAGAGAATAAGGAAACACATTATTTTTCTCCTAGTGCTTCTATATCCAAAGTCTTTCCTCATCTTTTGCATCATATAATGCTCATGGCATTCTTCATTGTTAGGGAGAAGAGAGATTCATATGCCTTCTCATAGAAAGAAAACTTAGACCCCAAATGGATGACCTGACCCAACTAGACCTTATTTAGTTAATTAGCATCAGGTCTCTTGATTCCCAGCCCAGGACATTTTACACACACCCAGATGCTTTTCCCCTGTAGCCTTTACCCTAAAATATAGCCAGGTTCCTAGGGAGTGATTTAGGAAAGATTGATTTCCGGTGGTTGATTTCCCTACTCCTGTAACAGGCATAATAAATATGATGGATATTACCTATGAACAGAGATAATAACCTCCCTTTTCCCTCTGCACATTCTGGAAATAGTTCTTCTTAAAGACTGTGAAAGGCTGGTGATACCGCCAGTGATACTGACCTAGGCTACAGCCCAGCAAAGCCTGAATGGTTGGTAACGTGTCCATGCTTTCATGGGGCTAAAGCATGGACACCATCACTGCATCTTAACTGACTGACCGTCTTGGTTTCTGGCTTCCTAACAAAAAAGAGATGGTATTAAACCTAGCAATTGTCTTTTCTGCAGGTTTAAGGGAAACCACTCAGGTGAATAAAATCTTAAAGCCCTAAGTCTAAGAGCCTCATTAGGAGATGTTTGAATAGCAGACTGCTTTATTCCAAAGGTTAAACACACTTAACCGGGGAGGGAGAAAGCCTGCAGAATGTAAGCAGGGTAAGAATTGCTTCTCGGCTAGCTCTGACACCAATAGCCCAATGCCATCCCAACCACTGAGGGGCAAGACAAGACACAGAAGCTTGGAAGGTCCATTCAGACGGATCTTGGGACCTGGGGAAACACTTAAAAAGCCAGTTGTTATTATTGTTAATCTCCAATGTCCACCCCAATCCCTTAGTTTTATCAATGAAACAACTTGGAATTAGGCAAACTGATTATGCATCCATAGGGTCATATTTTGCTAAGGTAGCTAGCATCTTGCTGTGCTCAGGTGAACAATGGGTAGGCCTTGTGTAGAGTGGAACTGAAGGAAGTCAGTCTCTTTGTTCTAAATCCTGGCTGTGGCCTCCCCGGTGCCCAACTCCAGTTGCATATGCTTCAATTTATAGGAGGTTTAGATGAGCTGAGGGGGTGCAGGGAAGACACTGGAAGATGAATAATGAGTAGAAAATAGAGTGTATTTTTTAATTTAATTTTATTTTTTCAGTGTTCCAAGATTATTTATGCACCACACCCCGTGCTCCATGGAACATATGCAATACGTGCCCTCCTTAATACCCACCACCAGGCTCACCCATCCCCCACTCCCCTCGAATCCAAAACCCTCGGCTTGTTTCTCAGAGTCCAAGTTAGGTGAAAGAGGATTGTAATTAACTACATGGAAAAAGAATAATAAAAGCTGATTTTCTTTTCGGATATGAAGGGTTTAGCAGGTAATAACCTTCCACTCAGTGAGAGGAAATTGGTTTTAAAATACACCGGAGTGTATTGTGTTGAAAGACTGAATGCCTTCCTTGCAAACAAGGGTATGGATTAAGTGTCCAATACTGTTCCATACTGTGCTGATAAGAAACCAGGACCTAACGCTGCTGATTGGCTTCACCTTTGACTACCAGCACTTCATTATGATTCACAGAGTTATTGCCTTTGACCTCTTATGGAAGGACAGGACGTTGAAATGGCTGAAACATTTCTTTCCTTTAAGGTCTGCCATAAATATCACCTCTTCCGAAAGCAGTCCCTTAACACATGAGAAAGAGTTGTGCTGTTTTATTTTGTTTTGTTTTGTTTCCCCTTCTTCATCACTCCCATTGGATATTAATCTCATCTTTTCTGGGTGCTTGTCACAGTCTTCTTTTCATATAATTAGCTACTTCTCTAGTAAGTACTCTATTTGCTGATAACAGTTCCTATGTCCTGTTTATTGTTGCTCCCTTCACGGTGCCCAGCAGGATGCCTGATACTAGCAGAAGCTCAATAAATGTAAGCTGAATTGAACAGACCCGATCTGGGTCTCTAGCAGAAATTTAAAGCAGCAGACCGCAAAGTATCATTCCTTAAGGACTTGACTTTTTTATTTGGTAGACAAACCATTTAGACACTTAGAACAAAATATGAAAACCTGAAGCAAGACACAGTTAAACAACTTCAAATTAGAAGCACTCAGAGGAAATGATTTAGGATGCTGCGTGGGAAAGTTGTATCAGGTTTCCAAAATTCTTGAGTGCCTACCATCCAAATGGTGTTAAAAATTGCTTTATATACAATGTTTCACTTCACACTAAAAATTAAAAAGAAATTTTTAAGTTGCAGGATGGGTGATACAGCTTCCATCTTAACAATGGGGAAACTGAGGCTTGAAACTACAAGGTGATTTCTCCAAGATCACATGATTGCTCTTAAATGATTAACCTGAGCTTGTAATTAGTGCCCAGGTTATCTGGAAGCATTTTCAGTGACTTTTCACTTTACCTATTTGCCTTGTAAATGTAATATTGAAGTAAAGAAGGGAGGATATAGATTGGAGGGAAGATGGGAATGGCCCAAGTACGCTGTGCACTTCTAAAATATCACTGTTCTCTACCCCTCCCAAGTTTTTGTTATCAGCAGCTTTCAGCTCTCAAGCCCTGCTGGGTGTTGTTGCCATCTTTGTCGTTTGGGTATGTTAATTACGTCGTAACTCAGGACCATATTGCTCAATCACTTTAGCTCACCTCTCTGTGTCCTAGAGGGCACTCAATATGCACGTTCTCTGACAAAATCGTTTCCTCCTTCTCCAGGCTTCCTGGACCTACTGAAGTTTTCAAACTCAAGTTCAAGCTAAACTCCATTTGAGTCTCAATGGAAGTGGAAAATTTCTCTGGAGAAGAGTCTTTAGGTACACAGGAGACTCCAGGGCTCTTCTGAGCCCAGCTGCTCAGATAAACCTGAGCTCAAAGCTTTAATGCAATGTGAACTTTAACGTGACAATTAATGCAAGGACCTTTTCCCTGAGGCAATTAACTTCTGTTCCTCTGTCTAGCCATGATTTCCGTGCTGGCAGCAGGCAGGAAATTAATGTCACCGTCACAGTCACAGCCAGTCAACTTAGACGTGCACCCATAGGGGCCTTTCAATTCACCATTTCTTTGCATCTTTCATGCTTGGGGACCCAAGATTCCCTTCAGGAGCTATGACTACATTTGAAGAGAAAGTAGTGAACCAGCAGCCCCCAAACCAAGCCAGACTTCTCAACACTTGGAGAACGTTACCTCAGTGCATTCCCGTGTTGGCATTTTCTCAGCACCTTTAATAAATAAATGAAGCCCCATATCTTACACGTCTGTCCGTAAGTGGTAGCTACTTGGGGATGCATAAGTGTGTTACTGCCCACCAGGGAAGCTCCACACTGGTGGGATGTCCTATATTCAAGACAGTCAAGGGATAAACCGTGAAAAAGAAACAACTTGGGAAATTTAAAAAAAAAAAAGGAAATTTCTCTAAATCAATTTGGAAATATACTGGAAAGAAAGAAACTTGAGGTCTATAAGCCTGGCAGAGAAGGGGGCAGGGTAGAAATGTGACAATCCTCAATCTAAACCAGAAAAAAAGGAAGAGAACCAGCCATTCTTCACTGAGAATGACATGGGAAGAAATGTGACTGAGTCGAGTCTGAAAACTTCAGGTTAGATATTATACATTCCTTTTTATGAAGTTTATGAGTGTTGTACCTGAATTTTCACATCTGAGAGACCACCAAGGAGCCAACACCGATGCAATCACACAAGGGTTTATTTAACAAGCTTAAGCTTGGGCCCAAGTATATACAACACAGTGGAGTAAGGACTTGGACCCCGGAACCAGATTACAGTCAGAGTTTTTAAAGGCAGAGTAGGGGTGGACTCGGTGGTGGGTGAGGACAAAGGGGATTATGGATGATGTAAGTCTCTAAGGAATTTTGGATGCAAGGTCTCCAGGACCTTGGGGGGTTAGCTATTGTTGGGAGAAAGGTTATTTATTACCAGTAATAAAAATCTTCTCGTGAGACCCTTTAGCTGTATATCAGTGGTCATATGCTTGGGAATGATTGCTGACACTATCTTGGAGGTTTAGAGATAAAGTTTCCTAAAGGAGTTATTAAAGTAGACTTACAGGATCCTGGTTGGATCTGTTGGAGTAGAGGGTCGGTCAGGCTAGGATTATCCTTAGCGAAACCTCAAGGTGAGGGCAGTTGAGTCCCCAGGGGAGAGCCACTCTGTCTGTTTCAAGGGCTTGTCAGTAGGTAAGGAATTTTAATGATTTTCTTCTGCCTCTGTTTCCCACTTCATTCCCCCCTGGACAATTTTGACCCTTATATCTTTAAGGTTGTTGAAGGTGGAAGGTCTCATCGTCTGTAACTTCTTCCTGCTAAATAGGGGCATAGAGTTGTCCCTACCTACTCGAGTCAACACTGGTCAGTTGGGGAATGTGTAGGGGAGTTATGAAAGACAGAGGCAGCTGAGTCCAGGGGAGACTGCTCAGGTGATCTTCCCAAGTGGAAAGGATCATCTGTGGAAGTTATGACCGCGAAGGAGTTGAAGTCAGGTGAGGAGACATGGGAGAAAATAGCAAAACATGATTAGTGTTACAAAAAGAAAATGAAGGGACGCCTGGGTGGCTCAGTTGGTTAAGCAGCTGCCTTCCGCTCAGGTCATGATCCCAGCGTCCTGGGATTGAGTCCCACATCGGGCTCCTTGCTTGGCAGGGAGCCTGCTTCTCCCTCTGCCTCTGCCTGCCATTCTGTCTGCCTGTGCTCGCTCTCTCTCCTTCTCTCTCTCTGATAAATAAATAAAATCTTAAAAAAAAAAAAAAAAAAGAAAATGAAGCTCAAATACGTTTTTTTGCTATTTCACAAAAACCCTTTTCCAGTCCAGGGGTTTAAATCAATCATTAAAGGAGAGAGGGACTGTTTAAACTGCTAACCTGAGTAGGTCAGAACCCAAGAAATATTTTGTGATAATCTGGAACATCAAGATGGCTGCACTTATGTCAGGCCTAGACTCGAGGTGGGTACAGCCTTGTTTTTCTTGGCCTCCACAATAAGGTCCTGGAAGAAATGAGAAAAGTGTAATTTAAAAAAATTCTCCTGGCAAGCATTAAGAAAGTGTCTTGAAGCAAGTCCACCTAACAACAAGACCACCTAAACTTATTACTTAGTGTATCCCACAGATCAGCAGTTTTGCCATCACATGGCTTAAAATGCATAATCTTAGGAACTACCCAACACCTACTCAATCAGAATCTGCATTTAAAAGATCCACTTAAACATTGAGCATCAATCTAGAGAAACAAGAGAGTGTTATCTATAGCTTACAAAGCATTAATGGTGCATTGTATTTGGTTTTTTAAAAGAAAGTCAACTGCATATCCTGAAAGGTAGAGATTTGCGACTCTTTCCTATTACCACACTTGCCTGCATGCATCTTTAGGACCATCAATGACCTTAAAATGTATAGCAAGTGTGGGATTATGACCTTGATCACCCTCATCCCTAAATACTTAGGCAACCCTATGTCGCGATTTTAATTTTTGAGCAAGCTTTTTAAAAACTAAGGCGCGCACACATACATATAAGCATACACAAAGAGAATGAGTTTTGAAAAGAAACAAATAAAATGAAATCAAAGTATTGATTTATGTGATGAAATAGTGTTATTCTCATACTGTTTGTTTGCTTCTCTGGTTTCCTTTTCTCTTTTTAACTTTTATTTCAAATGACTTATCTGTTGGTTAGATATTGGAAAACTTTGATGGGTATAACACCACTTAAAAATCTTATTTCCAAAATTACATTCATTAATATTTCACAGCATATTGACAATGCCTCTGTTTTTCTTTTTTCCTAAACTATGTCAGCCATATTCATCAAAGCGGAACTACCATGTTCCTCCTTTGTTTGGCTTAAACATGACTTTTGAGGGCAGACCCAAGAGGCTAGTGCTCCTGGAGCTGCCTTTGGTGTTATTGTTTCCCAAACTCCATCTTCCTGCCCTCCTCCATTTATGTACCTGGAAGAACTCACTGCTCCCAAGAGGCAGGAGAAGGCAGACACACAATACCTACACTGGTAATATATTCATTCATTTCTACTCAAAACATAGCAATAGTCAGAGATTCATAGAACTTTGGAAATCCTAAAGAGACTTTATCTAGTTAAACCCCTTCCTTCTACAGATTAGGAGACTAATGAGAAAAGGAATATATATGGCCCCAGCTTATATGCTTATACAGTTATTTAATGCAGAGCTGGAACTAGTCACCTAGTTCTCCTAATTTCCAATATCCAATGCCTCTCTCCCTTTCCCCAACCTCCCCCACCCCACCCACCACAGTCTATCTTCCAGAACCAAATCACAGCTTCACAAGTCACAAATACCAAGAAAGGTCAAAGATAACCATGTTCATAACCATGTTCCTGGTGCCACAGCCACTAGAAGCACCAAAGCCATTGTGTATTGAAGAAATGAATAAACGAGAACATTTCCTCTAAATTTTCTGTCCATGGCTCAGCATAGTCAAAGATACTAATGTTCAGCCAGCCAATGTCCTGATCCAATGATATCTCACATTTCTCTATCCACGTGAGTCCCCCCAGTGATATAGAACCACTCATTTAGAATGGGAGTAGCAATGGGCCTTTATTTCTTCTGGTCCGGCGGTGAGCACATGCTGGAAGACAGACCTCAGCAGGTACAGGCTGCGGCAGGGCAGACAAGGCTTTCTAGATGAATGTGGGAGGGTTATGCATGAACTGACAATCCAGGAGAGATGTCAAGCGCATGGTCTTTTTAACACAACACTAAGTCAAGTTCTTAATCTCTAAATACACCTTTATTCTTATTCCTTAGTTAAAACATCAAAATACTAGTTAAAAAAAGACATATATATGATATCTATGAAGGATATTATGTGTGATACGTATATATGATATCTATTTATATCTCTCTGTATCCATATCTTGTCATCTATCTATCTTTCTATCACCTATATATAGAGAGAATGGTTTGATTCTTATTTTTTTTCAAGGGCATGTAGGCCTAGGTAGTCATTTTATGGTAAGTTTTATTTTTATTTTCCTCTCTCAAAACTTCTCAAGCTTATTAAATTTCATTACTCCCAATGTATATGGGGGTAGATATGAATTGATGGGTAAGTAGTGGGAGGGAGGAAAAATATCATGAGCCTTATTTCACTGATTTGAACATTGATGACTAGTGTAGTCTCCCATTTTAATACAAGAATGTTCTATCCTTCTACCTGCCCTACGAAGTTTATTTCTGTAATAGGTATTGTTTCCGTATGGAGAGTCAAAGTTCAAACCAAAGAAAGTGTTGGAAGGATGCATTTTGGCCTATAATCATGGATATGCATTGTAAAAGATGTACTGTATTTTCTCTCATGGATAATTCCAGAAAGCGCAATGTTGAAATTTATTTCCAAAATGTAGAAAATAGGGGGAAAAAATCAGTGTTTAGGGACAACTAATTTTTTTCACACTTCTAATTAATATGATTAATTAGACAAAGTAAAGCTCAAACAGGGAAAAAAAAAAAAAAACTTAGCTTCAGTCATGATTTTCATATGTCTCTGAAAAGTCTTTTTCATCTGACTTAGATGTGATCTGGCTCTTGACCTGAAAAGATCATAAGTACCAGAAGCCATTTACTGAATCATCATTTTACTGAAATTAGAACATATGGAAAGTGTCATATTCTTTCAGTGCTTAAATGAACCAGTCACATTTAATAATAAACAACTAAAATATATAAAGGGCTTACTATTTTTCAGGCATTGTGTCATTAACTGTTCACAATAACTATTGAGACTGTCATTATATCTTGCTTTCCAGATGAGAAAGTTAAGAGTTTATAATTTAGAGAGTTAGGTCTCATAAGTAATATTGTAGACTCAGATAAAAATTCAGCTTTATCTAACTGCTGAATCTGCACTTATAATGAGTATATACCTTTTCTGGGGGGGGAAAAAAAAAGATTCAGAGAAGCATTTACTTTAGAATCTGAGGCAACCAATTTTCCAGGTTGGTTCCTCTCTGAGATAGTCCAACTTGCTCATTTTACAGGTGAAGAGATTGAGGCCCAGAGAAGTTAAGTGATGTGACAAGTGCATCCAGCTAGTTGGTACAACTAAAATTGGAATACAAATTTCTGGATTCTTCTGCAATAGCAATCTTTCTACCACACCACTCTGTTTCACAACAAAGCAGAGATGAATTTGCATTAGACGTGGGATTATAGTTATGAATACAAAATCTGAATCAGTTGGTCGGGACTCCTCAGATCTTTTGGCATACAAAGACAGGCACACTTGCTAGAAACTATGCTCAGAATTGTCTCACAGGCCTGTTGTCCTAGGGCACCTTCAGAAAGCCACAACCACCACGTCATTGCTATCACCAGAGCATTCATCTCCACGCTGACCATCCGTGAAACTGACCCAGCTGTCGACCCTCCCCCATCCTGCCAGGTCTTCCCAGTGTGCCTTCTGGAACTCATACTTTTTCACTTGCATGCTCTTTACTATCCTCAACCTCTCCTTAATTGTTCTCTTTCTGTCTTGTCTAAAATGAAGACTATCACCTGAAAATGCTACTTCCCCTCAAATGACCTCTGGGCCAGAAGACTGAAGAAGGATTGTCTTGTTTCTCATGGCCACTGTAAAGCACGTCCTTCACAGTTTTCCTTCACACATTCCAGCTCCCTTGAAACACAAGACATGCCAATACCATATTGTCTCTGGCATCCACCAACAGCCCATCACTGCTTTCATTTATTGACATTCTCATGTTAGCTCATTATCTTTGCCCCTCCTTCCTTCTCATCACTGCTGATCACTTCAACATCCAGATCGATATCCCTACCTACTCTCTGTCCTTCAATTCCTTTACTGACTCACGTGCAAAGTTTTATTCCTCCACTACACCAAGCCACCACTTGTCTTGGTCAGATTTTTGGTTTAACCCTTCTATCAATCAGGAACTCAAAACTAAATGATCTGAAATTATCCTCTGTATTTATTTCTGTTACCTGTCTGATCACACTAGATTATAGTTTTCTTGAGAATAGGAACCTTGTACATTTAGTTCATCATTTTGTCTTCAGAATCCAGATCAGTGCTTGGTATAAAGCAGGTACAAAATAAAAATCTATTAAATACTCTCTCTCTCTCAAATAAATAAACAAATAAATCTTTAAAAAAAAAAAAAAAGTGGGCACCTGGGTAGCTCAGTGGGTTAAGCCTCTGCCTTCGGCTCAGGTCATGATCTCAGGGTCTGGGATCGAGGCCCGCATCGAGCTCTCTGCTCAGCAGGGAGGCTGCTTACCCCTCTCTCTGCCTGCCTCTCTGACTACCTGTGACCTCTCTCTCTCTCAAATAAATAAATAAATAAATAAATCTTTTTAAAAAATCTATTAAATAAATAAGCATGATAACACAACAGATCCTATATTTAGTGAAACTAATAAATACAGAATTATCAGCTTCCTTAAAGTTTATAATCAATAAGAAACACCCACATGCCTGATATTTAATATACACTAAGAACTTGATAAGTTGTTTTAAGTGAATGATAAAGAAGCAGTATAAAATTTTCTCATCCATCAAAGAACTTAAAATTTATTGGAGACCTAAAATCAGCTATAGAAAATGCCATTATGAAATAAAATATTAAATCCTAACATATGAATGGTCATTGCAATATGTATTTATTTATTTGTAATTTTATTTATTCATTTACTTATCCAATAAATCATCTATTTATCTAACAAATCCTTAGTAGGTACTATGTAGGTACTAAAAATCTCTTGGGCACTGGAGTTGCAAAAATGGATAAGGTATTACTTTTGCCTTCAACAGCATCACATTTAGAAGGGAGATAAAGACATATAGAGTTTTTTAAAAAATTAAATATGGCAGACATCTACGTTCCATACATGTGAGCATTGTCCGCTCACTTTGAACCAACCCTCTCCTTACACATGCAGAATCCAATAAGAGAGCTAGCATATATAGACGCTTGAGTTGATGTGTTCTTTCCTCTTAGAGTTTCTTTTTAGGTGGTAGAGATGTCAGAAACATCAAACACTGTGCCTTACATTTATATCAGCTTATGTAAACAAGAGAGGAAGGGATCTAAGAAAACTGACTGATATATTTTCTTGAGGAGTATGTATTTTCATCTTTTCCAGGTGTATTTTCTGCTGCTTTTATGGTGAGACTGCCAATTATTCAAATTAAAAAAAAAATTCATTGTGTGTGGTATATAGATTTCTATAAACTTAATTGAGAATTCACCTGACAATAGGAAAAATAGTATTGAATGACTGAAAATAGAAGTCAAGCAAAACAGGAAGAAGGGTATTATAGGTTAGGATAATTTTATTTATTCATTTATGTATTTCTGTATTTATTTTAAAAGAGTTTATTTTTTTGAGAGATAGCAAGAGGTAGCATGAGTGTGGGTAGGGGGAGGAGAAGCAGAGGGAAAGGGAGACGTAGACTCTCCACTGACCAGGGAGCCTGATGCGGGTCTCCATACATGGACCCTGAGATCATGGCCTGAGCCAAAGGCAGGCATTTAACTGACTGAGCCACCTTGACACCCCAAGTTAGGGTAATTTTAGTTCTAAATAGAAGAAACCCCAATTTAGTACGTCTTAAGCAAGAGTACCCCAGAGGCAGGGAAAGTTCAGTAATTCCACATCATGGTCAAGATGCCAGGATCACTGCGTCTCTCAGCTCCCCCTCCCCAGGCATGGCTTCATTCTCTGGCCATTGTCCCCATGGCTGCATTAGTCCAATGCATAATATTTGAACCCAACAACATCCAAGGGAAGAGGAGAGATTGATCTCTCTTTTTCGCAACTGTGCCAACAACAATAACAACCTTCTAAAATTTCTCAAAAGACATCCTCTCAAATCCCTGCAGTCATAATAGCATCACACACTACTCTTAGACCCATAATCTTGACAGGATGAATGGGGTTACATGTGGGCAAATCAAACTCACTCTTGCACGCATGGTCAGACTCAGCTTCTCCGGAGGCACACAGTTGTATGGACTCAGGAAAACACAGTTCTTTTAAGGAAGTAGATAGGAATGGATGCCAGGTAGCCCAGGATAACTACATAATTTGTGGGAGTAGTGAATAATTCAGGAAGTCAACCTCCTCTCTCCAAGGCTGCGGCAGACCATCACCTTGCCCTGGGATCAAGGTAGGTGAAAGATACTTCTTCATGTCCCTTGGTGAGTCACCAAACACCCTACTACATTGCCACCCCAGGACAGGGATAGCCACCACCTTGTTCCACCCTAAAAGGCTGCAGGGTACATGTCCAAAACTGACCCTCTTTGTATCCACACCCAGGCCCATACTGGAAAGGCATACAGGAGGCCTCTCTCACCATCAACTTGGAGAGCAGAAAATGGCAGGAGTCACCAGGCCAGAAGAACCAAAGAAAGGGTAGCAGACAGGTGAGTACCCAACCCAGGAAGATTTGGAAGCAGCGAAGGGGCAGAAACATAGGAGCCAAAGCTCCACATCCATGCTCATCACCCACTGCCCCAGCTACTTCACTTCACAGCACAAATTGAAAGAGAAAATTATTAAGAATTTCAAGTTGGTGACTGCAGAGCATGAAACCCAAGGACAAGGCCCCTCTGAGCTGGGCCTCATGTGACTATACTGGTTGCATGCCCATAAAGCTGGCTTTCGGGGTAGTTAACCAACAGGGACTTGGAAGGCATGTGGGGAAAAAAAACAAAAACAGAAGCCAGTCAAAGAGGGAGGCTTCAAGAAGACATAGAACATTTAGGAACCAGGAAGCTGGCACTGATTTTTAGAGCTACCCTCACTGCCAACAAAAGGCTGAAAGGGAAAAGTGGCTCACCAAAAGCTAGAAGGGAAAAAACAACAACAAAATAAAACAGCTAATCCCATTTCACAATGAATAAGAGCAGCCAGAGCACCCTTTGGAAGTCTCTGAAGACCACTCTGAGTCTGAAACTCCTCCCTGTTTGTTTGTTTGTTTGTTTGTTTTTTAAAAAGATTTTTTTATTTATTTATTTGACAGAGAGAGAGAGATCACAAGTAGGCAGAGAGGCAGGCAGGGGGGAGGGGGAAGCAGGCTCCCTGCCAAGCTTCGGGGCTCAATCCCAGGACCCTGAGATCATGACCTGAGCCAAAGGCAGAGGCTTTAACCCACTGAGCCACCCAGACTCCCCCATGCAACTCCTCTCTGCTGTGACCTAATACAATCCAGGAAGAAAAAATAGAAAGCTCAGGTTATTGAGCCAAAATGGGGCAAAAGGAGGAGAAATGATTGCCAGCTCATAAGGACAGAGAAAATTCCTCATTCAAAGGGAATTATTAATGCACTTCCCATATCCTGCCAAATCTTAAAAATGTTCCCTGCAATTTTGTATCAGACACACCAACATATAGTAGTAATTCCTCCTGTGCAGGCTTTGTCCAATACATCTGCGTGAGAGAGATTAGTCATATCCCACAGAGAGGGGTGATTTTCAAAGCCTTGGTTTTAATCTGGTGGGCATGGCATGCTCCGAAATGTTTCCCCTGAGTTCTTAATGATGTGTCTTTATATACTCTCTACGTGGAAAAGTACTGGAGAGATAAAAAAGCAAGCCCTTCCCATATAATATTTATAGGGCTCATCATTAAAAGGGGGAGATCAGCTCCTCTCAAGGAGAGTCACCTACACAGAGATTTATGCCCTACGAGGTCTATGGTTAAGCTGGGGAGCTTCCAATCCCACTCTCATACCTTAGTCTAAGACTTGACACTTGATTCAAAAACTAGAAATGAAGTATTCTGTTTAACCTATAATATTAAGTAAAAAGAGAGACTTAGACTACTTGAATACTAGAAGGAAATACATTAATATTTTAGCTGTGTATGGGCGATGGGTGATTTTACTTTTTCTTTGGCTTGTCTATTGTTCTCATTTCTGTAATAAGACTGAATTATTTTTAAGAAGAAAACATATATAAATACATATACACATGCATTCATATATTTATACTCATATATGTATTTATACATGTACATATATACAAAATACAATACATACGCACATACACATACAGAGACCTTTGTGAAATAAACCAAAGCATTTTTACTTCTTTGCAGAAAAGTTAAAACAGTCAAGACATATGAAGCATCATGGAAGCTAAGACTGACACACGTTTCCTCCTCCAGCAGCTACCAAATTGTCTTTGTATATTGTAATTACAACATGGTTTAGGAAAGGAATAGAAGTAAGGAAGGACGGAGGGAGAGAGGAAAGGAGGAAGGACTTTAATTCCCCATACTCTTTAAAAGAGGAGTAATAAACACTTTGAACAATAATATAGAGTGTAGAAAATCTCTAACTCTCATAAAGTTGGGGTTTTGTTTGTTTCTTAGTGTTTAATTCTTCTGAGGTCTCACCAGTATGGGACACGATTGTGGCATTAACACTACAGGTATGCTTCAAGAAGTTAATACCTAGGGGTGCCCGGGTGGCTCAGTCATTAAGCGTCTGCGTTAGGCTTCCGTCATGATCCCAGGGTCCTGGGATCAAGCCCTGCATACGGCTCCCTGCTTGGCGGAAGCCTGCTTCTCCCTCTCCCACTCGCCCTGCTTGTATTCCCAATCTCTCTCTCTCTGTCTCTCTGTCAAATAAATAAACAAAATCTTTAAAGAAAAAAAAAAAAAGAAAGAAGTTAATACCTAGGCAGCTGGCAAGACATGCAAGTAATAACTGACATTTGACCATGAAAATGTTTTGTTTTAAAGCAAAACAAAGCAAAATAAATAAGCAAAAGATTCCACCACTCTCCTATCATCAGAATGCATATTTACTCAAAGTCTGATCTCATTCAGTACATATAGAAATTTCTATCAGGTTGCTTACCCAAGTAACTGTTCTGGACAACAGGGGATCACAACACAGCAACAGAGCTGCTCTACACAGAGCGGTAGTCTGGACTACTTCGGTAGCCCAGATCTCTAGCCTTGCAGTTTGTATCTGGGCAAATTTATCTCCTTAATGCCTTTTATTCCACATTAGGTAAGGCCACTGTTAGGGGGAAGTAACAATGTAACTTTTAAGCATATGACTGAAGTGAAAGCCTATCCTTCTCTGGGGTTTGCAGAGGAGGCTTAAGACAGCAGGGGAAGATGGAGGGAGAAAACCGGGAGCCTCCAAGGGGATCTGAGAAAAGGAAGCAAGGAGGAAGGGGCTGTGGATGCTTCAGAATTCATGGTTTTATTAAAGTAGAAAGGGAGACCTGGGTTCATTCTCCACTTCAAGAAAACCATTAGTATAACAGGTCGAGGGACTTTTGTTCTACAGAGATTTCCGGAAAGATTTTTGAGCAGTTTGTTCAGTGTATATGCCCAGGTGAGGGCAGAGGGTGGGGATGTGGGACAAAAGCAAGATGCTCTTAAAACAAATGGATCCCCACCATCTAGAATGTTAAACTCCCAAGCAGCAATATTAGGAAGAAGTGGGGTGTTTTGGCATTGCCTCTCCAGAAGAATACCCCAGCTCTAACTCCTCCCCATCAGGCTCCACTGTGGGAAAATGTCACCTGCCACTTCCCTTGTCTGTCTCTTCAAGCTTTTTGAGAAGATGGGACAAGGTTCTGCAAGGATGACCAAATTTTCCTTAAGGTTTTGGAGAATTGGATTCTCAGATTTGCTAAACTACAGGAAAGAGGGAAGAAGAAAAGGAAAAGGAAGCAGTAAAAGCTATTATTACTTCCAGCTGCCCTTCTCAGACGAAGGCACTGAGGTCCATCTCATGCCACCCATTAGAATTAAGACCGTGCATGGATAGAAGTTACAAGGAACCAAGTCACACTCCAGAAGGGCAGATTTGATGATGATGATGTCTATATCACTATTCATGATATTCTCAAATAGAAAGATTCCCTGAGATCTTTAGCAATCTCCCCATACCGCTGGGCATACTTGCCCACCCTGGCCCAATATTTCTGGGACTGAGGGCAGTGCATAGTGCAGTGTTTGCCCATTTCCAATGTTCTGTTTGTTAATTTCATCTAAATGTTCTTTATTCTCTGTCTCCCAAAGATGGGGAGTAAGGGTTTCACCTATTATTGCGGACTGTCACTCTATGTTGCACGGGACCCTGCTGCCCCACTTTTTCTCCTTCATGTTATGTATGTCCCATTGCAGTAGTCTTTGGATTATGGATCTTAACTGAGGAAGTCTGAACAAATGCTTACAACAAACAACTGGATCTTGGGATAACGGGTCAGAAGCTGCAAACACACATCAAGGGTGCCCTTTGTTATTTGCTAATGAAGATTGCCCCCAAACTTGCTGTAGAGTCAATCCTCAACACAAGGATTAGATAGCCCAGGTCCCGTCCAAAGACGAGCAAAATAATATGAATGCAATATCATATTTGTAACATATCTACAGTTCTCAATTTGGGCTGAACATGATTATGACCTGAAGATCTTTTTAGAACACATCCATGTCTTCACCGTTACGCCTTTTTATTTGGTTGGTCTGGAGAGGGCTCTGTGACTGAAGAGCAGTCAGGTTCAGAATCTGTGCCAGTGGCTCTTGGTAACTAATGATGCAACATCAGTGAAAAGTAAGGAATAATGATTATGTATATCTTATGATGGACAAACTCTGTAGTGGGGTTGAGCTGTTAAAATGCTTTTCTTATAAGCCACTCCTCAATTATCCATGCAAATCAAAGAATCAGTGAACCAGATAATACATGAGAGTTGACAAACAAAACAAAACAGCCATAAAATCTAAATTTGACTTTAGTAGCCAAATTCAGAAGAAAACCAATGAATACTTAGCATAAGCTAGACATTGTGTTAAAAGCTGTGAGGGGCTCAGATGCATGAATAAAAACAGCCACCACTTTAAAGGAGGTCGAATTCATTCCTTCATGTTTGCCCTAAGAGGTAAGTTCTGTTCTAGGCACAAGATGAAAAGCAGTGAAGACAACAGGCGCATTCCTTGCTCACATGAAGTGTGCATTCTATCAGAATAAAATGATGGCGATGCTGGGTCACATTAACGAACTACCAACAGTGGGGTTCTGTCTGGAGTTCAGATTAGTTCAGGCTGGTCCCACACCCCATCCTCTACCATGGCTCACTTTACATTCCATTTCTTCTATGTTCCAAATAATCTTTTTGTACACTGTGTGTAGGTAGGTGTTACTAGTTGCTTTTCCTAATTATAACTCCAGGAAATTTAAAATAGTTATCCTGTAAACAGCCCTGCTTTTCTATCATAAAAAATCACACATCTTTTCTAAAAAATGAAATACAGTGGGCATATAACATTGTGTAAGTCTAATATATACAATGTATTGATTAAATATATTTATAAATTGCAATATGATTACCACTACAGCATCAGCTATCACTTCCATCATGCCACTAAATTGTAATTTCAGTTTTGTTGTGAAGACACTTAAGATCTAGTCTAGCAACTTCAAGTATATAATATGGTACCGTTGACTATAATCACAATGTGTGTGTATTAGGTCTCCAGAACTTACTCACCTTCTAACTCCAATTTAGTACCCTTTGACCAACATCTCCCTATTTCCTCCACCCCCAACCTCTGGTAACCACTATTCTACTCTCTGTTCCTGAAAGTTTGGCTTAATTTAGATTCCACATAGAAGTTATGCCATATAGTATTTGTCTTTCTATCTGACTTATCTCACTTGGCATAATGCCCTTAAGTTTCATCCATGTTGTTGCAAATGGCAAGATTTCTTTTTTTCATGACCAAATAATATTCCAGCATGTGTGTGTATGTGTGTGTGCGTGTGTGTGTGTGTACACCCATGCACATTCATGCTTATGTACATGTATCTCACATCTTTTTATCCATTCATTCACAGACAGGCACTTAGGTTGTTTCCATATCTTGATAATGATGAATAATGCTGCAATGAACATGGGAGTGCAGATATCTTTTTATATCCTATTTTTATTTCTTTTGGATACATACCTAAAAGCAGGATTGCTGGATCATATGGTAGTTTTCTTTTAAATTTTACTTTAAAATTTAATTTAAAAGTTTTAACATTTTAACTGTTTTCCACTGTAATAGAACTGATTTGCATTCCCACCAACAGTGCACAAGGGTTCCCTCTTCTCCTCATCCTCGTCAACACTTGTTATCACTTGTCTTCTTGATGACAGTCATTCTAACAAGTGTGAGGTGCCATCTCCTTGTAGTTTTGATTTGCAATTCCCTGATAATTAGTGATGTGGAGCACTTTTTCATGTATCTGTTGGCCATTTGAAGGACTTCTTTGAAAAAATATTTATTCAGCTTCTCTGCCCATTTTTAATTTGTTATTGAATCATATGAGTTCTTTTATGTGTTTGGCTATTAATCCTTTATCAGATGTGTGGCTCACAAATATTTTGTCTCAATCTGTAGACTGCCTTTTCTTTTTCTTGGCTTTCTCTCTTATACTGTGCAGAGGCTTTGTAGTTTGATGGAGTCCTACTTGTTGATTTTTACTTTGCTGCTTGTGCTTTTGGTATCATATCCAAAACATCATTGCTAAGACCAATGTCAATGTCTTTTTGCCTATATATTCTTCTAGGGGGTTTATAATTTCAAGTCTTACTTTAAAGTCTTTAATCCATCTTGAATTAACTTTTGTAAGTTGTGTAAGATAGGAATCCAATTTCATCTTTTTGATGATATAATCTTATATAAAAATCCTAAAGCTCAACCAAAAAACTGTTGGAACTAATCAACAAATTCAGTAAGGGGCACCTGGGTGGCTCAGTTGGTTAAGTATCTGCCTTCAGCTCTGGTCATGATCCCAGGGTCTGGGATCAAGCCCCACATTGGGCCCCCTGCTTAGCTGGGAGCCTGCTTCTCCCTCTCCCTCTGCCACTCTCCCTGTTTGTGATCTCTCTCTTTCTGTCAAATAAATAAACAAAATCTGGAAAAACAAATTCAGTAAATTTTCAGTAAAAAATCAACATATAGGGGTGCCTGTGTGGCTCAGTGGTCTAAGCATGTGACCTTGGTTCAGGACATGATCCCAGGATCCTGGGATGGAGCCCCACAACAGACTCCTCATTCAGTGGGAAGTCTGCTTGTCCCTCTGTCCCTCTCCCCATTTGTGTGCTTTCTCTTTCCCTCTCTCTCAAATAAATAAAAATATTTATTAAAAATTAACATACAGATGTCAGTTGTGTTTCTGTACACTAACAGTGAAATATCTAAGACAGGAATACAAAAAACAATGTCATTCACAATAACATCAAAAACAATAAAATACTTAGGAATAAATTTAACCAAAGAAGTAAAAGATCTGTACAATGAAAACTACAAGTCTTTGGTGAAAGGAATTGAAGAAGACACAGACAAATGGAAAGATAGTCTCGGTTAATAGGTTGTAATAATTAACATTGTTAAATGTCCATACAACCCAAACCTATCTATAGATTCCTGGCAATCCCTATCAAAATTCCAATGGCTTTTTTCACAGAAATAGAAAAATAATTCTAAAATTTGTATGGAACCACAAAAGACCCCACAGAGACAAAGTTATCCCAAGGAAACAGAATTAAACCAGAAGCATTAATACTTCCCAATTTCAAACTATAATACAAACCTATAATAATCAAAATATATGGCATGGGCATTAAAATAGATATATGCATCCAAGGAACACAACTGAGAGCCCAGAAATAAACTCCCACATACACTGTCAACTAATATTTGATAAGGAAGCCAAGAATACTCAATGGAAAATGGTAGTCTCTTCAGTAAGTGGTATTGGGAAAACTGGATAATCACACATTGGGTAGCACACACAGTGGGAAACAGTTTTTAAAAAAAGTAGTATTTCTCAATCTTGGCTAGACATTGAGATCACCTGGAGGAGCTATAAGAAAAATATACATATATACATGCTTGGGTCATATGCATAAAATTCTAATTCAATTGTGACTTGGGTATTAATATTTTTAAAAGCTCCTAACATGATCCTAACTCTAGCCAATCTTGAGAACCACTAGAGTAGCAATAGTAGATTAATGTGTCTTGGATTAATTATTAACATCTGTGTGTCTTTGTTTCTTATTTTTAAAATGAGATAATAATAGCATTTATCTTTTAGATATGAGGAATAAGGAAATGTATATAAAAGTGCTGAGAAAAGTACTTGACATGTACAATATTTTTAAAAAGTGTTATATATTATTATTTTTAGTGAATTAGTTATATGATTATGTCACCCATCGTGTAAAGCAATACTTTCCTTTCTTTGTCCCACATTTTAAATTTCTACAGGTTATTTTTCATGGAAACTTTACTGCACTTCCCTACCCTGCCACCACATACAGGTAACACTAAACAACTCCATATCACACATACAAATAAATACAGTAGTCTAGCATCCTAGACCGCGGTAACACATTGTCCATGATAGTCATCATTTTTAGCTGATGTTACTAGGTGTCCCAGCTGTAGAGATGGCCCTCAATAACAGAAACATCCTGATAGGATATGTGTTTCCAATTTCTAAACCTGAAGTCTTTAGTACTACCACCCTGAATGGTTACTTCTCAATCATTTTCCTATTTGGTAAGAACAAAGTCACCTTCAGGCTAGGTGAGTTTGAGATAAAGAAACAGAAAAGCGGATAGCACATTTTATGCCCCTGCTCCCTAAAATGTACCCTCCCCTGGCACATTCAGACACTCTCACAGTCTCCACTACAAATACTGAGATGATTTCGTGGACACATCTTAACTCTACACATCTGCTGCATTTCTTCATCCCCTAAGCTGGTATTACCCTTCCACTTCCTTCTAATTATGACCTGTTACATTCTCTATTCCTGGGATTCTTTTTTTTTTTTAAGATTTTATTTAAGATTTTATTTTATTTATTTGTTTATTTGACAGACAGAGATCACATGTAGGCAGAGAGGCAGGCAGTGAGGCAGGTTCCTCGCTGAGCAGAGAGCCCGATGTGGAGCTCCATCCCAGGACCCTGAAACCATGATCTGAGCCAGAGGGAGAGGCCCTAACCCAATGTGCCATCCAGGCGCCCCTCTATTCCTGGGATTCTTAACACCATCTTATCTTATCTTATCTTATCATCTTTAAAGTTTTAAAATTATTTATTTGAGAGAGACAGAGAGCATGAACCGCTGGGGGAAGGGGCAGAGGAAGGAGGATAAGCAGACTCCCTGCTGAGCAGGGAGCCAGGTGCAAGGCTTTCTCCCAGGACCCTGAGACCATAAACTGAGCCATAGTCGGACACTTAACTGTCTGAGCAACCCAGATACCTCACCACTACCTTATTTTACATCTTTTAAATTAATCAAATACTTTTCACAAGTTTTACATAATCTTGAAAGCAAAAACAAAAAAGCTCGTGAGTGGAATATGGTATGGTCAGAAACTAAGATCCTTTTCTGATACTGAAGAGGCCCCAAAGACCTAGCAACCTTCATTAATTATTTTTCTAAGCCAAATATTTTAATTTTTTTTAGTCAATTTTCTTTTCTATTTAGTTGTTTTTCTGTCATAGGCAAGTTCATCAACCATTCTGTTGTCTGTCACTTGATAGGATAATGACAATGAGAGACAGATAGTGTAGCCTACAGAAAACTAACTCAGAAGGATCTTCTGGTTTTAGTTCTGCCATTTTTCCATAGCTATGCCAATTTGGGTGAGTCATTTTGTCTTTCTGAGGCTGACTTATAAAACTGGTAGATTGGAAGAGACCATTTTTAAGTTTATTCCTAACACCTCCAAGACTCATGGGAGTCCATTTCTCAATTAACCAGTGTTTGGAAAGGTCTAATACTTCAAGTCCTTCTCCTTGGGGGTGACATAGATGTGATGAAGAAGAAAAGGAGGCCCAGGTTTACAAGATGCTTACAATGTGATTGGAAAAATGGATCTGTACATGGAAAGTGAATTGACTGAATTTTGTTACTCTTTACTGGTTTAAGCCTGCTACAGTTTACCCTTCACACTCATTATAATGAAACTCTTGGGAAAACATTAAAAAAATTCCAGGCAAACTCTGTAGTTTTTTAAAAAAAAAAAAAAAAAGGTCAATTGTGAAGTCAAGTCAAAATGTAACAACAGCAAAGGGATAAGGTTTCTGTTTGAGTTTTGTTTGCTTCTTAGTTTTTCTCTTTCAGTTTTGTTCAAAGGTTAAGCCCTAATCATGGAGACAGTGATGGTACTGTGGTTGAGTAAAACTTCAATAGAAACCTTGTCTTTCTGGCCGAAGAAATGGAAAAAAAAAAAAAAGTCCTAGTGTTTGAAGTGTAAAGGAGAATTTTAGAGCAGATAAAGCTCTCCTAATTCAGTGTATGAAGCTACATAAGTTTCAGCCAACATTGCAATAGCTTTGAGAACTGAACTGAGATCTAAACCGCTGGTCCCAGAGGTGAGACAGACAACAGGTAAGACCACCTGAATGGACTACCTGCTAACAAACAACTACAACAAAACCCAAAATTCTTGATAGTAGGGCCTAGGAAACAACAGTCTGCAAGCCAACTCCAACCTACCAAATTTTTTCATAAATAATATTTTTGTGAAACACAGCCATGCCCATTCATTTATTTATCACCTCTGGCTGCTTTTGTTCTACAGCAGCAGATCTGAGAGGTGGCAGAAACTCCATGGTCCACAGCCTGAAATAATTACAAATGGGTCTTGTACAAAAATATCTGCCAACGGCTGTTCTAGTGGATTGTAACAAAACTGAGAGATTATATGACATGATACTCATAATGTCAAGGATAAAAGAGAATATTTCTTGGCATACAAAACAAAAGCAGAAACAAAAATTTAAAAATTTTTAAAAAAAGATAAAGTGACTAATTCTCAAGCAAAAATAAAATCAATAGATGCCCCAGTGTTGAAACTCTCAAAGTCTTTAAATCAGCTTTTACAACTATATTCTATGAAGTGAAGGAGAACATTTAAATGGATAAGAAAGTAGGTTTTATCTTCCCCAAGATAGAAACTATGAAAGAAACAAAATGGAAATTTTAGAATTAAAAAAATAGAATATCTGTAATTAAAAAAAAATCATTAGGTATATTCAACAGAAGAATGAAAAAGTTAATAAATCTGGAACCTTTAAGTTAATAAATCTGGAAAATAGATCAATAGAAATCAGTATATCTAAACAACAGACATAAAGGATCTTAAAACTAATTTAACTGAGACTCAGACACCTACCCTCATATAATAGGAAAAGGCCTGGCATCCATGTCATTGCAGTCCCAGAAAGAGAATGGGAAGAAATCCATTTTTTAAAGTTGAAGACAGAATAACTGAAAACTTTTCAAATTTGGTGAAAGACGTGAATTTACAAATTCAAGGATCTCGTTAAAACCCTAATTAGGGGTTTATAAGAAAGTTTAAAAATATGAATATAATAAAAGAATAAATAATAAGAAGAAAGGAAAGAAGACTAGAAGAAAGAAAAATAAAAAGGAAAGAAATCCAGACATAATGTAACCACACTGATGAAAACTAAAGATAAGAAAAATATATATATTGTAAGAACCCAGAGATAAATAACATATAATACATAAAGGAACAATAATTCAAATGATGCAGATTTCTCACCAGAAATCATGGAGCACAGAACACAGTTCTGATAGAAAAGAACTGCCGATCCTGGATACTAGATCCAGCAAATATAGCCTTCATGAGTGAGGGTAAAATAAAGGTGTTTTAAGATAAAAACAAAAACTTGTTTTAAAAGAAATGCAAAAAGAAGTTCTTTATACAGAAGGAAAATAAGAGACAGAAAGTAAACGTCAGGAATAAAGGGAAAAAATCAGAAATAGTAAACACCAGAGCAAATATAATAGATTATTTCTTTCCTGTATGCTCTTTAAAATAGGTAAGATTGTCAAAAGTAAAACTATAACATTGTCTGACAGATATTTCAATACAAAGCAGGAATAATAATGTGACAAGTACAACATAAAGGGAGAATAGTGAATGGACCTATATCATAAGGTTCCCACATTTTATTTTAAGTAGTAAAACAGTAACTCTGAGTAGATTGTGGAATGTTAGGTATTCCTAGAACAAATACAGATGGATGGGTGATGGATGCATGTATGGATAGAGATAGGTAGATAGATAGATAGATGGATGAATGATAGGTAGATAGATAGATAGATGATAGATAGATAGAATCCAAAACTAATAGGTAACTAAAATGGAATACGACATATTCAAATAAAAATATATAAATGAAGAAAAAAAAGAAGAAAAACAAGGCAAAGAGAAAACTGATGATTAAATGATAGAACTGATTAAAAATGAAAGAAATACAAAATAAACTTGTAAGATGTTGCTAAAGCACTGACAACGAGAAACTTACCACGTTGAATATTTCTATTAGAAAAAAAGAAAATTCTCAAGTAAATAATCCAAGCTTCTACTTTAAAAAACTGGGGGGAAAAAAAAGGAACAAACTCAAATCAAGCAGAAGAAAGGAAATAGTAAAGAAAATAGGGGTGGGATCAGATGGCAAAGTAGGATGATACTGAGCTCACCTTCCTCCTGTAGACACACTGATATCTACAACTATGTACAGAACAGCTAACCTTAGTTGCGTGTGATCTGTTCTACTCTTCTTCAGTTTGTTCTCAGAGATGGTTGTTATATATATACATACACACACACACACACATATATATTTAAATACATATTTTATATATACCACACATATATATGTACACATATATATATATTTAAATACATGTTATATATATACATATATATTAAATGCATATTTTATATATATACATATATGTATGTGTATATATATATTTTATTAATTTTATTTTTTTAAGTTACATGGAGATAACTGGAAGGGATGGAGATGCACTTTAGTCAGGAGTTACATCTCTGGTATGGCAACCCACAATCAGAAAGGATATCACAATCATAAAGGCCTCCTTGAAGAACAAGAGGTCCAAGACCTACAACAGTTTCCATAGCCTCAGGGTCCTGCAACAGAAGGTGAGCACCCATAATATTTGGTTTGAAAAACAATGGAGCTAATATACAGAAAAGCCAGAGGGCAGTAGGAAACCCAAGAGTATACTCTTAAGGGGAACTTGCTCCACATGCCAGTGCAGAAGAATAATAAATGGACACAGTGAAAACTTCAACAAAGAGATAGAAAATATTAAAAAGAGTAAAACAGAGCTGAGTAATTTATTCACTTAAGTGAAAAATACATAGGAAATCAATAGCAGATTAGGTAATGCAAAAGAATGGATCAGAGATCTGGAAGACATAGTATGAAAATCTTCCATTCAGAACAGCAAAAAGAAAAAAAATAAATGAGAACGGCTTTAGGGATCTCTGGGACAACATTAAGCATAGTAACATTCACATTACAGTGGTCCGAGAGGAAGACAGAAAGAAAGGGAGAGAAAAATATTGGAAAAAATAAAGGTTTAAAATTTCCCTAACCTAATGAAGGAAACAGACTTCCAAGTCAAGAAAGTACAAAGAATTCGAAACAAGATGAACCCAGAGACCCTCACCAAGACACATCATAATCAAAGTGCCAACAGTTAAAGAGAGTATCTTAAAAGCAGCAAAAGTAAAAATCAACTAGTTATGTAAAAGAGCACCTTCATAAGACTAACAGCTGATTTTTCAGCAGAAACCTTACAGATCAGGAGAGAGTAGTGTATTTTCAAAGTACTTAAAAAAACAGAATCTCTACCAGATTCTCTGCCCAAGAATCTCTATCCAGCAAAGTTATCATTAAGAACTGAAGGAGAGAGAAGGAATTTCCCAGACAAGTAAAAGCTACAGGAGTTCAACACCAAACCATCCTTGCAATTAATATTAAAGGGATTTTTTTTAATGGAATAGTAAAGGCCATAACTAAAAACAAATAAAATATACATGAAAGAAAAAATTTCACTAGTAAGGGCAACATATACTAAAGGTAGTGGGTCAGGCATCTACAAAGCTGGTATAAAGTTTAAAAGACAAAAGTGATAAAATCATATAGAACTAAAATAATAAAGGGATTAAAAAAGTATAAGTTGTAAAATATGACATCAAAAACATGGGAGGGGAAAGAATAAAAATTCAATGCTTTAACAAAGCACTTGAACTTGACCATTAACTTAAAATAGACTGTTATATACATAAGATGTTGTATAAGAACCTCATGGTAGCCACAAACCAAATACCTATAAAAGATACACAAAAAATAAAGATAAAAAAATACAAACATAAAACTAAAGTCACCAAGTCACAAGGGAAGAGAGCAAGAGAAAAAGAAAAGAACAGAAGGAAACTATAAAAACAATTAACAAAATAGCAGTAAGTACATACCTATCAATAATTATTTTAAATGTAAACAGACTGTATGCTCCAACCAAAAGATATAGGGTGACTAAATGGATAAAAGCAACAGCAAAAACAAATAGACAAAGGCAAAAACAAAACAAAACAAAAAGCCCCCCCGACACGCACACACACACACGTGTATACACATATGCATATACTATATATACATATATATACATATACATATATACTATACATATACTTCCTATAAGAGACTTATTTCAGATCTAAAGACACACATTGACTAAAAATGAAAAGATGGACAAAGATATTCTATGCAAATGAATATGGAAAGAAAGCTGGGGTAAAAATACATCAGACAAATGGATTTCATTTTATTTATTCTTATTTAGAGAGAGAGAGAGAGAGAGAGAGAGAGAAAGGGGAAGTACAGAGGGAAAGGGAGAGAGAGAATTGTGGAGCCTGATGCAAGGCTTGATCTCAAGACCCTGAACTCATGACCTGAGCTGAAATCAACAGTCGGATGTTCAACTGACTGAGCCACCCAGGTACCCCAGACAAAATAGAACTTTTTTTAAAAACAAAGACTATAAAACAGACAAAGTTGGCATTACATAATGATAAAGGGAACAATCCAACAAGAGGATGTAACAATTATAAATATCTACAAAACCAACATAAGGGCAACTAAATACATAAAGAAAATTAACAGGCATAAAGGAAGAAATTGACAAAAATATAATAATAGTTGGGAATTTTAGCATGCCACTTATATCAATGAATAGATCCCTCAAACAAAAAAGCAATAAGGAAACATTGGCTTTAAACAACACACTAGACAAGATGGGCTTAATAGAGATATATGGAGCACTTAATCCCAAAACAGCAGAATACATATTCTTTTCAAGCACATACAGAACATTCTCAGAGATAGTTCACATGTTGGACCACAAAGAACATCTCAATATGTTTAAGTACATTGAAGTCAGTCAAGTATCTTTCCAATTACAACATTAAAACTAGAAATCAGTTACAAGAAAAAAACTGGGGAAAACCCCACAGACATGTAAAAGCTAAGCAACATACTTCTAAACAACCAATGGGTTGATTAAGACATCAAAGAGGAAAAAAAAATACTCAAGACAAATGAAAATGGAAACATAATCTTCCAAAATTTATGGGATGCAGCAAAAGCACATTCAAGAAAGAAGTTTATAGTAACACAGCTCTACATCAAGAAATAAGAAAAATCTCAAATAAACTATTTCAACCTCCAACTATAAGAACTAGAGGAAAAAACAAAGCCCAAAGTTAGTAGAAGGGAGGAAATAATAAAGATCAGAGTGGAAATAAATAAAATACAGATGAATAAAACAATAAAAAACAATAAAACTAAGAGTTGGTTCTTTGAATAGATAAGCAAAATCGATAAAGCATTAGCCAGACTCATCAAGGGAAAAAAAAAAAAAAAAGAGGGCCCAAATAAAATCAGAAATGAGAGAGAAGTTACAATTGATACCACAGAAGTACAAAAGATCATGAGACACTACTATAAATAAATTTATGCCAACATGTGGGTAAACCTAGAAGAAATGGATAAATTCCTAGAAACATATAATCTTCTAAGACTGCATCAAGAAGAAATAGGAAATCTGAATGTACCAAGTGTTTAGATATAAGATTTAATCAATAATTAAGAAATTTTTAACCAACAAAAATCCATAACTAGATGGCTTCACAGGTGAATTCTACCAAACATTTAAAGAATTGATGCCTAGCCTTCTCAATTACTGAAAGAGAGAGGAGAAAGAAGAAAGAAAGAAAGAAAGAAAGAAAGAAAGAAAGAAAGAAAGAAAGAAAGAAAGAAAGAAAGAAGGAAAGAAAGAGAAAGAAAGCAAAAGGAACACTTCCAAACACATTTTATGAGACCAGACTCACCCTGATGCCAAAACCAGAGAAAGACACACACACACACACACACACACACACACACAAAGAAAGAAAGATTGATTACAGGCCAACATCCCTGATGAACACAGATGCAACAGATGCAAAAATCCTCAACGAAAACTAGCAAACCAAATTAGATTTCTCTAATACATTAGAGAAATCACACAACCAGATCAAGATGAATTTATACCACAGATGAATGGTTCATTACATACAAATCAATTAAAATAATACATCATATTAACAAAAAATAAGGAAAAGAATCAAATGATCATCTCAATAGATGCAGTAAAAGATACAAAAATGTAATATGCATTTATGGTAAAAATTTCAATAAGGTGGATAGAGAGGGAACATACTTCAATATATGAAAGGCCATATATGACAAACTCATAGCTATCATCATACTCAATGGTGAAATGCTAAAAGGTTTTCCTCTAAGACCAGGAAGAAAACAAGGATGGCCACTCTCACCACTTTTATTCAACATAGTAGTGAAAGTCCTAGCCACAGCAATTAGATAAGAAAACAAAATAAAATGCATCCAAATAGGAAAAGAAAAATTCAAATTATTACTATTTTAGATGACATTATACTATGTAAGATAATCTCAAAGACTGTGCCAAAAACTATTAGAACTAATAAATGAAAGTAAAGTGGTAGGATACAAAATTAATATACCTAAATCTGTTGCACTTATATGCACTAACAATGAAATTGGTGGAGGGGGGTTAAGAAGATAATCCCATTTACAACTGCATCAGAAACAGCAAAATATCCAGAAATAAATTTAACAAGGGAAATTAAACAACTATACTCTGAGAACTACAAGATATTGATGAAAGAAACTGAAGATAAATAAATGGAAAGATTTTTAATGCTAGTGGATTGGAAGAATTAATGTTGTTAAAATGCCCATATTACCTAAAGCAATCTACAGATTCAATGCAATCTCAAACAAAATGTCAATAGTATTTTTCACAGAACTAGAACAAAAGAAATTCTCAAATTTGTATGGAACCACAAAAACCCAGAAAAACCAAAGCAATCATGAGAAAGAAGAAAGCTAGGTGTATTATGCTTCTTTATTCCAATCTGTACTACAAAGTTAAAGTAATAAAAACAGTAAGATGGGGTACCTGGGTGGCTCAATCGGTAAAGTGTCTACCTTTGGCTCAGGTCATGATCCCAGGGCCCTGGGATCAAGCCCCACATCAGGCTGCCTACTTAGTACTCTCCCACTCTCTCTCCCACTCCCCCCTGCTTGTGCTCACTTCTCTGTCTCTTTCTCTGTCAGATAAATAAATTAAAAAAAAAAAAAAAACAGTAAGATACTTGCACAAAAAACAAATACATATATTAATGGAACAGGGTAGAGAATCTAGACATAAACCCACACATATTGTCAATTAATCTTTGTCAAAGGAGGTAAAAATATACAATGAGGTAAAGATAATGTCTTCAATATATAGTGCTGGGAAAACTGGACAAGTACATGCAAAGGAATGAAACTAGACTACCTTATTACACTACACACAAAAACAAACTCAAAATGGATTGAAGACCTAAATGTGAGACCTGAAATCATAAAATTCTTTAAATAAAACATTGACAGGGGACACATGGGTGGCTCAGTTGGTTATGAGTCTGACTCTTGGTTTTGTCTCATGTCATGACCTCAGGATTGTGAAATTGAAACCTCGCTTTGGGCTCCATGCTTGGCATGGAGACTGCTTAAGATTCTCACTAACCCTTCCCCCCGCAACAAAACAAAAAAAACATAGTAATCTCTTGGGCATTAACTTTAGCAATGTATTTATGGACATGTCTCCTCCAGCAAAGGCAATGAAAGCAAAAATAACTAATGGGACTAAATCAAACTAAAAATCTTTACAGTGAAGGAAACCATCAATAAAACAAAAAGACAACCTACTGAATACTAGAAGATCTTTACAAATGATATAACTGATAAGGGGTTAATATGCAAAATATACAAAGAAGTCACACAACTCATTATGAAAAAAACAAAGAGTCCAATTAAAATATGAGCAGAGGACCTAAATAGACATTTCTCCAAAGAAGACATACAGATGTCCAATAAACACACTAAAGGAAATGTGTGCTAACAAAGAAATGCAAATCAAAACCACAATGAGATGTCACCTCATGCCTATTAGGAGGGCTATTAATAATAATAATAATAATAAAAGTATTGGTGAGAATGTGGATAAAATGGAATATTTGTGTACTGTTGGGGGGAAAATGCTATAGGCACTAAGGAAAAGGGTTGAACTTTATCATAAAAATTAAGATTGAACTGGGGCGCCTGGGTGGCTCAGTGGGTTAAATCCTCTGCCTTCAGCTCGGGTCATGATCCCAGGGTCCTGGGATCGAGCCCCACATCCGGCTCTCCGCTTGGTGGGGAGTCTGCTTCCCCCTCTCTCTCTCTGCCTGCCTCTCTGCCTACTTGTGATCTCTCTCTCTGTCAAATAAATAATAAAATCTTTAAAAAAAAAAAATTAAGATTGAACTACTATACCAATCCAGCAATCCTACTTCTCAGTACTTATCTAAAGAAAATGAAAACACTAATTTGAAAAGATGTGTATAGCCCTATGTTCATTTCAGCATTATTTATAATAGCCAAGATATGAATCAGCCTATGTGTCCATTGATGGATGGATGGATGGATAAAGAAGATGTGGTGTATATATACATACATACACATACACACTAAGGAATGTTACTGTGCCATAAAAAAGAAGGAAACCTTGCCATTTGTGACAATGTGGATGAACCTAGAGGGCATTACGCTACGTGAAATGTCAGGCCAAGAAAAGCAAGAAGTCAGATCAAGAAGGCTATATGATTTCATTTACATGTGATATCTAAAAAAAAAAAAAGAGAGAGAGAGAGCAAACAAAGCAAAACAAGACAGAAACAGACTCATACATATAGGGAACAATCACCTGGCTGGCTGCTAGGAGGATGGGCTATGAGGGGATAGGCAAAATAGGAGGAGGGGATTAAAAATTATAAAGTGCCAGTTATAAAATCAGTAAGACACCAGGAATGCAATGTGCAGCACAGGGAATATAGTTAGTAATATCATAACAACTTTGTTAGTGACAGATGGTAGATAGATTTATCATGCTGATCACTTTGTAATGCATATAAATGTTGAATCACTATGTTGTGCACCTGAAACTAATAAAATATTGTATGTCCACTACACTTCAATAACAAGATAAAATAAAACAAAATCAATGAAATTAAAGGCAGGAAAACAATTGAGAATATCAATGAAACCAAAAGTTTTTCTTTATAAATGAAATTGGTAAACCTTTTGACAGACTAACAAGTAACCATAAAACACGTTATTACCACAGTGAAGCGAAAGAGACGATCCATGTACAGCCCCGTATACAGGGAGAGGATAATAACCCAACACTACAAACAGTAATACTCAAGAAAATTTGGCAACTTAGATGAAATGGATGAAATTCTTGAAATAAACTATTGATATTATATTGATGCTTGATATTGATATTGATATTTGATAGCATAAACTATCAAAATTCAGATATGAACAAATGATCACCTGAACAAATCTGTTACAGAAGTTGAAGTTGTACCCACAATTCCTCCTGAGGAGAGAATTACAAAACCCTATGGTTTCAGAGAAAACCCTTTAAAAAATATAAGGAAAAACAACACCAATTTTATAAAATATCTTTCAGATAATAGAAGAGAAGGAGACATTTTTCTTCCTATCATGAGGTCAGGATAACTTTGATATCAAGACCGAATTTAAAAAAATGCAAGAAAAGAAAGCTAAAGACTAATATCCCTCATGAACTTATATGTAAGAAATTTCAATAAAATATTTGCTAATCAGAGTAATCAAGATAGTATGGTACTCAGAGGTTCCTGGGTGTCTCAGCTGGTTAAGCCTCTGACTCTTGCTTTTGGCTCAGGTCATGACCTCAGGGTCATGAAATCAAGCCCTGCATTGGGTTCCGTGCTGGCAGTGGATCCTGCTTAAGATTCTTTCTCTCCCTCTCCCTCTCCCTCTGCCTCTCCCTACCCCCAACTCTCACTCTCTATAAAAAAGAAAAAAAAAAAAAAAAAGAAAGAAAGATTGAAAGGTTTGCTTTTAAAATAGTGTGGTACTGACAGAAGAACATTCATATTGATCAATGGAACTCAATAGATGATACAGAAACCTACACAAATACCACTGAATGATTTTTGGCAAAGAAAAAAAAAACAAAAAAACAATTCAATGGAGAAACTATATTCTCTTTAACAGATGGTGTTGCAACGATTGGACTCCATACATACCCACCCTAGTATTTGTATCCTGACTGTGATGGTGGCTACACACATGGGTATGTGTGATAACATTTCACAGAATCACATACACACACACACACACACACACACACACACTCACAATGCATGAAAAATCTGATTAAATCCAAGTCAAGTCTATAGTTTACTTAATGGTATTATACTACATCACTTTCTAGGTTTTGATCACTGATCACTGTATTGTGGTTACATGTTATTGCTGAATGAAGCTGAAAGGTACATAGGAGCTCTCTAATATTTCTGCAACTTCTATATGATTGCTGAGTCGTTAAAAATTTTCATTTGGTCCAACAAAATGATTTATTTAAGTATAACTCTTACAACATATCTGTAGAATCTATTTACTGAAAACTACAAAGTGCTGATAAAAGTAAAACATCTAAATAAATGAGAAAACATAACGTGTTCATGGACAATTAGATTCAATATAGTTAAGATGCCAATTGTACCAAAATTAATCTACACTTTCAATGCAATCTCAATGAAAAGATATACAAGCTAATTCTAAATTTATATGGAAATTAACTAAACTAATTTTGAACTAAAAAAAGAAGACTCACACTATCCAAATTATGACTGACTATAGAGCCCCAGCAAGTACAACATTGTCGCGTTCATGTATGGATAGACAAAAACAATGGGACTGAGTGGGGTCCAATGATTGATCCACATAAATATGGAAATTGATCTTTTTAGCATTTGATAGATTCCATTTTATTTTTCAAAATACCCCTTTAGCCTAACTTATTTTTTTTCAATCTATTGAGATGAAATTCACATTAAGCTTTACTGTAAGTGGACAATTCAGTGGCACTTAACACATTCACAATATTGTGCAACCACCACCTACACTAATTCTAAAATTCTAGAACATTCCCATTACTGCAAAGTAAAATCATGAAGTGATTTCTCCCCATTTTTACTCCTCATTTAAGCCCCTGGCAAATACCAATATATATTATCTATACTTATCTATATATAGATATATAGTGACTAGATAGTTATCTATATCTATATATAGATAATATATTTTCCATTTAAATAATGCGAATCATAACTTACCAATGGTCTGTGACCATATATAGATACATAGATATAGACATACAAAATAAATAACATATAGGTAATATATATCTTTAGTTTTATCTATAATTTATAGATGAATTATCAATGAATTTATCATAGATGCATTCTTTAGCTATATTTAAATACAATAAAATAATTTCATAAAGTGCAAAATAGAGTGCATGCATGGCATATACTGAAAATAGGAAATACACATGAGTTTAAGCTTTATTTTACTTACTTACATAGTTTTGTATGCATAAGTATATGCTGGACTATACTATACACATAATATGTTTCTTGCTGTGGAATGATCCAACTTATTTGAAAGCCACTGCTCTTAAGCCACGGTAAACTGAGCAACAAAAGGGTCTGTACAGCCCACTAATAAGGCCAATACCAGAAGAACCGTATTTTCCGTCCTATACACACAAGTCCGGGCTGTTAGCACTCTGATAGGCTCACACTCTGGTGTCTTCTCTTTTCAGATTTGCAAACAGGCAACACCATTTAAAAGAACTTAACCAGCTTCTTACATTATTTGGTAAGTCTGGGAGTTCTGGTGGTGGCTTCCTGATATTCATAACACTGCCATTCATTCAGAAGTTTGTTTGTTTGTTTTCCATCTTTCAAATCTTTATTCTGCATCCTTAACATAGAGCAACTTCTTCAGCACTAATATGGGGATCCTATTGTGTCCTTCCCTGTTCCATTATTCCCAGTCTAGCAGAGCAATGTAAGAGTGAACCTGTAGACACAAGTGAATCTCATACTGCAATTTCCAAATGTGGATATTTTCTTTTAACTATATTATGTACAAGGAGTGTATTCATTTAATATAGTACGATGTCTTCTAAGAGTAAATCTGTAATTATTCTGCAACAACTGCTTTGTACATTTCTCTCCCAGATCAACTTTTTAAGTTTTTGAAACTGAGAAAATAATATTTGAACTAATAAAGTTGAAACTATCAGCAAAAGAAGAGGGTTTTTGTTTTTCGTCTTGTTTTACAAAACTACCAAAAATCATAGAGATGGAAGAAAATGAGTACATATGAAAAGCAAGATTTGTTTTTGGTAAAAGAAGGGATGAGAAATGGAGATATATTTTTGGTAAGGAAGGAAAAAGAAAGATAATTTCATTCTAAAGTAAAATATTCTAGAATAAGTAAGAAAAACGATCAGCAAAACCTTAATGGATATAGAAAGTTGTAGAAGGTTTATGGAAAGGAATCTTGTGAAAGGAAGGGTATGTGTAGTCAAGTAACTAGGGTTAAAATGATTTAAGTTAAAGAAAATGAAAAAATTTAATATCAAAAGTAGAGTAGTACAAAATTAGACTTTGGTTTTCTCTCTGTTGAGGGAAATTGGAAGGGGAGATGAACCATGAGAGACTATGGACTCTGAAAAACAACCTGAGGGTTTTGAAGGGGCGGGGGTGGGAGGTTGGGGGAGCAAGGTGGTGGGTATTATGGAGGGCACATATTGCATGGAACACTGAGTGTGGTGCATAAACAATGAATTCTGTTATGCTGAAAATAAATAAATAAATAACTAAATAAAAGGAGAAATTTTTCTTAGATTATTGGCCTGCTCTTAATAAATTATAAACAAAGTGTCTTCTTTACCTCTAATGTAATCTGCCTAGGAAACAAAAATTCTATGTTTTGTCTCCATCAAATCTTAAATTACTTGAGAAAATTGAATCTTCTTTATTAAAAGCACAAAATTTTTAAAAGCTACACAGCTTTTGGTACATGCTAAATTTTGTGGTAAGCATTGTCAAATAAGAAGTGATACTAAATTTTGCTTAGGAAATTTTATATAAATGTTATTAATATAAATGTACCAGAAGTTGGATGTTCTTAGGAATCAGATGTGTCCTTCTTTAGTGTTATCAGCCATGATTCCGGTCACTATCTTAAAATATCATATATCATGGAAATAACAGAATTTCCTTGTCCATTACAATATGAACTCTCATCTCATTTTAACCATAGCCAATTTTTAACTCTTTCGTTATTTACAGACAGTTTTTGGTTTCTGATAACTTTTAAAATTATAGCACTGAACGAGGTCAGCATATCCAGAGTTTTGATGGAAAACTGATAAATTCATAAAACTGCCAACATAAGGTCAAGCTCAGGAGACTAAATAATGAAGATGATTACCATTTTTTATGGCTTTGTTCAAGACATTATTGGTTGCTCTTAATGGTTTGTTTCCCAGATATAAAGGACATCCTTTTCTCCTTCCTTTTAAGCTATCTATAACTTACAGCAGTTTAATAAAGCATATTTTTACAACAAAGGTTAACAATATATGTATTTATATGAGTGCAGTAAAAATCAGTTCTCCTTGTAAGAGGACACAATTAGACAAGGTCTTGGCTTGGCTTCTTAGCCTAAACAGATTTTTTAAAAAGTCCAATTTGAGGGGCACCTGGGTGGCTCGCTTGGTTAAGCACTGGATGCTTGATTTTGGCTCAGGTCATGATCTCAGGGTCTCAGGATCAAGCCCCGTGCCAGGCTCCACTTTTAGCATGGTGTCTTCTTCTCTCCATCTCACTCTACCCCCACCCACAGCTCTCTCTGTCACTTTCTCTTAAATAAATATCTCTCGCAAATAAATAATCTTTAAAAACATTTCCAATTTGAGAGTACTTATGATATGTTCCAACAAAGCAGTGTTTTGTTTTGTTTTGTTTTGTTCTAAAGAGAAAGAGCATGAGGTGGAGAAGGGGCAGGAGAGAGAATATTTATCAGGCTCCACACCCAATGTGGGGCTGGATGCAGGGCTTGATCTCTAGACCTTGAGATTAAGACCTGAGATGAAATCAAGAGTTGGATGCTTAACTGACTGAGCCACCCAGGCAACCCTCCAACAAAGCAGTCTTTTTTTTTTTTTTTTAATTTTATTTGTTTATTTGACAGAGAAAGAGATCATAAGCAGGCAGAGAAGCAGGCAGAGAGAGAGGGGGAAGCAGGCTCCCCACTAAGCAGAGAGCCCAATGCAGGGCTCGATCCCAGGACCCTGAGACCATGACCTGAGCTGAAGGCAGAGGGTTAACCCACTGAGCCACCCAGGCACCCCGCCAACAAAACAGTCTTATAAGAAACTTATAGATGAATCACTATTCTTGCTGCGCTTACATAAATAATCAGGCCAAGTTTCCTAAAACTAGACTTAACGTGCAAACAAATTAGTCTTGCTACGGTGTCTTTGATGTAAATATAAATGACTACTGAGAGCAAATTATACTTCAATAATATACTTTGTGGATATCAGATTCAGTGCCTTTGGCTGTCTTTGAGGTTTCATATTCTACCTGCAAAGTGAACTGAACCATCGATTCTTCCAATCTCCTCTGGTAGTTGGCTGAGGTCTCCAAGCTAACATTTCCAGTTTTCTCCCACTCCTCTGATTCAGAATCACTATGAAACTAAAACTGCCCTCTTCCCAAAGCCATGCAAACTAAAGCCAGACAACCGGCTGTAAACTTCAGAGCAGTCACCACAACAGCTCCTGTGTGGACAGCCGCTGCCTGTCACTATGTGATCCCACGGAACATTCACACTGCTAACCAGGAAAATCTGTGTGACGGCCACTGTCTGTCCCCACCGCATCTGAAGATGCTTAGAATCCGACATTTAGAAATCTTCTCGACTGGCTGCTCTTCAAACTCAGGGAACTGAATTCATAATTTGTTCCAACGATTTACCTGTAATGTTACTTGTTTTCATAGAAACGCCTGTTATGAAATGACCTGATTGCTCACATCCTCTAGAGGCCCACTTTAGGTGAAATCCCACCTGCCACACCAGCCCCTCAAATAGAACATCTTCAAATTCATTCTTTCCTAAGTCATCACGAGGATATGTGATTGCTAAATACAAGCATACTTCCTTTTGTTGTGCTTTGTTTTATGTGCTTCATAAATATTGCATTTTTTTTTAAATAAATCGAAGGTTTGTGGCAATCCTACATCAAGCAAGTCTATCGCTGACATTTTTCCAACAGCTTTTGCTTACTTCATGTGTCTGTATCACATTTTGGTAATTCTCACAATATTTCAAACTGTACATTATTATTATTTTTGTTATGGCAATCTGTGAGCAAACTTCACTGACAAATATGGTATGTGTTCGGATCGCTCCACCGATCAGCAGTTACCCCATTTCTTTCCCTCTCTCCAAGCTCCCCATTCCCTGAGATGAAGCAGTATTGAAAGTATGCCAATTAATAACCCTACAATGGCCTCTCAATGTTCAAGTGAAAGGAAGAGCTACACATCCCTTACTTCAAATCAAAAGCTAGAAATGATTCAGCTCAGGGAGGAAGGCACATCAAAAGCCTAGAAAAACTAAAAGCTATGCCTCCTGCACCAAACAGCCAAATTGTGAATGCAAAGGAAAGGTTCTTGAAGGAAATTAAAAGTGCTACTCCAGTGAACACACGAACGATAAGAAAGTGAAACAGCCTTATTGCTGATATGGAGGAAATTCTAGTGGTCTGATTAGAAGATCAAACCAACCACAATATTCCCTTAAGCCAAAGCCTAATCCAGAGAAGGCCCCTAACTCTCTTCAATTCTGTGAAGCCTGAGGGAGGGAAGGAAGCTGAAGAAGGAAAGTGTGACACTGACAGAGGTTAGGTTGTGAGGTTTAAGGGAAGAAGTCATCTCCATAACACAGAAGTGCAAAGTGAAGCACCAAGTACTGACATAGAAGCTGCTGCAAATTACCCAGAAGATCTTGCTATGATGATAATGAAGGTAGCTACCCCAAACAATTTATTTCCCATGTAGTACAAAACTGTCCTCTACAGAGAGAAGACACCACCTAGGACTTTGAAGTCAATGCCTGACTTCAAAGCTTCTAAGAACAGCCTGTTCTGTTAGGGGCTAATGGAGCTTGTGACTTTAAGCTGAACCCAAAGCTCATTTACCTCTCCAAAAATTACAGGGCACTTAAGAGTTATGCCAAGTGTATTCTGCCTGTGCTCCACAAACAGAAGAACAAGGCCTGTTTATGAAATGGTTTACTGAATATTTTAGGCCCACTGTTGGGCCTTACTACTTAGAAAAAAAAAGAATCCTTTCAAAATATTACTGCTCACTGACAATGTGCATCATCCAAGAGCTCTGATGGAGATGTACAATGTGATTCATGTTGTTTTCATGCCCGCTAATACAACATTCATTTTGCAGCCCTTGGATCAAGGAGTTATTTCAACTTTCAAGTCTTATTATTTAAAAAATACATTTCATCAGGCTATAGCTGCCAAAAATAGTGCTTCCTCTGATGGTATGGACAAAATAAATTAAAAACCTTCTGGAAAGGACTGACCATTATAGATGCCATTAAGAGCATTTGGGATTCATGGGAAGAGGTCAAAATATCAACATCAGCAGGAGTTTGGAAGAAGTTGATTCCAACTCTCATGGATAATTTGGAGGGTCAAGAATTCAGTGGAGGAAGTCCCTGTAGATGTGGTGGAAACAGCAAGAGAACTAGAATTAGAAGTGGAGCCTGCAGATGGGACTGAATCACTATAATCTCCTAGGAACTTTAACAGATGAGAGGTTGCTCCTATGGATGAACAAAGAAATTGGTTTCTTGAGATGGACTCTCTGATGAAGATGCTTTGAAGACTGTTGAAATGACAACAATGGATTTAGAATACCACCTGAACTACGTTGATAAAGCAGTAGTAGGGTTTGAGAGGACCGACTTCAATTTCAAAAGAAGTTCTACAGTGGGTAAAATGCTATCAAACAGCATCACGTGCAACAGAGGAACACTTATGAAGGGAAGAGCCAATTAATGTGACAAACTTCATTATTGTCTTATTTTAAGAAACTGTCACAGTAACACCTTCCTGATCAGTCAGCCGCCATTGACATCAAGGCAAAACCCTCCACCAGCAAAAAGATTACAACTCACTAAAAGTTCAGATGATGGTCAGCATTTTTTAACAATAAGGTATTTTTAAGGTACGTACATTGTTTCTCTAAACAAAATGCTATTGCACATTTAATAGACTGCAGCATAGTTATAAACATAACTTTATTTTATATGCACTGGGAAACCAAAAAGTCCATTGGACTCACTTTATTGCAATATTTGCTTTCCTGTGCTGGTCTGGAACTGAACTGGCAATATCTCTAAGGTATGCCTATAGGTCATGCTTAGTCTATGTACATAACTAAAACAATCTGTAAACTGACTTACAATGGTAAAACCTAAATCTGGTTATAATCCATTTGATTTATTTAATGGATTAAGTCTTGGATCTTGGGAATCTCCTCCAGAAAAATCTGGGGAATTTTTCAATACTTTGGCTATTGTATTGACCTTTCTAATGCATTGTATACTCTCAATGGTTTTAAATGCCTGTGGGCAGCCATTCACATGCTGAATGGTATACATCAGCAGCAGGCAAGTGGATGAAATCCCATGAATGTTAAAAACAGTGACTATATGGCCCTCTGGCATAATGACTCAACTAATAGAAACAGCAGATGTGTAACTCTTTGGCCTGACTACATCAATAGTGGTAATGGAGACTAATGCTATAATGGTTGATAATTGGAAAGTAATAGTTAAAATCAATTGGACACCAACCTTCAAAATTCCCTGAGCAGACAAAACCAATTTCTTCATACAAATAAAGCTTATTTTAGCTTATTTTATCAGGTTAACTTGATCTGAATCGTTTCTTGCTTGTGCCTCCGGAAATGATAAGCAAAACTTGAACTGCTCCCCAAGGTTGATGCGAGGTAACTATGAAAATTGTAGTATTATAACCAATCATTGTGAAGAATAAACAGTCACTGCTCTTTCGTTTTATAAGCTGCTTTTTAACAATATACCCTTATGCCTCATTCCTTGTTCTGGTCTGAGTGCTCCTGGTTTACAAACTGTCTTTCTGGTGTGTGCACAATTTTTATTAATTGTGACTTTAGTGATTCCTGGTTTTCCTTTGACTGTTTTGATCTTTTGATACTCTGTATGTCCTCTTTTCATAAGGACATCAGTCAGGTTGGATTAGCAGTTATCCTAATAGTCTCATTTTAATTTAATTACCTTTTTAAAGGTCCTATGTCTAAATGCAGTCATACTCTGAGGTGCAAGGATTTAGGGCTTCAACATGAATTTTAAGACGACACAATTCAACCCATAACACCATCATAATGGGTGTGAAGTGGTATCTCATTACCATTTTGAATTACATTTCCTTAATGATCAGTGATGTTGAGAATCTTTTCAAGTGTTTATTGTCTACGTGCATATCTTCTTTGGAGAAATGTCTATGTCCTTTTATTTCCCAAATATTTTGTTTATTTGACAGAGAGAGAGACAGCCAGAGAGGGAATACAAGTAGGGGAAGTGGGAGAGGGAGAAGCAGGCTTCCTGCTGAGCAGGGAGCCCACTGATACTGGGCTCCATCCCAGGACCCTGGGATCATGACCTAAGCCAAAGGCAAAAGCTTAACAACTGAGCCACCCAAGTGCCCCTGTCTATTTGTCTTTTGCCTACTTTTAAAATTGAAATGTTTGTCTTTTTTTTTTTTTTGAGTTATAGAAGTCTTTATATAGTCTGGATATTAAACCATATCAGATATATATTTGCAAATAATTTCCTCTATCCTATAGGCTGTCTTTCTATTTTATTGATAATGTCTTTTAATGCACAAAAATTTTAACTTTAATGAAATTCATTTTTTCTTTTATTAAGAATGTTTTTGGTGTCATATCTAAAAAATTCATTGCCAAATCCAAGGTCATGAAGATTTGCCCCTATTTGTCTTCTAAGAGTTTTATGGTATTGGCTCTTAAATGGAAATTGTTGATCTGTAAATTGTTTGATCTGCTTTAAGTTATTTTTGTATATGTTATGTAAACACACACACACACACACACTATATCCTATGTATATACATGTATGTGTATGTATATAATTATATATGTGTATATACATATATGTATATTGGTACATAAAAGTTTATATACTTTGGTATGTGTAATGTTCATTCTTTAGCATGTAAAACTACCCAGTTGTTATAGCACTATTTGATGAAGGCACTAGTCTTTCCCTATAAAATAGTGTCAGTCCCCTTATTGAGTATTAATTGGTCACTGATGTATCAGTTTAATTCTGGACTCTCGATTCTATACCATTGGTCGATATGTCTAATCTTATGCCACTGCCACACCGTTTTGACTACTGCAACTTTGTAGTACATTTTGAAAATTGGAAATGCAAATTCTAAATTTTTTTCATTTTTAAAAGATTGTTTTGGTTATTTGGGATCTCTTTTAACTACATATGAATTTGAGAATCAGTGTTTCTATTTTCATAAAAAAATAAAAGTCTGTTGAAATATGCATTGACTTTGCATATCATGTTGGGTAGTATTGGCCTCTTAAGATTTAAATCTTTCTATTCCATGAATATGGGATTTCTTCCCAATTATTTATTTATTTTTTTTTGATGTCTACAATGTTTGTAGTTTTCACTGTATAAATCTTTCACTTCTTTGAATAAATTTAATTCTAGGCATTTTATACTTTTTGATGTTATTGCAAATGAAACTGTTTTCTTAATTTCCTTCTTGAGTTGTTCATCACTTGTGTATAGAAACACAGCTAGTAATTGTGTGTTGATATTATACCCTAGAATTTTGCTTATTAGCTCCAGTAGTTTCTTGTGGATTTTAAGGGATTTTCTATATAAAATATATGTCACCTACAAACAGAAATAGTTTCACTTCTTCCTAATTTGATTGACTTTTATTCTTTTTCTTGCCTAATTGCTCTGGCTAGAACTTTTAGTGAAGTGTTGAAAAGCACTAACTAAAGCTGGCATCTTTGGTTGTTTTGATCTTAAGAAAAAAATCTTCCAGTCTTTTACCATTGAATATAATGTTAGCTAGGGGTTTCTCATGTTGGGGATATCCTCTTTTACTTCCTAGTTTTCTGAGTTTTTGCCATGAAATAGTGTTAGATATTCCCAAGTACATTTTGTTAATTGAGATGATCATGGATTTTTTTTTCCTTCATTCTATTCAAGTAGTGAATTACAAAAAGTGATTTTTTTTTTTTTAATGCTGAGTTACCCTGTATTCCTGGGATAAAACCTACTTGATCATGGTGTGTAATATTGTTAACATGTTGTTATATTTGTTTGTTAGTATTTTGTTGATTTTTCATCTATATTCAAAAGGGGCATTGTCTGTAATTGTCTTTATTGGTGATGTCTTTATTTGACGTTCATATCAGGATAATGCTAACTTCATGGAATGAGTGAATATGTGTTTCCTCCCTTTCAATTTTTTTTTTTTTTTTTTGAAGAGTTTGAGAAGGATTGGGGTATCATTTCTACTTCAAATGATTGGTACATTTCAACAGTGAAGTCGTCTGGTCCTGGACTTTTATTGTTGGGAAGATTTTTATTAATGCTTTAACCTCCTTACTTTTTGTAAATCTATCCACATTTTCTATTTCTAGCATATTTCTTCCTTTAATTCTGTCAATGTTTCCCTCATACATCTCTGATTTTGTTGTTTGGTACATATATGTTTATAATAGTTATATTCTCTTGATGAAGTGGCTTTTTCATTAATAAGTTTCATTCTTTTTTGTCTTTTGTAATAATTTTGTACTTAGAGTCTAGTGTTGACTGATACTAGAATAGCCATGCTTACGTTCTTTGAGTTCCTATTTGCATGAAACATCTTTTTCCATCCTTTCATTTTCAACTTATTTATGTTTTTGAAGATTGAAGGCATCTATCTTCTTTTGTATTATGATGTTAAGAAAAATACTTTTAAAATTATCTTTGTACCTTTTTTCATTTTCCAAATATTCAATGAAAAATCTATACTATTTTAATAATCATAAAATGTTGAAACAAACTCAAACGAGAAAATTGTTGAAGTATAGAGGATGAAGTTTAATTCTGAGGATGAAGTTTAATTCTAAGAATTTCTTTTTAAAAGTCCAAGTGAAAATGAAAATAATTTCTCAAGGGCTAGTAATTTTCTTTTGCCACTTTAATGGATAATGCCTATTAGCAGAAGTCCAAAGATTAGAGCACCATCTTAGATTTATGTAAACAGGAAATCTTCATAGAAGCATTTAGATTTCATCTGCGGCTGACAAAGTGAAAAGAGAAGAAATGCCAGGTACAGGGAAATATGGGCAAAGATACAGTTTGGGAGTTAGAAGATAAGTGTGAAGTATACATGCCAGCTTGTGTGTTTTGTTTGTAAGAATAAGTGTCCTATTTTCTTTAAAATCTCTGTTTTCTTAGTTGTAAAAGTGCAGAGAGCTGATTCCTCTGGAGTATAGTCTACACTGCATCACTAAATCACTGATTTTTTTTTTAATTCAACTAGCCAACGTATAGTACATCATTACTTTCAGATGTAGTGTTCAATAATTCATCAATTGTATATAACACCAAGGGTTCATCACATCAGGTGCCCTCCTTAATGCCCATCACCCAATTACCCCATCTCCCCACCCACCTCCCCTCCAGCAACCCTTAGTTTTTTTCCTATAGTTAAGAGTCTCTCATGGTTTTTCTCCTTCTCTGATGACTTACATTCATTTTTCCCTTCCTTCCCCTATGATCCTCTACACTGTTTCTTATATTCCACATATGGGTGAAACCATATGATAATTGCCTTTTTCTGATTGACTTATTTCATTCAGCATAATACCAGTTCCATCCACATTGATGTAAATGATAAGTATTCATCTTTTCTGATGGCTGAGTAATATTCCATTGTAAATATATAGCAACCTTCTTCACAATTTTATGACAGGTAGCTCAGAGAACTATTGCGCCTTCATAACATATTTCTTTTTCAATTTACCTTAGGCTTCCTATAAAATTAAAGTTTGCATATACTGGCTGGGAATATTTAGTTAATATATACTTTATTATCATTGGAAACTCTGACAGACTCTAGACTGGAAAAGGATCGGAGGATTAGGGACACTTGCAATAACATGAACTAAGTCAGATTACTCTCTTTTAGCCCCTCAACACCTTTTTTTTCCCCCTCAGATATAAACCCTGGGAGGCACATCTGAGTACAGATGCCAAGTTTTTACTGATGCCTGATCTTCAGAAGTCCTGACACAGTAGAGAGGCAGCTTCAGCTAGGCTGCATAATGTCTAGCTGAATAAATCTTCCTTCTTAAAATTACTTATGTTCTCAAATCCTGAAAGTTGTGCCTATAGTTCATTTTGTATGAATTCCTGTGTCATGCAATATTCTTTTTCTTCCATGGATCTAACACATGCGTTTTTTTCCTCAGAGAACAACATCCTTCTTCAACCAACTTATTCAAACAAAGCTTGAATAAAATAACATATTTTTACTATGGCCTTTGGATTTCACCATAGCAAAGGCTGCTTACAGGCATGAACGAAACCCAGGAGAGTATTAGTATTTAGAAAAGTCTCAGAATATCATGATTCATTGCAAATTGACTTTGTTTTCCTTCAGTTCTACATCAGTGCTTCTCAGGGGTAGCCTTGAGCTTTCTCATTATCTTCTTATTTGCCTCCACATCACAATAATATAATTGTTAATTCATGATGATATCAAAACACAACCTTTTCAGGGTGCCTGAGTGGCTCAGTGGGTTAAGTCTCTGACTTCTGCTCAGGTCATGATCTCAGGGTCCTGGGATCAAGCCCCGTATTGGGCTTTTTGCTCAGCAGGGAGCCTGCTTCCCCCTCCCTCTCTGCCTGCCTCTCTGTCTACTTGTGATCTCTTTTTCTGTCAAATAAATAAATAGAATCTTTAAAAAACAACAACAACAAGCTTTTCTGTGCCTGGAAAAAGCTTCACACAGAGGGTGACATTTGAAGGGGAACTTGAAGCACAGGTAACCATACCAAGATATATATTTGATTAAGCACTTAATATGTGCCAAAAATGTATTATCTCATTCAATCCTCATTATTGGCATTATTATTGTCCTCATTTTACAGATGGAAAAACTCAGACACAGACAGGTTAAGTAAATTACCTACAATGATTCAGCTAGAAAGTAGCCAAGCTGGGCTTCACATTCAGTCAGGCAGACTTCAGCATTCAAATTCTAGATAGAGTATTAAAAGGTGTGAGGGGCCTTATGCATACCAAGAAAAGAAAAACAAAATGCAAAGATCCCAATATGTGAAGTCTTTGTATTGAGCAAGAATGAGGATTTCAGTGCAGCTCAAGTGTAAGTGATATTAAGAGATAGGCTGGAGGTGAGATGACTGTCTTGTGGACAATAACTGGGAGAACAAAGAAAATTTGGTAATAGGCAGATAACATCAACATCTGAATGTTAAAATATGAAGTAAATGGGTCATAGTTGAGATATAAAATTATTTTGAATAGACTGATTCTTTCCAAGGTTGAGACTTGATTGTAATCTGATTAAAGACATCAACTTCTATTTTTTATAGTCAATCCCAATATTGTTTCAACAACAGAATTACACAGAGAGAAGAATCGGAAGCAAACAGCTGCATCCTGTATGCAACACAACCCAGTGGGAAGAGGATGATGAATCCAAAACATTCATCAGAATATCAGAATATGATGAGGCTGTTGGTACTATCATCAAACTAAGAAAGTCAGTGAGTTGCATTTTTGTAGAAAAATCCTTTTTTCCAGTAAAATTTTATGCATAAATTCAGTCGTCGACACAGAAGAAAGTCGAGCTGTTTAGATAAGACAGGCTTAGAGGACCTAGATCCCAGGGAACTCAATTTCCTTTCACGCCTGTAATAATGATGTAATTAATTTTGCAACAAACTACACTGCTTTGTTGTTGACTCTGAGTTCACTGTGAAACTTTCGGATTATGAATTTTCCTTTCATATAGATTTGATTATAGGGAAGCTATACACTGAGCAGAAAAACAGTCAGGGTCTGTCTTTAGAGTCTGGGATGCATCTGTGCAAAAAACCAGTCCATCTGATGTATTTCTCATGGAAATTAATGTTAGCATTCTAGTCTGTACATTGGTTTCTTTTGAGTGTAGATACCTTGACTCAGTCATATTTTGGTATACTCCTAATTTGCATTTCTAATCCTAAAAGACATGAAGATGGGATCCTTCTCTAGGTTACTCTGTACCAGCTCATGGGTATCTTTCTCAAAACAACCATGTGCCATGCCATGAAATTTAAATTTAATCTGTCAGCAATGGAGAGCCAATGTTTATTTTTTAAGTGAGGGATTTGCATATATATTTTAGTAAATATTTAGAACTATTAAGTTATGGATAGCAAAGGGATGCAGATCATTTCATCTTTAAGTCTCATCTAATATCATGTGATTGGAATCATGCAAACTGTACACTGTAAGCTCACGACACGCCCACACTAGTTAAGTTAGTAATGTAGTAATGATCAAAACAAACACAAATCCCTGTTTTCATGGACCTCACAATGTAGAAGGAACTACAGATGAAATATAAATAAGGACAGAAAAAAAGCAAAGTATTAACAGAGTAGGGGTTGGCCACCTTCCACAAATGTGGCTTATTACCAGTTTTTGAAAATGAAGTTTTGTTGATGGACAGCCACACCCATTTGCTGAAGTATCGTTTATGGCTGACTTCATACTGCAATGGCTGAGCTGAGTGGTTGCAACAGAGATGATCTGGCCTGCATGCTTCAAATATTTACTATCTAGGCCTTCAGAGAAAGGTTTCTTGACCCTTGATGTAAGTACTACTGTTTGCAGCAAATGCAATGGAGCAGAGAAAGGGGATAGGATGTGAGGGAACTTCTAATATATAATGTAATATAACATAGCATAATATAACAGTGTAACATAATATATGCTGAATGAATAAATGTAGTGTTTGGAGAAAGCTTCACTGAGAAGGTGTTATCTGAGCAAACACCTCTTACCTTCCAAATCAATCCAGTTCACATATTTTATGGTTAATCTTTCTGTGGATAACATCTCCAACTCAATGATAAATTCTCTGTATTAATGCCTTATTATTTAGTGCTTGTACAACTGCAACAGCACTGTGGCTTGGCTGTTCAACATCTATCTCTCTTCCCAGCGATCTATCCCACTCTATTTATCCAGACAAACCAGTTTGAATTATTTCCCTCCCTGCAGAAAAAGCTTCTGCAAATTTCATAACTACAAGTTGAAAGTCTAAAACTCCTCCTTCGCCAAAATCTCTTGCACAGTAACATCTCCCAGATTATTTATCTGTTCCCTGAGCCAAATTGTGCTCCTCATTGTCTCTCCATCATTTACTTCTAGTGCCTGACTTGTCCTTCCTCCTCAACCTTGCAGGACACAATGAGAAGTTATCAATGGAAAGCAGAAAGCTGACAGGGGAGAGGGAGTGTGGCTCTAGAGATTCCTGGCAAAAAAGCCATCCAGGCAGAGAGAAGAGCAGATGCAGAGCCCAGTGGTCAGGGCGTGCTTGTTGTCTGAGGAGCAGGCAGAAGGCTGAGGTGCGCAGAGCATCATAAGAGTAAAGACTGGAAGGTGAGGTGAGACAGGTACAGAAGGAGGCAGGAAAAATGTCGGTTGGTAAGAGCTTAGACTTGGACTCTGAGTGAGATGAGAGCCAATGAGGATGTTGACGAGCTGTGAATCCACAAAGAGGCACTCAGCCTCCAGTCTGAAGGGCTGATGGCTGGCTGCTGGGTTGTGCTACTCTACAGGAACAGGGGTAAAGGAGGGGATAAGTTAGGAGTGTTGAAATAATGGCATGAACTCTGTTGGCTTCTTGGACCACAGGGGTAACTGTGATAGAGAAATTGTTGGATGCTGGTTGGTCCTGAAAGTAGAGCCTACAGGGTATTTGGGTGGACTGTATGAAGGGCCAAGAAAAAATGGAACTGAGGGATCCAAAGTTCTAGCCTAAGTACCCAGAATTACAGAGGTAACATCTACTGAGATAAAAATAGTGACAGAGGAAGAGGAACTTTGCAAACTGAGTCTGCGATGTCTTTTAGATCTTCAAGTAAACATAGCTGAGTGGGAATTTGAATACAAGAGTACTGAGATCAAGACACAAGTCCTGACTAAAAATGGAAATACGATGGTACCTACATACTCATATTTCCATCACAGAGGTTTATAATTATTGTGTGGAGGATGCAAAAGTACTCCTAATTATCTGAAATTGGACTCTACATTCATTCCATATAAAAACAAAAAAGTATTCTGTGCACAGTTTTAATATACCTTGAATTTCTCTGGAATGCAACTATTATGTAAATCAAAGAAATACTGCCATTAGTTTTGTTCTGAAGTTTCAAAAGGAATTATTCTCCATTTTGGAACTTTATATTGCTGATAGAATGCTACTTGGGGAACTGAATCACCTACAACCCACCTGTACTCGTTTGCCCTTGGAACTATTGCTTGTACATTGCTTCGATGTATAGAAGCAAGCATTTCGTCTCAGGACACTAATGTCATTATACCCAAGCACTTACATATTATAATGTTTTTTGTTTTATTATCTTTTCATTTTTTGACTTTACATTATACTGACTACATTACTACATATGCGTTTGTTTTATTTCCATTTTCTATTATTTCCAAAGCTTTCAGGTTTTAATGATTTTTTTCCTGACCACAACCTCTTCCTGCAAGGTCCTTCCTCTCCATCTACGCTGGAAAACTCTGATATGGCACGCATTATGTGTGTATGGACTGAGTCAGTTTAATGATCCTGAAGGGTCTTCCTATCCAGGAGGAGAAAGATGTGTTGCATTTTATAGGGTCGAAAACCCCTGCACTCCCCTGAACTCTCAGAACAGCCTGTTCCAATTCCTCAGCACACATCAGGGGAAGCCTCCAGCCCTGCTCGTGGGAAACTCTCAGGGGACAGGGACAGATGATGAATGAGACACACAGTTAATGAAGCACACAATGGGCATTAGCCAAACCATAAGGCTGGGCTAGCCTTGTGGGTTTTCGCTTTTGCTCCATTGATTTCAGCTTTAAGTAAATCTAAAAATGGCAAAATTAGCATTCCTACCACCATTCTTCAAAGGCATAAATAAAATGGACAGTTCACCCCTATTCAGTTCTCTAAGTTGAGCCATTTACTTTTTGCTCTTTTCTCCAATATGCCACCAGCTCCTCTCACGCCAGCCCTGCTCCGGAAATGACGCCGGATTAAATTTTTATTTTCCTTTGTCATCAATTATAATTCACCAGCAGATGCCACAGGCCTCCTTGTTTGTTTAAACAGGCACGGTTAATCTGATAATGGATCCTCCAGGTTTCACCTTTTCTTCCGTGTCATATTTGGGTGTTTTATTTCTCCTGTTTATGCACTGAAAGCCCAATGTGCTTTCCCTGACAAATAAATTCATGGCTGCGGATTTGAAGTGTATTCAGAATGTACTTTCTTAAGCAGGGCTTAGAAAACTCTCAAATCCTTTTTAGTCATTTGAGGTAACACTGCCCATTTAGAAAACCTGGGGCCCAAGAAAGGAGGTTAATCCAAGGCCAGGAAGATTCGAAATGAAGCGATACAAGCATATAGACCATTCACACCAAGGCAACAGAAACATGAGGGCTTAACCACCAGGTGGCCACCAAAGAAAATCGCACATTCAGAATGAATTGTCAGCAAGTCCAGTTTACTTGGATGCAGGGCTCAGCATAGACTATCTTTAATTGGTTAATTTATTTTTTTTTAAGTATCTCTACTTGGGTCTGAAATATAGATTTAGAAATCTGGCTATCCAAATGCACCAGCAAAAGAGAGCTTTTACAAGTCATAACAGGCCAAGTACAAGATTGCATGTGTGTGTGTGTGTGTGTGTGTGTGTGTGCATGCGTGTGCGTGCATGTGTGGGATGTATGTGTTCATAAATTTATGTTGTGTTTGTGCCTGTTTCTCTATATGTGTGTGTGCTTGTATACGTGTGTATGGCAGCAATCACAGGAATTTGGCTTCCAATCATGTCAGAACTGATTACATGTATCACAGGTTTTTTTCCCTCATACTATTGCCTTTTTACAGGAACTGAAATATTATTGTTTCTTGTTGCAGGAATTTTCACATATAGCTTCTTCTACCTAGAATGAAGTGACACTCATTCTTTAAGTGGCTGATTCCAACACATTATTCAGTTTTTAGCAAATCTATAAATTGCTCAGAAAGACTTTTCTTAACACCCAGCTCTGAAGCATAATGCCTGTAATGGGCGCTCTTGTACTAATTTTTATTTTCCTTCAGCACACTTAGGCAAATTTGTGATGCTTTACGCATTTGTTCATTTGTTTAATGCCAGTTTCTCCCGCAAAACTGCCAGCTTCACTGGGCTAAGGGCCTTTTCTGTTTTGTTTACCACTATTAGCTCATCACCTATAGAAGTCCAACAAAGAGTACCTATGAATACATAAATATTGGAGATCTGAAGGAATTAGGAAGGGGGACATGGGAATGAATGTGCAAAATAGTATTTTAGAGAATCTTTAACGTTCACATTTCCTCTTTTTAAAACTCTTCCTGAATACATTCAAGTTCAAATAACAATAAGGGAATGATTACATAATATGGTAATTTATTTTTTGTTTGTTTGTTTGCTATCCTTTGTGGACATTAGCTCCTGGGTTCCTTAACTTAGCAGTTCAATTGCACTCCCTTTGTCTATGAGAGTTAATTTATCATTGAGATAGTTATATTCTGTGGAGTGGCTTTTGGTTCTCAAATGAAGGAGAGTGTGAAAGAGAGAAAAAGTCATCTCTAGAGACTATTAATGTGTGTGGACCTCAATGAACATAGTCTAATTCCCATTCCTACTTTTCTGCCTGGGACTATGGATGAACTACTCATTTCTCCAATTTTTTCAAGAGTAAAATCAGGAAAATTCTGGGTTAATCCAAACATTCATCTTCTCCACTTTATAACCTGAGCTGCTAAAGAAAAATAACTTCTACTGGGGTCACTGTCGACAGAACAACTCAACACAACATTAGCTGATATACTGGCTATCTCTCCACATCTTCCTAATCCTCTCCTTATTCCATTCCAGAAGCGATTTGTCCAAGCCTTCATCAGAATCTCTAGACACACAGCATTGGCCAGTGTTCTGCACTAAAGACAACAGAAAACACTGCCTAAGTAAATAAAGTGTTGCCAAGTCTAGAAATAATTCATGGAATTGTCCGAAAGAGCTGAAGAACAGATTCTGGGCTATGGGTCAAGGAATAACTTCCAGAGCCATATCATAGACCAAGCCCATCAAAGAAGCCCTTCCAAGATCACAGAACTTTTGACTCAGAAATATATAACCTCAGCTGTGCTCAGAACTTTGTTCTTCTGTATAATCTATGTGGAAAACTGGATGCCCTGTGTCCTGCCTTTCCACATGTAACTCTGTTCCAAATCAGTCTTTCATAGTACAATTTCACTTAAAGGCCTAAACAAATGCCTAGTCCCTAACAGCAAGGGAGTTTAGGGGCTGGGCCGGGAGGGAGGATGTTCTGCCAAAACAAGATTTACACTATGACAGACTCTCAAATGTGGAAAGGGCCTTCAAAATGTGGGAGGCTGCCACAAATAACACACGATCAAAATACTTGCCATACTGGATTGTCCTGTAGTCAGTATGTTATCATCACTACTCCCCTCATAGAGGTCCACTGAATTGCAGCAGGAAACTGCAATTCCCAGAATCCCCTCCCCTTTGTAGCTCTGGCCACTCCATCTCCGTCAGTGAGGGGCCCTCCCACAGCAGGAGTGGAGGGAAAGGAGAAAGCTTTACTCCCTGGAGGCAGGTGCAGCAAAGTGTGCAGTTAGGTATAGGATTTGTAGCGATTTCAGAACCACTCACTTTACTTATACAGACCCAGAAATTTGGTCATATCTTTCTAAATGCATCTGAAAATTCTAGCAGTTTCCATGATACCACTTAGAAATTGGTTTTGTAACAGAAAATCTGGGACTGAATTTCATGTTCATTACCTGACCTTCATTCTCTCAGCTTTTCAAATATTTGTGTAAACTACTCTAATTCCCTGAAGTAAAATTCCCATGACTAAAGTGATTTTTGTTTTCCTGACTGAATCTGATACATTATCATTCCACCATTCCTTCCCTTCCCACCAATAATTTCAACAAGGCACGATGAATAATCTCATTTCTCACTTATTGGAAAGAAAAAGAAAGACTCTATGGAAAAATTCCCGGCTTTGTATTGATTATATGTGTGTTTGTATTCCATTTTTAACTCATTCTCGTCTATTGCCAAGGATGATGTATTTCTCCTCCTGTGGAAGGTTAATTCTTTTATTAGTCCATGCTTCTTCAGCCACTCTTTCTTCTCCAGCTCTATTGTTTCTTTTTCACCCTGCCTGGGATGTTCTTCAGTTGCTTTTTTAAAATCATACAAAAATACAAAACTATCCTCCATATTAAACACAAACAGACAATTCACCACATTCATCAAGATGGCTAAGTTATGCTTTGAAAGTAGCTCAAAGAGCGGCTCTGGCCATGATCCCAAAGTCCTGGGATTGAGTACCTCAATGGGTTCCTTGCTCACTGGGGAGCCTGCTTCTCCCTCTACCTGCTGTTTGTGCTCTCTCTCACTCACAAATAAATAAATAAAATCTTGAAGAAGAAGAAGGAAGAAGAAGAAAGAAGGAAGAAGAAGAAAGAAGGAAGAAGGAGGAAGAAGAAGACGAAGACGGAGAAGAAGAAGAAAAAAAGAAGAAAAGGGGTAGGGTGCTTGGGTGGCTTATCCAGTTAAGCACCTGACTGCTGATTCCAGCTCAGGTCATCATCTCAGGATTGTAAGACTGGGCCCGGCATCGGGCTCCTTGTTGGGGTGGGGGGCTTGCTTGGGATTCTCTCTCTTTCTCTCCCTCTCCTTCTGCCCCTCCCCACCTTCCCTCGTTCTCTAGGGGAAAACAACAACAACAACAACAAAAAACCCAAAAAAACAAAAACCCAACTCAGAAACCTTAATGGCTTAAGGAAGATTTACTTCTACCCCACTCTACATGTCCACTGTTAATGGCCCCAAAGCTCTATTCATCCTCGTCCTTGAGAGACTGAGGATGACAGAGGCAACCCCATTTTAACTCAAGGATTCAGGGTTTAACCTTGCAGGCAGAGAGTATGGAGATTTGTTCACCGGTTCTAAACAATTCTACCTAGGAGTAACCTGTCACTTCCTTTTTGGTTTTATGACCAAAGAAGCCACACGGCCATCCCTAAATTCAGGAGGGCAGGGAAGAAAGAGAAGGAGAAAGGGAAATCTAATTGTGGGCCTAGTATGAAAGGGGTTCTCAAAATATTAGTGAGCACAACTCACCTCCTACAAACACACCTCATTCTTAACCCTACACAGGTGTCTCCCACACTTCACACTCAAACTGCCTTCTTCACTGGTCTGCATTTTACCACACTCATTTCCTGTCCAACAAAGTACTACCTAGTTTTTTCTGCAGACAGAATTCTAGTTAGCAATAATTTCCCTGGGAGTGACTAAAGCATGGCTCCACTGTGTTCTAGAATCTAGTGATGCTGTTGAGAAATCAAATGCTATTCTGATTCTTGATCTGTTGTAGATCTCTCCAATTTATTCAAGGTTATCTAAGTTCATGTCCTAATACTTTGTGATATAGTCTTTTCTTTTATAGTTTTTTTTTTATGATTTTTTTTTCAGTGTTCCAAGATTCATTGTTTATGCACCATACCAGTGCTCCATTCAATACGTGCCCTCCTTAATAACCACTACCAGGCTCACCCAACCCCCAACCCCCTCCCCTCCAAAACCCTCCATTTGTTTCTCAGAATCCACAGTCTCTCATGGTTCGTCTCCCCCTCTGATTTCCCCCAACTCACTTGTCCTCTCCTTCACCAATGTCCTCTGTGTTATTCCTTTGCTCCACAAGTAAATGAAACCATATGAAAATTGACTCTCTCTGCTTGACTTATTTCGCTCAGCATAATCTCCTCCAGTACCATCCATGTTGATACAAAATTGGGTATTCATCCTTTCTGATGGAGGCATAATATTCCATTGTATATATGGACCATATCTTCTTTATCCATTTGTCAATTGAAGGGCATCTTGTCTCTTTCCACAGGTTGGCAACTGTGGCCATTGCTGCTATGAACATTGGGGTATAGATGGCCCTTATTTTCACCACATCTGTATCTTTGGAGTAAATATCCAGTGGTGCAATTGCAGGGTCATAGGGTAGCTCTATTTTTAATTTCTTAAGGAATCTCCACACTGTTTTCCAAAGTGGCTGCACCAGTTTGCATTTCCACCAACAGTGTAAGAGGGTTCTCCTTTCTCCACATCCTCTCTAACACATGTTGTTTACTGTCTTGTTAATTTTGGCCATTCTAACTGGTGTAAGGTGTTATCTCAATGTGATTTTGATTTGAATCTCCCTGATGGCTAATGACGGTGAACATTTTTTCATGTGTCTGTTAGCCATTTGTATGTCTTCTTTGGAGAAGTGTCTGTTCATGTCTTCTGCCCATTTTTTTGACATGATTATCTGTTTTGTGTGTGTTGAGCTTGAGGTGTTCTTTATAGATCTTGGATATCAGCCCTTTGTCTGTAGTGTCATTTGTGAATATCTTCTTTCATTCTGTGGGTTGCCTCTTTGTTTTATTGACGCTTTCCTTTGTTGTGCAGAAGGTTTTGATCTTGATGACGTCCCAAAAGTTCATTTTTGCTTTTGTTTCCTTTGCCTTTGGAGATATGTCTTGAAAGAAGTTGCTATGGCTGATGTCAAAGAGTTTACTGCCTATGTTCTCCTCTAGGATTTTGATAGAATCCTGCCTCATATTGAGGTCTTTTATCCATTTTGAGTTCATCTTTGTGTATGGTGTAAGAGGATGGTTGAGTTTCATTCTTCTGTACATAGCTGTCCAATTTTCCCAGCACCATTTGTTGAAGACACTGTCTTCTTTTCACTGTGTATTTTTTTCTGCTTTGTCGAAGATTATTTGACCATAGAGTTGTGAATCCATATCTGGGCTCTCTACTCTGTTCCACTGGTCTATAAATATGGACACCAAGATTCTCAACAAGATCCTAGCTAATAGGATCCAACAGTACATTAAAAAGATTATCCACCATGACCAGGTGGGATTTATCCCTGGGATGCAAGTGTGGTTCAACATTTGCAAATCAATTAATGTGATAGAACAAATCAAAAAGAGAAGAGAGAAGAACAACATGGTTCTCGCAACTGATGCAGAAAAAGCATTTGACAAGATTCAGTATCTGTTCCTGATTAAAATGTTTCAGAGTATAGGAATAGAGGGAACATTCCTCAATTTCATAAAATCTTTCTATGAAAAACCCACAACGAATATCATCCTCAATGGGAAAAGCCAACAGCCTTCCCTTTGAGATCAGGAACATGACAACGATGTCTACTCTCACTACTGTTGTTCAACATAGTACTAGAAGTTCTAGCAACAGCAATCAGACAACAAAAAGAAATAAAAGGGTATTCAAATTGGCAAAGAAGAAGTTAAACTCTCTCTTCACAGATGACATGATACTTTATATGGAAAACCCAAAAGACTCCACCCCAAACTACTAGAACTCATATATCAATTCAGTAATCTGGCAGGATACAAAATCAATGTACAGAAATTAGTTGCTTTCTTATACACTAACAATGAAAATATAGATAGGGAAATTAGAGAATCGATTCCATTTACTATAGCACCAAGAACCAAAAGATACCTGGAAATACACTTAACCAAAGAGGTAAAGGATCTGTACTCGAGGAACTACAGAAAACTCATGAAAGAAACTGAAGACACAAAAAGATGGAAAAGCATTCCATGCTCATGGATCAGAATAAACATTGTTAAAATGTCTATATTGCCTACAGCAATCTATACTTTCAGTGCCATCCCGATCAAAATCCTATTGGCATTTTCAAAGAGTTGGAACAAACAATCCTAAAATTTGTATGGAACCAGAAGAGACCCCAAATTGCTAAGGAAAAGTTGACAAAGAAAAACAAAACTGGGGGCATCACTTTGCCTGATTTCAAGCTTTACTACAAAGCTGTGATCACCAAGACAGCATGGTATGGGCTTTTTTTTTTTAATTTAATGTTCTGGGTACTTGGTGGCTTCTTCCAAGTTGGATTTTTAAAAATTATTGGGTAATTTTCTTTTGCTTCCTCAATTCTCTAGTTTTCTACAATTCCTATTAATCTTAGATTGATGCTTTAATTTAATTCCTTTTCCTCTTTTATAACTTCAACTCTGCCTTCTTATTCAGTCTTCTGAGAAAGCTGCCTTTATCTTGTAATTCTCTGTAAAGATTTAATATCTTTCATAGTCACCATTTTTAAGATTATTTATTCTATTAATGCTCCTTTTTATAGCATTTGTTCTGATTTTACGACTGTACTCTCTTCTTCTACATTTTTGAGTTTATTCATGAGTGCATTAGTGATTCTAGTGGAGTTTTCATTTTCTTTCTATACTCCTTCATCCATTTTTTTTCTGTACATTTCTTTTGCTTTCTGACCTTTATAGTAGAAGCTTTCTTTAAAATTTCATTTTAATATTGGTTGTCAAATCTCTTAAAAGGGAAATGTTAAAAGTCTTTAGGAAGCTCTATATGCACAGGCAGGTCTTGACAAGAGGTAGACTTCATCACGGAATGCTTGGGTAGAGATCTTAGAATTTTCTTAGGAAAAGCACTAACTCTAAGTAATGATACATCTTTTCTTTTTAATTAATGGTCATCATTTACCAGAAGGAAGTTGTCATATATCCTGCCTTGCTGGTGTAACTGGTTGTTAGTGTTCTGGGGGTCTATTTTAGTTACCTTGCAACATAACAAATCAGCTCCAAAATTTGTGGTTTAAAATAACAACATTTATTATCTCACGGTTTCTGTGGTCAGGAATCTGGGTGCAGCTTAGCTAGGATTTTGGCTCTGGATGGCTTATAAGTAGAACAAACAACCATCCCAATTTTGCCAGGACTCTTGTAGTCTTAGCCCTCAAAGTCTTGCATCCAAATAAATTCTTCAGTCCTAAAAACAAAAAACAAAAAGCAAAACAACAACAACAACAAAACAAAACAAAACAAAACAAAACAAAACAAAACAAAACCAAGAAAAACGCAGGTCATCTGGTCAACCTATGAGCATGCCATCAAAGTTGTGCTCCTGGGAAGGCTCTGTTTCCAGCTCACTCACACAGTAGTTAGTAGCATTCAGTTCCTCATGGGCTGTTGCATGGATGCCTCCCTCAGCTTTTTTCTAAGTGGACCTCCTTGTAGAATTTGCTTCTTCAGACTAAACAAGCAAGAAGTCAAGAAAGTGCCAGCAAGAGAGCTAGCAAGACAAAGGTCAGTTTTTGTCACTTAATCATGGAGATGACATCCTATCACTTTGCCATATTCTATTAGAAGCAATTCTGCAGGTCCAGCCCGCATGCTAGGGAGGGAGTGAGACAAAGACTTGGATACAAGGAAGGTGGGGGAGGTGGAGACATTGAGTGCCATATCAGAAGCTGCTCACTGCAGTCTAAGAAGCGAATGGGCTGTGCAGAAAGGGGATCTCAAGGAGACTGTTACTTAATTCACAGGATTTCGATATTATCTTTCACTTGTAGCTAAGTTCAGTGTCCCTAAAACAAAAATCTCTCTAATTCAACTTTTCCAGAGAGTAACATACCAGTGTTCTACAGAGTATAGGAAGGTGGTGTCATCTGTAGATTGGGTGGAAGATGGGATCTCAGAGTAAAATTCAGATTTTCAACCAACCTTGCTATCACTGTCTCATCAGGCACCCTGTCCTCTAACCTGTTTCATCCTTCAACTCACATCTTTCCAGGGTTCTGACACACAGATTGCCCTGCTCACTGCCATCACCCAACCCCTGAGGCATTGGGCTTTCAGCTTCGCTCTGCAAGATTCACCCATTTTCTCTCATCCAGCTGTTTCCTGCCTGCATACAAGTAATTCCATCTTGTCTTCCACTGTTTTGTTTTTTAAGATTTTTATTTTATTTATTTATTTGACAGAGAGAGACAAAGCAAGAGAGGGAACACAAGCAGGGGAAATGGGAGTGGTAGAAGCAGGCTTCCTGCTGAGTAGGGAGCCCCATAGGGGCCTCAATTCCAGGACTCTGGGATCATGACCTCAACCAAAGGCAGAGGCTTAACGACTGAGCCACCCAGCATCCCTGTCTTCCATTGTTGTCTATCTTACTTTTTCCTCGTGACCTTATGCTTTGTATAGCTCTTTTGTTTCAAAATAGTGATGTTTAAAAAGAAGGTGTGGTAAACACTTGTTGAATCCACCAGGTTAAATCAGAATACCTGATCTGTATAAATTAAAATCTGTATAAGTCATCCTCTTTTCAACTCCCACAGTCATTGCTTTATTTATGCATCCACAGTGCGTGGTCTAGTCACTAACACCTGACAGAAATTAAAAGATAAATAACTGGGTGGAACCAAAACAACCTGACTCACTTAAGCATCGGGTGATAAGAGTTATCAAGAAATCTTGACATAGGAAGCAAGCAAGCAAGCCAACCAAGAAGTGACAACGACCCATTGCTCTCAGGTGTTATGAAGAAAAATAAATAGCATATGAGGAACTTTGTAGAATGTTTTATCTGCTGCCAGACCCCCTTTATCCAGAACACTGACTGCTGTATAATAGGTGCTCAATAAATATTTGTTTCATGCATGGTGTGTGGTGACAAAAGTGCATACGCTGAGATGTGAAGTGAAAATAGATAGATCACATCCAGCCAGGTAACCATCCCACTGAGCCCCCATTTATTTAGCTCTAAAACATCTACTGTGATATTTGTCCAAGGCCATTGCTCTGCAGACTTTCTGGAATAAAGTCATGTCAAAGCATGTGGACAAATTATAGTGCCTAACATTTTCTTAAAATAATATATATTTTCCACTCCTATATTATATATATAATATACATATTATATATATATATAATAATATATATTTCTTAAAATAATATGTATTAAAATATATATAAAATAATATATATTTTTCCAATTGAAGAGTACATTCAAAAAATGGTTTGAAGATGTTTCCTACCTTGCTACTAAATACAAGTTCCAAATACTTCAGATTATGTTATATTTTAAATCAGGCATGAACAACACATGTTTTCGTTCTTTAAAGGACTGTGTATGTGTATAGCTGGGGGAAAGGAGGAGTCAGCTATAAGGATTTTAATGGTAAGCCTGACACGCTAGGTAGCAGTGGAAGAGTCCCTCATGCTGGCTAGAGGGTTGCAGGGAAATGTAACATTTCCCTGATGATTTTTCCTGTCATTAGGGCCAATAGTTTCCTGCTACTCATTTAAGAGACTTGGTGCTCCCTATATCCAAGACCCTGATGCAATTCTTTCAACCTCTTACATGCCTCTACACTGACCACTTGCTGACCTCAGCCCTATAAGTCAAAGTTGGAGCTAATAAAAGCTGGCAGATACCTAAACTCTTAATTGAATCTCTAGGTCTTTATTGACTTTCTCCCCCTAGCCCGCCCCCCCCCCCCTTCTCTCTATCTCCTTTATTTTAGAAAGAAGTTTTTCATTAGCGAATACAAAATATTTAGGTGTCTGGCATCTCCAGGGTGGTAGTGATTGCATTGTGCATTAGCTTGAAAGTTCATTCCCCAGCTTAATAGGCCTGAAGAGGAATGGATGCACTTTGGCTAAACCAGGAAAGCTGATTGCTACCTAAACAACTAATTCATCTTCATAGCAGATGGATGTCGAGGATATTCAAGAGCAGATACACTCAAGGTCATGCCAATTAGTTGAGAAGAGGTTGACTAGAAGGTAATTTGAGATATAAACAGCCTTCATTTCCCAAACCTAGACCCATAATGAACACCTTACATAGTTGAAAGGCTTTGGAAAGACATCTGACCTCTTCCAGGGCATGTGAGAACCTCGGGATGAATTCTTCATAAAATGATGCACACATTTAGAAGAAATGATCAGCGCACAAGAGAATTATGGACTCGACGCTCTCTCTTTAATCCTTTGTGGCTGGTTTTTCTTTAGACTTGCCTTTTCAGGCTTAACTTCTTGCCAAATAGATAGATATTGATTCTTCATAATGCTCAAAAAGGAAATCGTGGATGATAAAATGAGAGGCATTAAACATCCATGATATAGTTAACCCCCCAAACTGGGATGATGTTAAGCTCTACAGGAGGCTGTGTAAACCATCTCTTTAACAAGTTCCTTTTATAATTGAGTCCCACCACTCATAATTCACAGGGAGCCTCCTATATATATCAACATCCCACATATATTCTTCTTTCACAGGAGAAGGCATGTGTGTAGATCAATTAGCTCATACTGTCCAGCTCCTGGAAACTACTGATCCCAGTTTGTCAGATATTTGAGAACCATTAACGGTGACTAGTGTTATATGTGAGACAGTAGTGTATGTGACTGCTTCTCCCTAAAACTTCCCTTCACTTCTCTGGTATCAATAGGCTAGTAACATGATAATGTAACAGGTGATGCTGTCCAATGGCTCTACTTGCAATCAAGATTAGGTGCCTTTCCAGTTTCTCAATAGCCAAGACTATATCAGATAAAGGAACATCTTGTAGACTGGGTTTAATGCCCTCGGGGGTCCTTGATTTACCTGGTACTATCTCAGATCTAACGGGCATATCTGCCCCAGGGAGAAGATCAAAGAACAAGCCAGAGCAACTGCTTAAGTCCAAGAGTAGAAGAAGACTTGAAGAAGCACATTCACAAGAACCTTTGCCATTTCCACCTTTCATAGATGGTCCTGTGCTATGTCTGTAGACCAGTTGTGCTTAGGTTTTCCCATTTTCCTGGAAGCTCTGTTAGGCTAATTTGATATTTTAAAACTCTGTCACTACTGTTTTCATTTAATAAGTAACTAATCAGTACTGCAGTCTGCTGTGACCTGCTGTTGCTAGCAAAGCTAAAAAAGGGCACTTTGATTAATTTTTTTCTCTTTTTGAGAAATATGTTCTGATAACTTCTAATATACGGACTCTAGGACATTTAAATGCCTGTTCTGAGTCTGATGTGTCTTGTGGCAGGTGTTCAGTTTTGGAGACATTGCATTTCCAGGGTGAAAATGGATTCAGTGAATAACATGCATGTAAAGAACTTTGTGAAATATCCAGAGTACACATATTCAAAGTATGAAACATTGGAAATATTTTCCTGAATAAACATCTCAACAATAAAACATGGTGTGGCATTTCAGGAGATTATCCAGAAGGGAAACAATTTTAAAATGTATTTCTATTCTTCTTTTGGTCATAATTACTTCTCACATTCTCTACAAAATTCTGTCACTTCAGAGTTACTTGCCCATTGACTTGTTTTCCATTTTGAACTTTATAAACCACAGATGGATGTCCTATTACAATTTTGTTATACTTTTATCTTCAGAATACACATAGTAACAGGAAAAAGTATACATTTGATTGGTGTGGTGATTAAAGTTATATTGCAAGTAATAACCAATTTTAATTTTACAAAATTTTAACCATAGTTCCCTTAAGGATCCAACTGCACTATGGACTTCAAACATATTTTATTTATGGAAATACATATTCAAGCGTTCAAAAAACCTGCACTGCATAAAATTAGATGAACATATGTGTATATTATAAATAATAATTTATACATAATAATATCTATTTATCTAAATATCTAACACTTAGTGTGCAGAAGCCTGTTCTACAAAGTTTTACAATGTTAGATGGCTCATTGGTTTTCTCAAAATACATGGTTGTTATACTGCCTATTTAGTGTCACACAGCTGACCCTTCAAAGAGGTGAAAACATATGATAACATGTTTTATTAAAAAGCGGAACACAGGCACCTACGTGGCTCAGTTGGTTGAGCATCTGGCTCTTCATTTTGGCTCAGGTCTCATGATCTCAGGGCTGTGAAATTAAGCCCCATGTCGGGCTCCACACTCAGCATGGAGTCTGCTTGAGATTCTCTCCCTCTCCCTTTACCCCTCTCCCTGCTCATGCTCTCTCTCTCTCTCATTCTCTCTAAAATAAATAAATAAAATCTTTAAAAAAAATTAAAGGGGAACACAGATTCTTGCTTGGGTTGCCCTTGCAGAAGAAAGATCATTGCTAGAAACTATTTCACTCTCTCAGGTTGAGTGAGTAAGAGACACTAAAATTGGGAAGAGACATATTTCAAGTAATGAAAGAGCTTGGGCTATATGAGATTTCAGAAAAATATTCTGAAATACACTGTAGAACCAACTTTCAAGTAGTATATTATTGGGTTAGTATAAATTAGTCATGAGCCCCTTAGCAGCAACAGATATGTCCAGACTGACACACACACACATACAAGGGAGTGAATAAGTTTAAGAAATACTGAGTGAAATAAACAGATTTGTACTCCAAAACTTCTCATTCATACTACTACGAATCTTCATAAATTAATAGACAATTTTTGTTTTGAACCCATTCTTCTCTTCCTCTGTGTCCTCTCTCTTTTACTGTGAGACATCTGGATGACTAATTTTCTTTTGAATCTTACTCTGAGAGATACTATTTTAGACCATTCGATTATTATTCAGAATTAAACATACAATAGTATTTATTGAACACCTAATTTAGAATGATATCACAACTTGTTAAAAAATAGTAATCAAATAGCTGAAAGTGAATGACAGTGTAAAAAAGATTCTTCTCAGTGAAATAAGGCACTGGGCACAGAAAAGGAAAAAAAAAAATTGAACCTTAACATCATGCTGCTCACAGAGATAATCTCCAGACTATTATTTTGCTGATTACTGTGAGGTTCATATGTGATGGATTGTATAAGAGATTTCTGAATTTTTAAGCAATATAAAAACATTGCTTATTCTTAGAAAAGCAGCATGATATTAGTGATACTTGAAGTTGTAAGATCAGAGCTAAAATGCCAGTAATACCAATGATCATACAGGCAATTCTGGAAAGATAATATTATATACAATGCAGGACTGAAGCAAGAATTAAATAAGATGATACATGAATGCCCTTGGTGAACCTTAAAACACCAAAACAAGATTTCTCACGCTGAGGTTCATGGACATAAACTAAAGGGCCCACTCTAATTCTTGTTTTGTTTTGAAATTTATTTCAATTACCTTATAAATTTTTCTTTTTTAAATTTAATTTATTTTTTTTTCAGTGATAAAATTTTCTTTTTATAGAATTCATGGACTTTACTTTTATGCTACAAAATGGGTAGTCTGCTATCCAAAGGCATTTTCAAAGTATAAGACCTTGTTTTCCCAAGTCAATGTTTCTCAAACTGAGATCCATGACTACATTTTTGAGGCCTCTGTGAAATAAATTTCTTTAAAATGGCTCTTGGGAGACAATTTTAAGAATCACTGCCCTATAGTTACTACAGATATTACAGTATCAATTGAAATTTTAAGAGCAGGTGATGGGGAGACTTGTAAACAGGGCAAATGAACTAGCTCCTCCCATACCTCTTAAGTGACTTTATGTAGGTACTGCTTAGAAGTCTTACTCCCAGAAGTCATGCCTGGGAGTTCACACGATTATTAAAGATGCAACATAGTAAAGTACTATCTAACCAGGAGGAAGGTGTGTGACATTCTGTGACTCAATAAACCACGATGCTTAGGATACTACAAGTTCAACTATACAAGTGATTATTTATTTCATCCCATCATCAATAAGAGAGCTAACATTTTTCTCCATAAATTTTAAATTTGTTGCCCCACTGTCAAATGTCTGGGATTCCTCTGGTCCCAAAGCTCTGGCAAACACCTGCAGTTTACTTGTCCCCAGATGGGACTTCCTCTTCATGAAGGACCCAGGCAGTGTTCCAATTATGATGGTCACCAAGGCACTCAGAGTCCCTGGCACTGAGACACCAATGAAGCAAAGCTCTCTCCAGGTGAGTTTCTGTTGTTTCCCCACACCTGGCATTTCAGGTCTCTCTAGAGTGGGTGTGTTCCCTACAACACACAGGCTACTCCACAGGAAAGCTGGGGATTCAAAAGAAAAAAAGGTCCGTGTGAACGCCTTCCACAGATCTGAGTGCCCTGGAGATCAGCCAATGACTTGCAGAATTTTCCAAAAGCTTCAATAATTCTGGAAATGAAGGAGTGGATTCTTATACTATTAATATTTAAAAGTGAAATGATCAGTCACCACTCTGCACCTTTGGATATCTGATGAATGGGCCCTTAAGAAGCTTATATATATATAGAGAGAGAGATATATCTATATATATATGTCAGGAAAATATATCAAATATATATATTTAGATATTTGTTTATCTATATATATAGAAAAATACATGATAGAGAATATACAGAACTTATTTTTATAGAATTTACACAATTTACTTTAGCAAAAGATATAGAAATCTATTTTTTCCCCTCTTTCTCACTAACAATACAGGGCATAGTTCCCCTGAATTGCATAAGAACAAGTTAAGAACAAGTTATGAAAGATTAATAGAGGTAAAGATTTCTAGTTAATGAGAACTCTTTCCTTTGAAAGTAAAATATATGGGGCTCCAAGGGATGACATGTACTCAGAGCAGGTGAAACATTTGAATAAATGCACATATTAGTGAGAATTGAACACTTCTCTTGTTTCCATGCTACGATTGTCATAATTTTTCTGTTACAATTTTAGTGAGCCAAATGGGTTTATTTTGTGTCTGAAGGTGTACAAATTAAAGGACCTCATAAGAGAAGAACCGGTGATACTGGAGCTGACTTTAGACTCAGTTCTTTTGAAAAGTATCACCTTGAATGACTACATTATCGTGACCATAAAAATAAAAAAAAATATGGCTAAACATTTATTGGACACTTACTACAAGACAGGTTCTGGTCCCTGTGCTTTGAATTTTACCCATACAATAAACTCAATTTGCAGATAAAGAAATTGTCAGAACTAGGTTTCAAACTTGAGCAATCACATCTCCTTGGTTTTAAGCACCAATTGTCTACACATAACAGAGCAGATTGGATTTTATTATTTTTTTAAGATCTTATCTGTTTATTTGTCAGAGAGAGAGACAGAGCACAAGCAAGGGGAGCAGCAGGCAAAGAGAGAAGCAGGCTCCCTGCTGTGCAAGGAGCCCCATGGATATAGGACTTAATCCCAGGACCCTGAGATCATGACCTGAGCCAAAGGCAGACCAACTCAGCCACGCAAGCGCCCCAGAACAGATTGTATTTTAAAGCCAGGCTATTCCCGCTCTGTCACTATTATTTTAAAGGTGATGGATGAAAAGAGAACTAGCATTGTACTGAGAAACTGAGTAAGAAGATATGGATTTTAGTTTTACCAGTTATTACCATAACTGTATGAGATGAGGAAGTCATATTTTTTCTTTTATTACTTTTTAAGATCTTATTTATTTATTTACTTGAGAGAGTGAGAAAGAGAGTAGGAGGGAGAGGGAGAAAGAATATGAAGCAGACTCCATATCAAGCACAGAGCCCCATGCAGGGCTCCATCCCAGGGCCACAAAACAAGGACCTGAGCCAAAATCAAAAGTCAGACACTTAACTGACTGAACCATTCAGGCACCCCACATGGGAAAATCATTTGACCCTTTGGATTCCATTTTATTTATTTGAAAAATGAAATGGCTGGGTTAAATCCCAGTCATAGTAAATCTGTAGCAAATATAATGCTAATCCTTTGGTCTATATTCTTGTAATCAATCATTACCCACTCTTTTCTACTGACTGCACATAGAATTACAACCTTCTCAACTCATGATTGATTGAAGTTGGTGTGAGAGATAAAACCTAGCTTTCATCCCCGGCCAATATGACATATAATCTCTCTTCTAGTTCTAATATAAAACAGTTCTTTGTGCTTAACAACATCATTATTCAGCTGGGGGAGGATCTGAGTGTGTGCTCTGATTTGGGGAAAGTGGAGCGATCTGCAGATGGGCTGAGGGGAGAGGGAACTGAGTACAGAATAATACGAAGACACCGTATGAATCTCGAGAAATATTTTCAAAGCTGACTCATGCCTATGACTTGAGAAGTAGGAAGCCTTCCCCAGTGAGAAAATTTACTTCCTCATCTAGGCCCTACTCAGTTTCTCAGCATGAAGCTAGAACACTGAATTTATCACCAGTACAATAAATTATTTCACTTAATCACAGGCATGGATCTTATTGTTGCATCTTTTCTGTAATTGTTCCATTTCCTATAAATGTGGATGGGTCCTTATCCACAATCTCACATTTGCTTTACCAAAAAGCAGGAATGTTATTCTGAATTATATTTAAATAGCTACATGTACTTGAACTCTTAATAAAATTTATCCAATTATAATATAAGGAAGAAAAGGTTAAGAGAGAAAGGAGAAGAGGAATTTTGATAGGTGCAAGATTCAAGACCCTTTTGAGTTTAATCCACTGGAGAAGGTCTTACATAGGAAAAGCTTAATGGGTTTAAAATCCTAAAATAAATCACATGTGCTCTTACTGTTTTCCCTTTATTAAAACTCTTACTTCTATGAATAGTCCATCTAAATTACTTGCAGTGTTTTAAAAAGCAGATGTACCTTTATCCTGGGTGGATCTTTCTCTGCTGAAAGTCAGGGGACAGTCAGTATGAGGAATAGGGAATAAGCGGTTTACATAAGATTTTCAGGCATTCCTTGAATCTTACGGAGGCCAGTGTTTTTACAGGTTTAGAAATAGCTTTTTTCTGAACATATCTTCCAAGTCCCAGAATAGGAGGCAGCTGAATAAAGATTCAGAGGTTCAAGGTTCTGGCCTAAATCATCATACCAATCCAATAAGAAATGAACAATATATGATTTCTTTCAGGAAAGCTAATAAGAACAAATTGCATTAAAAAGAAAGGATAACAGATTGGTGTTCTTGAGTACAGCAGAGTAGTTTTGTATAAGGTAAATCCTTCAGTTAACAATAGCTTTCTAAAAGCTTGATTACAAGGACCCTGAAGAAAGGGTAACAGATTAAGTCTAGGAAAGGAGTTCTTCACTATTTCTTTAATTCAGAGATTTTCCAATGTACAGCATAAGGCACAGAGAGGAAAGAGAACACAGCAGACAAAGCCTTTTGGAAACAGCATGGTATAGAGAAAACACACTATTAAGGATCATTGCTAATAGGTTAGGCAGGATTTGTGTGGTCAAGAACATGGAGAAGAGGTCATCAGAAAGATGATGCAGTAAAGCTTTGTTCTCAAAGCTTTACTGCATCCTATACTACATAGGAACAAGAGAAGACAAAAAGAAAATGGTTCCAAGAAGATAAACAAGTAAGCAGAGCTTTAGGCAGTGTAATAGGGCAGAGGGATAAAAACCAAAATGTCCTTCGTGGTGGATGGTCCCTGAAATATCCCCGAATTTCATTTTAGAAGTGTGAAGTGTCAAGTTTTAAAAATAAAGAAAACTAGAAATAAGTCCAATCAAAAGTCTGAAATTCAACATTATCATCTCAGTTCCTAAATAAATAAACTTGATGTGCTGTCTCTCAAGCTGCTAATCAGAAGAAAATAAAATCTACTCGGGAGGAAGAGACATCATCTGAAGGTTACATAATTTCCCATACATAATTATAACATTCAAATAACAATTATCAAGAATACCAGGATGCAGGGACAACTGGCTAAAAACTAATAAAAATGAAAAATATAACTTGAAGAAAACCACAAGCATTCCTAAATATAAGAGTTATTTGACACAGAATTTAAAATAACTACCTTTATTCAACAAATCAATGAAAAGATATAGAATTCCTGAAGAGAACTATAGTCTATAAGTAACAGTGAAATGAAAAATTAAAAATAAAGATATAATCATCAAATATAATCAATCAAAATAAGACTTCAATAGGTGTACATATCTGTGGATTAGATAAAATAGAAGATTGTTAAAGTGGGAGACAGGTTAAGTCAAAATATCAACAAAAGCACAGGAGTAGCAGACCCTTATAAGATACATCAAAAGTTTAACATATTATAATTGGAACACTGAAAAGAAAAAAAAAGATACAATATTTAAGAAACAGTGGCTGAGAATTTTCCATAACTGATGAAGGAAATAAAGACACATATTTAAGGAACATTATAAATTCCATGCACAAAAATTACAAATAAAACCACACCTAAGCACTCTGTTGTTAAACTGATAAATACCATGGCAAATAAGATATACTGAAAACAGAGAAAAAGAGAGATATCACCCTCATCAAGTAACAAGAGCTGTCACTGAGACAGAAATAAGTCATAATTACATTCTTAAAGTGCTAAAAAACACAATGTCCAATCTACAAGTCTGTACCAACCAAGAATATCTTTCAGTACTTAAAAATGAATTTCTGCTATGTAATATGGTAGGATAACTGGCATAAAAGATAGGCTTTCCTATTGCAAACAATTGTAAACTGGACAAAATATATGAGGGCTGTTTGAAATTCTTTGACAACACAAGGCATATAAACTTAATCTTTGAGAAAAAGGAAACTTTTTGAGTCCCATGATTGCAAGGATTCTTTACTTGAGCTCCATTTTCCAACTATAGCAAAGTAAGCTGGAATGAAACATGGTAGCTCTTAAGAATTAAGGAAGGGGGCGCCTAGGTGGCTCAGTGGGTTAAGCCTCTGCCTTCGGCTCAGGTTATGATCTCAGGGTCCTGGGATCGAGCCCCGCATGGGGTGCTCCGCTCAGCAGGGAGCCTGCATCTCCCCCCCCCGACTGCCTCTCTGCCTTCTTGTGATCTATCTCTTTCTGTCAAACAAATAAATAAAATATAAAAAAAAAAAAGAATTAAGGAAGAAGAAATCAGAATTCAAAGTATGTGATGAGTCTGGAATGTTTGGGGTGGCTCACTGAAAACTAGGGAACTATATGGAGAGGAGTGTTTATTCAAAGAAAGCAAAGAATCAAAAATAAATCTAATTGACTACAGTCATAAAAAGGAATATCAAATAATAATATAAATAGTTGCATAAAAGTCACTTGACAAAACTCAGCACACACTGGAGCTCTCAGCAAAATAAGAATACAATGGAACTTTCTCAAATGACAAAGAAGTACAGTGATAAATTTTCAAATAACATACTTAGTAATGAATGACTAAGTAATTTCTAGGTAAAATCAAACAACAAAAAAAGCATGAATGTCTGCTTCAATACTTTTATTAAGTGGTGGAGGTCCTAGATAATGCAATAAAGCAAGAAAAATAAAGGCATAAATAGCTGTAAAGAATAAGTAAAACTTCCTATATGTAGATACTGAAAATTTTCCCTTTAAAAATGAAATCAAGACAAGCCTGTCCATTATCCCCATTTTTAATCATCACTGTAAGGGAATATTTGCTGCATACATAATGTATGAAAAAGGAAAAAATACTGGAACTAAAAATGTTTAGAAAAGTGTTATTCACAAATGTAATAATTGCGGGGTATAAAAATTACAAAAACTATACAGAAATAAACTGTTGCAATCAATAAGTAAAATTATCAAGGACTGGATATAAAGGCAATATATAAAAGCAATCATATTTCTATTAATAGAAACAATTTAAAAAATAAATTAAAAAAGTTATGTAATTTACAAAACACTGAACACTGAAATATGTAGGAGTCTTTGGCAAAGAAGAGCCAAATATGGTGTTTAAGAGTACTGCAGAACACACAATACCTATTGTCAAGAGATTCTACAGAGCTACAAAAATTGACAGTGCCCAATTGTGGAAATATATACCAAAAGATCAGAATATAAAGTCCAAATACACATACACGCACACTCCACAACACACAAAATAATTGAATTAGAGCAAAGTTGCCATTGTAGAATAATATAAAAAATGATATTTTTGATAAATGATGCTGGATCAACTAGACATCTGTTTGGGGTAAATTATTACAGATGAACTATAAAACAAAATATGAGCTATAAAACAATAAAGCTTCTTTACTCTAAAATAAAGATAAATTACCTACTGCATACTAAGTTACAGCCAAAACATGAAATAAAAACCAATGAAGCTCATAAGAATTCATGAAGTTCATGAATTCAAAATAGGTGACAAAGATTTCATAAATAGGAAACAAAGTGCATGAACAATAAATCAAAAGATTACTAAATTATACTACATTAAAAGAAAGACTTTCAGGTCATCAAAATAAACCGTTAACAGAGTCTCATTTAAGCTAAAGTGTGGGAGAAGGTATTTGCAAAACAAGTCTGACAAAGGATTCATATTCAGTTTATACACAAAAAAATCAATAAAAGAAAAAAGATAACCCCATAGAAAAATGAGCGAAGACTTGAGCAGATAATTCATGAAAGAGTAAATTGCATTGTTAATTAATATATGAAAAGATCATCTACCCTATAAATCATCAAAGAAATGTAAATTCCCACATTGCAACCTCTATATGCCCACCAGAGTGGCTAAAATGATAAACCAAAAAAATATTATGTTTCAGAGAATATGTGAGATGGCCAGAATATATATGCTGCTCTGGTACAAATTAGTATCACTGTTTTTGCAGTCTCTTGGGTACATACCATTTACATATATCCCTCCAAAATACTATATGAACTAAAAGAACTAAATAAACAACCAAAAAAAAACAAAACACACACAAACATATATCAATGCTAGAGTACATTTTAAAATGGGATATACTCATATACTAGAATACTAACAATAATGAAAATAAATCAATGACTGTTAGTGTCATGAATTAATCAATATTGAGAGAAAGAAGTCAAATACAGAAGAGAAAATTCACACCAGTTATCATAAAGAATACCTTTATATAAAGTTCAAAAACAATGCACATCTAGTCTGAGGAGTTCTATGGATCCACTTCCCAATGACACTGGTGACTATTTTTAAAATAATAACCACTTACAGTCTCTGGAAAGAAAGGTTTTTTTCAAGAATATCTACTAAAATTCAGTAAGAATAGTGATTTACTGTATTATGTGAACTGAAACCCATTCCTTTCCTTCCCCCTGCCAACTCAGCAAGATGGAAGTCTCACTCCATACTGGGTCAGACAAGAACACACACCTCTTCCCCCAGGCCCTGAGTTTGGGAACTATCTTCCTGGATCATGCAGGACATCAGCATTTGTTCTCCTTTGCCCAGCCAGCTGTTTCAGGTGAGTGTAGCCAAGACTTGAAGGCTCTCTTCTTACAGTCAACCTTACTTAATGGATGGGGGCTCTACCTTGGGCATAGAACCACTGATAATATGAGAGCACTGATCACCCCTGTCCTTGCTTCTAAGGTACTGATTTCACACCAGGAAAAATATGTTAAGACCTGAGGACACTAACCCCCTTCTCCACCAAATACTCATTTCTTAAAGCTGGAATATCACTCAGAAGGAAGAATGCCATTGTTCCCAGTCCTAGCCCCAGAGCCCTGGCTCATAGAAATTTTCTGAGAGAAGAAGCAGGATGTAACACACGTATCTCCTAAACACTGCCCGAAGGGTCTTACTTCATTTGCAACACCATATAGAGACGTATAAGCCTCAGAGCATATATCCACAGAAGATGTTATGGTCAAGGACAACTGAGAGGAAAAAACCCCACCTAATAAGCAATAGGAAATCAGAGGGAAATTAGAAAATATTTTATATTTCCAGATGAATGGAAATGAAGATATACTATTCCAAAACTCATACCAAAATTTATATTTTAAATGCCTATATATAAAAAAGCGAAAGCAATCAAATCAATAAACTTACCTTCCACCTTAAGACAATGGAAAAAAAAAAGACCAAACAAATCTTATAGCATAAAGAAGGAAAAACATACTAAACATTAGAACAGAAATAAATGAAATAAAAATAGAGACAATGGAGAAAGTCAATAGAACCAAATATTGGTTCTTTGAAAAAAATAACAAAATTAATAAATTTTTAACTAGGTCAAGAAAAAACAAGAAAAAAGACTTGAGATGTATGCATTAAATATGTGTAATTTTTGTATCATATCAACCACATCTCATTTTTATACCAAATCAAAGTTTTGTATCAATTCAATTATATCTCAATATATCAATAAAACTTAAAAATAAGACTTGAATTACTGTAATCAAAAGTGAAACAGGGAGCATTATGACCAACCTTAGAAAAACAAAAAGGGGATGTTATCACCAATCTTAGAAAAATAAGAATTTTAAAGGAACACTGTGAACAACTGTATGCCAGTATATTAGATAAGCTGAATCAAATGGACAGATTTTCAGAAAGACATAACTACCAAAACTAACTCAGGAAGAAACAAGCAATGTGAATATACCTATATTGAATTTGTAATAAGAAACTTACTGGGGCACCTACCTAGCTCAATTGGTAGAGCATCTGACTCTTGATCTCAGGGTTCTGAGTTTGACCCCCATAGTGGGTATTGAGCCTACTTGAAAGAAAGAAAGAAAGAAAGGAAGAAAGATAGATAGATAGATAGATAGATAGAAAGAAAGAAAAGTAAAGAAAAACCTACCTACAAAGGAAAGTGCAGGCCCAAATGTCTTATTGGTGAATTCTATCAAATATTTAGAGGAGAATTAATACCAATTCTTCACAAGCTCTTCCAAAACCTAGAAAAAGAATGGTACAATTCTCAACTCATTCTGTTACCCTGATGCCAAAACCAAACAAAAACATCATAAGAAAACTACAGACCAAAATCTCCTATGAATATATATGCAAAAAGTCTTAACAAAACTCTGGCAAATTAAATCCAACAACATACGCAAAGGATTATAGACCATGAACAAGTGGGATTTATCTCACATATACTTAAATTTGCTTTAATATCTGAAAATCAATTAATGTAAACATACTGTATCAGTAGAATAAAAAACAAAAATCACGTTAACAAGAAGAATAAAAATCATATGATCATCTGAATAGACACAGAAAGAACATTTTTAAAAATCCAACATCCTTTCATAATAAAAATATTCAGTAACCTTTAGTAGGGAACATCCTCAACTTGATAAAGAACATCTACAAAAAACCCTCACAGTTAATATCATATTTACTGGTGAAAGACTGGATATGTTTCTCCTAAGATCAGAAAGAAAACAAGGATGTCTGCCCATACCACTTTTATTCAGTGTTGTACTGGGGGTTCTAGCCAGGGGAACCGGGCAAGAAACATAAACAAAAGGCATTCAGATTAGAAAGGAAGATGCAACAAACCTCTATTCTCAGATGACATGATTGTGTATACAGAAAATCCTAAGGATTCCTCTAAAAACCTACTAGAACTAATAAAATGGTTCAGCAAAGATGTAAGGTACATTAGTAATAATTGAAAGTCAATTATATCTCTCTACACTAGCAATGAACAATCTGAAAACAAAATTTAGCAAACGATTCCACTCATAATAACATCAAAATTAATAAAATACTTAAAAATAAATTTAACATGAGAAGTATAAAATTTTTATTCTGAAAAAACACAAAATATTGCTAGAAGAAATTACAGATCCAATAAATGGGGGGGAAATCCCATGTTCATGAATCAAAAGAGTTAATATGGTGATGATGGCAATGCTCCCTATTTTGGTTTGATATTCAGTGCAATTTCTGTCAGAATCTCAGTGATTGCTTTGTAGAAATTGACTAGTTGACTTCAAAATTTTTATGGGATTACAAAAGACCCAGAATATCCAAAACAGTTTTTTTTTTAAAGATTTTATTTATTTGTTTGAGAGAGAGAGCACAAACATGAGTAGGGGGACGGGGAGAGGGAGAAGCAGAAGCCCTGACCAGCAGGGGGCCAGATGTGGAGCTCGATCCCAGCATCCCCAGAACACTACATGAGCTGAAGGCAGACACTTAATGGACTGAGCCACCCAGGCACTCCCAAAAAAGTCTTAAAAAAAAAAAAAAAAAAGGATTCACATTTCCCAATTTCAAGACTTACGACAAACCAATAGTAATCAAGACATACTGTCAGGATAATACAGACAAATAGAATAAATTGAGAGTCTAGAAGTAAAAGAAGCTATCTGTGGTCAAGTGATTTTCAACAAGAGTACAAGGGTGGTACCCTTCAATAGGGAAAGAATATCTTTTCCAACAAATGGTCTGGAAAACACATACAAAAGAATAAAAATTGATTCTACCTTTATACTACACACCAAAATTAACTCAAACTGGGTCAAAGACATAAATTAATAAACCTCTTAATAGAAGATATGGAGATAAGCCTTTATGAATTCAGATTAAGCAAATGGATTCTTGGATTGGGTCCTGAGTCAAGCTCCCTGCTCAGTGGGGAGTCTGCTTCTCCCTCTCCCTCCATTCTTTCCCCCACTCATGTTCTTATTTCTCAAATTAATAGAATTTTTTAAAAAGGAACTTTTCCACAGGATATATAATGAATTTTTACAACTCAACAATAAAAATACAAATAACCCAATTAAAAATGGGAAAATCATGTGGATAGATATTTCTCCAAACAAGATACACAAATAGGCAATAAGCATATCAAAACATGCATGACACCTTTCATCATCAGGTAAATGGATATCCAAACCATTTTATGCTCACTGTGATGGCGAGAGAGAACAACAGAAAATAACAAGTTTTAGAAAGTATATAAAAGGATAGGAAACCTCATACACAGCTAGTGGGAATGTAAAATGGTACAGACACTTAGTAAGTCTGACAATTCCTCAAATAACTAAATACACAATTACCACATGACCCTGAAATTTCATTCCTTAGTTTATAACCAAAAGAAATAAAAACATATGCCCATATGTGAGCACTAATGTTTCTAACAGCATTATTCAATATCCAAAAGATGGAAACAAACCAAATGTTCATCAACTGATAAATGTTAAGCAAAGCATGGTATAGCTATACAATGGAATATTATTCATCTTATATTACTACTCATATTAAAATTGAATAAAAAATATCCTTATATAAAAAGAAAAAGTATAGATACACAGTACAACATGGATGAACCTTGAAAACATCATGCTAGGTGAAAGATGCCAGTCACAAAAGATCACATAGTATATGACTCTATTTATATGACATGTCCAGAATAGGTAAATCTATAGAGACAGAAAGTACATTAGTTCTTGCTTAGGGCTATCATCCCTTCCCCGCCTATTAATTCAAGAGATGATAGCTTCTAATAGTATGGAGTTTCTTTTCAAGCTAATGAAAATGTCCTAAAATTGACTGTGCTGATGGCTGCACATCTCTGAATATACTAAAATACATGAAATTGTATACTTCTAATGGGTGAATTATATGGTATATGAATAATAAAATAATAAAACTTGTATAATCAAAGTTAATTATGTAGTGAGAATCAAAATAGTGGTTATCATTATATGAAGTGATGGTTGGCAGGCATCACAATAAATGTTTCTTGATTGCTTACACGATAATATTAAACTGATCTAGATGCTGGGTTACTCTAGTCCATCCAACAAAGTAAAAAAAAAAAAAAAATCACTGGTGATTACAATGATGATTTATATATTTATTTATACCAATGCTACTCTTATATTTAAATTAAAAGATGAAAACAGAACCCCACAAAAATGAATTTCTTCCTTTAGACAAGATGAAGTAGAGGGATTGGATTTATAGTCCCAACTGAAATAATTTAAAAACTGAATAAATATAACACTGTGTCAGGGAACTGGGGTGGCTCAGTTGGTTAAGTGTCTTACCCGTGATTTCAGCTCAAATCATGAGCTCAGGGTCATGAGATCAAACCCCGTGTCAGACTCTGTGCTCAATGCTGAGTCGACTTCAGATTCTCCCTTTCCCTCTCCTGCCCCTCATCTCACTCTCTCTTCCTCTTTGCTGCCTGGAAAGACTTTTCAGTCCACAGGACAGTAAAAAAAAAAAAAAAAAAAAAAAACAAGCTGAGCCTGGTGCTCTTCCTGAGCTGAGTAGATGAAAATGAAGTCCTAGGAAATCCAAGAGGCCAGAATATTTATGGCAGAAATTTCAAAGAGAAGAATTATACATATGTTGCAAGTTCTGTAGGTCGTCCCAGGATCTCTCTTAAGAATTCAGCTGACTATTGATGTGTGCATGGGGGTGGGGAAACTTGGAGACCAATGAAAGAATCACCAGAAAGAAGGAGTAGAACAGTCTGTGGGGTTCACAATGGGCTGAAAAGAGTGTCTGATCCCACTAAGCAGAGTACAAAATCTAGTAAGTCATGAGGAATATGTAGAGTATGCAGAAGGGTCTTTCCTCAGTAGTGGGAAATAATTAGCCCACTCTGATCCCATATAACAAATCTTTTTTTTTTTTTAAATCCAAAGGATTAAATTGTTTCCAAGTAATTTAACTGTATCCTAAAAGAAATCTCACAGATATTTAAAAAACTACAAAAATATCCAGCAACTAAGGTAAAATTTATGCAATCAAGTATTATTAGGCATCAAAATAAACAAGAAATACAATCCATAAATAGGAGAAAAACATTCAATTAAAATGGAACCAGAATGACTAGAGAAGCTAGAATTAGCAGGAAGGATCTTGAAATAGTGGTTAGAACTACATTCTCCATGTCCAGGAAGTTAAACAGAAATATGGGAGACATAAAAGAAGAAGTCTAACTTTTGGGTTTTTTTTTAATGTTTTTAATCAAACTTTTTAAACCAAAAAATGTGTGTCTGAAATGAAATATGCATAAGATTAAAAGTATATAAATAGATATTATATAAGAATTGATGAACTTGACATAGCAGTAGAAACCATCCAAAAAATAACAGATATTTAAAAATCTGAAGAAGTGAAAGACTATCCATGATCTGTGGGTCACATCCATTAGACCTATATAATATGTGCAATAATACTACCTGAAAGGTAAAGGAGGAGATATTTAAAGAAATAATGACTAAAACATTTTTGGGTTTTATAATCAGGAATACACAGAATCAAAATGTTTAGTGATTATTGTATCTAGAAATATATATGTGTATAAGAAATCTGAATAAAACTACATTAAAGCATATAAGATTGCAAACACAAATCATAAAGAGAAAATCTTAAAAACAGCCAGGAAAAAAAAAAAAAAGACATAGGATAAATAGACGGTGAAAGATTTCTCATAGGAAACAATACGAATGAGAAAACAGTAGAGTGATTTCTTTGAAGTGTTGATAGAGAAACAAATATGCCAACCTGTAATTCTATACCCAGTGAAAATATTCTTCAAAATTAAATGCAAAAAATAGACTTTTTCAGACATCCAAAAGCTAAAATGTTCTTCATCGAAAGACTACCATGACAAGAAATATTAAGGAGAGTATTATAAGCAGGAAGAATCTAATACCAGATAGAAATATAGCAACAAGAAGCACCAAAACTACACATGTAAGTATATGATTTTTTATTATTGTTTAAATACTTAAAAAATACACATGACTGTTTAAATAATAATAATAATATATTATAGAGTTTATAGCATATAGATAAGTTATATATATATAAAATAGCATAATATTACATATATATTTTATATATATATATATATATATATATATATATATAATGGCATAAAGGTCATAGGGGAGAAATGAAAGTATACTATTATAAAGTTCTGATATTACATGTGATGTTGCATAACATCACCTGAAAGTGAACTTTGGTAAGTTAAAGACATACATTAGAAACTCCAAAGACACCAGTAAAATGATAAACTAATTATGGCTATTAAACAAAGGAAATAAAATTGAGTTATAAAAATATATAATTAATCAGAAAGAAGGCAGATAAATAGGAAAAGGGAAACAAAGTAAGAGAAGATAAATAGTAAGCAATTAGCAAGATGCTATTCATGAACTTAACCACATTGTAATCACATTAAATATAAATAGACTAGCCCAATTAAAAGACACGGATAATCACTTTGGACTTGCACTAGTGCTCTCTTTCTCAAAATCGGTCAATGAATCTTTTTTAAAAAAGGAAAATGCAACTATATGCCATCTATAAATACACTTTAAATACAAAGAAACAAATGGATTAGGATAAAAAGATTTTCAAAAATCAAAAGAAAGTGGCATTGACTACATTAATAAGAGGTTAAGAAAATATCAGAGCAAAAATTTTAGCAGGGATTGATTATTTAATAATGAGAAAGGGTCAAGAGGTAATAATAAAAAATTTAAACATTTATGTACCTAATAATATAGTTTCAAAATATATGAAGCAAAAACTAATAGGAATCTCTCAACAAACTAGAAATAGAAGGGAACATCATCAACTTGGTAAAAAAACATGTCAAAAAACCCTACAACTAATATCATATTTAATGGTAGGAAGCCAGACGTTTTCCTGCTAAAATTAGGAGTAGATGTCCCCTCTCACAAATACTTTTCAACATCACACTGGAAATCTTCACTAATTCAGTAAGGCAAAGAAAGGAAATAAAAGGTATCAAGATTAGAAAGGAAGAAATAAAACTACATTGGTTTGCAGATGACATTATTGTCTATGTAAAAAATTCCAAAGTTTCAGTTAAAAATTATTAAAAAAAAAAATAGCAAGGTTGTGACCTGTAGGACTCACAGTTAATACACAAAAGTCAATTACTTTCAGCAACGAAGAAATGGAGTTTGAAATTTAAACACAATAACATTTACAATTAGCACCCCCAAAAATGAAATTCATAGGTAATAAATCTAGTAAAATATGTGAAAGATCTGTATGAGGAAAAACTATAAAATTCTGATGAAAGAAAAGAAATTTAAAAAGTGAGGATATAATTTATGTTCATGAACAAGAAGACTCAATATTGTCAAAATGTCAGTTCTCAATTTGATCCATAGATTTTATGCATCCAAAATCCCAGCAAACTGTGGATACAGACAAAATGATTCTAATGGTTATACAGAGAAGCAAAAGACTCAGAATAGCCAACACAGAATTGAAGGAAAAGAACAAAGATGGAAGACTGAAATTATCTGATTTCAAAGATTGCTAGAAAGGCACAGTAATCACGACAGTATGGAACCAGCATACGAACAGACAATTAGATCAATGGAAGGGAATAGAAAGCCTAGATACAGATCCACATAAATATGGTCAATTGACTTTTGACAAAAGAGTAAATGTAATACAAAAGATGAAAAATGGTCTTTTCAACATGGTGTTAAAACAGCTGGATGTTTACATGTAAGAAAAATAATCTAGGCACTACCTTGCACCTTTCACAAAAATTAAATCAAAGTTAATCATAAGCTTAAATGTAAAATGCAAAACTATAAAACTCCTAGAGGACAGCATAGGAAAAAATCTACATGCTCTTGGGTCTGATGATGATTTTTTTAGATATAATGTCAATGGCACAATCCATAAAACAAATATTTGATTGGGGTGCCTGGATGGCTCAGGCTCTGACTCTTGGTTTCAGTTAAGGTCATGATCTCAAGGGTCATGAGTTGGAGCCCCCACCAGGCACCTCACTCAGTGGGGAGTCTGCTCAAAGATTCCCTCCCTCTGCCCTTCCCCACACTCGAGTGTACACACACACTCTTTCTATTTAAAATAAATAAGTCTTTTAAAAAAGAAGTATCTGGACTGAATTAAAATTTATTTTAAAAATCTGTTTCATGAAAGACACTGTCAAGAGAATGAGAAGACAAGCCACAGACTAGAATGAAGAACTTTCAAAGCTCTATCTGATAAAATATACAAAGAACTCTTAAAATCTAACAATAAGATAACAAACATTGAGTATATATAGATAGCAAAGAGACATGAAAAGATGCTTCATATTATCTGTCATTTGGAATTACAAATCAAACAGCAATGAGATACCCCTACACACAAGAATGACAAAAATCCAAAACACTGATAACACCAAATGCTGGCAAGGATGTGAAGCAGTAGACACTCTCATTCTATTCTGGTGTCAATGAAAAAGTGGTATGGCCACTTTGGAGAACAGTTTTTCTGTTTCTTACAAAATGAAACATAATGTCACTATAGGATATAGCACTTGCAGTCCTTGGTATTTATCCACAGGAATTGCAAATCTGTATCCAAATAAAACCTGCACACAGGTGTTTATAGAAGTTTTATTCATAATTGCAACAATCTGGAAGTAACCAAACTGTCACTTTGTAATTGAATGGGTAACTGTGGTACATTCATATAATGAAATATTATTCAGCCTTAAAAAGAAAGATGCTATCATGACATGGAGGACCCTTAAAGGCACACTGCCAACTGAAATAAGCCAATCCATAAAAGTTACAAACTATATGCTTCTAACTCTATGGCATTCTGGAAAAGGCAAAACTATGAAGACAGTATCAAAGATCAGTGATTGTCAGAGGTTAATGGGGAGGGAAGGATAAATAGGTAAAGCACAAAGTATTTTTAGGGCATTGGAATTCTTCTGTATTACACCCTAATGGTGGATACATGCCATCATACATCTGTCAAAACTCAACGAATGTACAACACAAAGAGTGAATTCTTACATAAACTATGGATTTGGGGTAACAATGACATGGCAGTTCATGGATTTTTAACAAATGTACCATTCTTGTATGGGTTGTTGATAATGAGGTAATGAGGGAGGCTATATCCATGATGAAGGGATATAGGGAATAGGAGAACTTTCCGAGTTCTGTTCAACTTTGCTGTGAACCAAAAACTGTCCTTTAGGAAAAAAAAAAAAAAAAAGTCTAATAGAGCTAAATGTCTAATATGAGCAAACAAAAATAATAATAAAAAAAAACCAATAGGGCCTCAAGGAGAAATAGAAAAGTCCACAATTATTGTCAGATTTCAATATCTTTCCATAAATAATTGATATCAATAACTGATAGAATAAGTACAAAGAAAATAACGATTGGAGTATTTGAATATCAGCTGATTTGACCTAATTGACACCCTACCCAAGAAAGCAAAATACACTTTTTTTTTCCAAATATACACTGAACATTTTCCAAGGTGATCCATATTTTAATCCATAAAATAATTAAGTTTAAAATATTTCAAGTCATACAAAGTATTTTCTCTAGCCATAATGGAATAAAACAAGAAATTGAAGCAGAAAGATCATTGAAAACTCTCCAAATATTTGGAAACTAATATACTTCTAAATAATCAATAGAGCAAAGAAGAAATCAAAAGGGAAATTAAAAAGTGTTTTGAAATGAAGATACAACATATGAATTATATCTCTATTTACTAGCAATGAACAATCAGAAATGTAAATTAAAGCAATAAATACCATTTACAATAGCATCAAGAATATAAAATTCTGCAAAATAAAACTGATGTAAGTAAGACCTGTACACTGAAAACGAAAAAGAATAGTCTGGAAGGAAATTTTAAAAGACCCAAATATATGGAGAGTATACAATGTTCGTGGGTCATAAAAATCAGTATTTTAGGATGTTAATTCCCCCATATTAATTCTATACATTCAATACCATATTAATCAAAACCCTACCTTTCTTGAAAATTGAGAAGCTAATTTGAAAATAATTATGTAAACAAAATATCCAAAACAACTTTGAAAAAAGAACAAAGTTGCAAGATTTACACTACCTGACTTCAAGGCACTATGATATTGGTATACCATTAACACAGAATTAAAAGTTCAGAAACAGACCACACATATGTGAACAACTGATCTTTAAAAAGATGCAATTTAAATTACTCAAGAAATTAAAGCCTTCTCAACAAATGTACTGGAATAACTGTATGTCAATACACAAAAATAGGAGATCTGATCCTTATCTCACACCTTCTATAAAAGTTAACTCAAAATAGATTAGAGACCCAAAATGTGAAACCTAAAATTCTTAAACTCTTAGAAAAAAAATAAACAATTATGACTTTAGAGCAGTCCAAGAATTCTTATAGAAAACATTAAAATCACAACCCATGAAAGATATAAAAATTGGATTTTATCAAAATTAAGAACTCTCCTCTTTGAAACACATTTAGGGAATGGAAAGAAAAACTACCAACTGGGAGAAGATATTTGTATATCATATACACAGTAAGGGTTTTGTATCCAATTATGTAAAGATTTCTCAAATTCAGTAAGAAAACAAACAGCCCAATAAAAATAGCAAAGTATTTGAACAGACACTTCAGCAAAGAAGATATATCTTTCTAAGATATAAATAAGCAAATGGAAATATGCTCAACATCAACAATCAACAGAGAAATGTTTGTTAAAGCCACAAGGACATAACCCTCAACATCTGTTACATGAATTTAGCATGAACTGAAATACCACTTTTATGATTTTGATACAAAAAAACCCCGATCTCATTGCATATATTTTTCCTCATTTTTAATAGTTCTTTTAATAATCTTTAATAATAATGTTAAAAGTTTTCAATAAAACTTGGGGGCACAATAAAGGGATGCTGGGAAAAAATGACACTTTATTTCTAATCCCACACTTTTAAAATTTCTATTATCCAGCCACCCTATTGATTCACACATCTCGTTTGCCATTTTTAATTACGCAGCAAATGTGAGAAAGTCCTCCATGGATATAGCTTTTCCTTCAGCTTCAGTACCGTCCATATATTAGATTAACTTCATGTAAATAAGGAAAGTCTAGCTGATTGATTGGAAAGTAACACATGGTAAACTGAGGCAGTATTTTCAATGAACCAAAATCAAATCAATGGTGTTTGTCTACACAGACTTCCCTTGCACTATGTACAAATGCACAAATAAAATGATACCCAGAATTTTTAAATAAGTGGATTAATAAGAAGTTCAACACCAAATTGGAGGCATTTTGAGGTCTGAGCACACTCAGTGTCTCTGCTGCTGGTATCTGATGAATCCTCACCACAGACTAAACTGTAGGAGCAATTCGCAGCAATCTATGGGGCTGGTTGCTGTAATCCATGTTATTCTTCATCCTGGATAAACGGTCTATTGGAAAAATCCCTGGCCCCTGCCTAATACTACATCACTCGTCTGTTCTTCCAGTCTGTCAAAAGCTCGACAGATACCTCTGCTTGTATCACATAAATTAGTAGGGAAAAAAATTTCTTCCAGGTTTATGATAACATGGCCATTCCCAAAGGTAAAGAATGCTCATAATATCTCAGGGCATAAGAGGGAACTGAGTGCCTTTCTTTTTCTAGTATATATTTCCTATCAGTAAAGAAGCGGAAATACAAGCCACAAGAGAGAGAGCAGAAAGTTCCTCCCTGAAGCAGGTGTTAGACCTGAAAAGAAACTTGAAACTGGAATCTGTTTCTGGCCCCTTTCCAATCACTGACCTTTCAGGGCTTTCATATCCTCAGCTGTGGAATGTATCCAGCTCTGTCCTAGAGAGGAAAATAAATAATTATATATATATATATATATATATATATATATATATACACACACACATACACACACATACATATATATGCATATATATATGTACACATGTATATATACATGTGTGTACATATATATAATAAAATATAAATACAGATAATATAAATAATAGTATATATATTTATATAATATAAATAATAGTATATATATTTATATTATCTATGTTTATATTTTATTGATTGAAGTTCCTAAGGGAACTGAAAGCACATGGAAATGGTTAACTCCTACTGAGACTAAAATAACCATTTCCATAGTCTACCAGGCGTGATAATATCACCCGGATTTTGTTCTAAATACATCTGGAGACAGAGTTTTATCTTGTCCCATCCCTTGGCACACACACACATGTGTGCACACACATGCACATATTTCTCCCCTTACAATGCATGGATATCCCTATTATTTCTTTCTTAGAGGAGTGAAACAGTACAAATAGGGCTCACAATCCAGTTAGAGACGTAAAAATTGCAATGATAATGAAATAATTATAAGAACAGTTCCTTTTAACTGGAATTTCCCCATTTTCTTTTCTTACAGAATAGAAATCTTGTACAAGTGAATTCATGCAGATGAAACACATAAAGCTTAAATAGTGTTCCACCAACTCTAGCAATCACACAGAAAGCTTGCTTAAAGCTCATATTTCAGTGTTACACCTATGAATTGACTCAAACAGGGACAAACTGCCAGAGAAACAAAGCTGAGCTGGTAGAGGCCGTGTTGCAGTCCATAGAGCCATCATTCCATTGGAAAGGCAACCCCAATCCTGTAACCAGTTCTCTGCCCCAGAGGGAGGACCTCCATCTTCTAATGTGATTTGTCAGTAAGTTCATCAGGTGCCAATTTCAATTTAGCTTCCTTAAATATTGAGCCATTTTATTTTGCTTGTTTGTATTTTGTTTTTGTTTCCCTTCTTGAACTAAAAGGTAAATGTCGGCCATTTTGTGTATACTCTGCTGTCCTTCACTCTGAAACTTATGTCTAAGGTGACTTTCAACTTTTCTAGATGAATAATCAAAGGCATACTCTGGTGCTTGTCAATCCCAGTATTATAATTTCTACATTTCCTCTTCTCCTACAGGTAGAAAGAGCCTACAGAAGGTCTCCTCATGAGAATAGTCACTACTGAGGTTAATAGTGTCAATGGAAAGTTATGCTTTCTGACTTGGAAGAGCTGGATTTTTTTTTTTTCTTTCAGATCCCCTTGGTTATGAAGCTCATTCATTGCCATCTGCTCAAGAAACACAGAGGTTATAAAATGTTGGAAATCTAGATTCCAGTGGAAGAAACTTATGGAAGGGGAAGACAAGGAGCCATTCAATTCTCTAGGCTTTGATAATTTAGCACATCAGATGGTATCTGACTCATTGTCCGTAGAGAAAGAAACCCTTCCCTGTCCCTGGACCATTGGTTCTGTGGCTTTCTATCTCAGCTCTGCAGCTACAATAGATCACATGGGACACCAGGTGTTTTCCACTGAGGGAACTTGGAAGTAGAAGGCAGAACTCACAGAGGAAGTGTGTTTAAGAACATTTCAACCCAGGGATGCTGTTCTTCAGTGGAAAACCTGAGACAGTATGTGAGCAAAGTGAGAGAAAAGGCTCCACATTATCTGCTATAAATGTTCTCTAAAATAGAAACACGGCTCCAACCCTCATGTTCTACCATGGAGATCACACACTCCTCACGCAGAGAAGTCTGATTTCTAAGAATAAGAAATAAAGTACTACCCTTAGGGACAGCATCTGGTGGCATGAAATACTCTTGGCTAAGGAGTCAGAGACAACTAAATTCAAACTTCTACTCTGCTTATGCTATATTCTATCTCTGATCTTGGACTGATAAGTGAATCTGAGTCTCTCTTTTCTCCTCTGTTAACACTGGTTGGACAATAACTTAGAGGGTAGTTATGAGCTGAAAATGAGTTAATATAGAAAAGAAAGTTTCCTTCTTTTAGTACCTCTCATTCCTTGGTAGGTCCTGCATTAATGTTCACTCTTTACCCTCTTGAACAAGTTCCTTTTCATTTTTTTTAAATTAAATTAATTGTAACTTGGACGTTTTCTGGATTCCCAACACAAGTGAGGATGTAACCCCTTTGTCATCGGTCTCCTTCCCAGAATGCCATGCTCTTCCAGAGTGTCTAACTATAGTAGAGGTCTGAAGTTAGGACACTCTCCCAAGGAGAGATTAAACACTGCATTCATTATGGCATCTGGAAGGCTGCATTATTGCTCTTCCAAGAGAGAGAGATTTATGGCTGTACTTAATGAATGCTAATAGTTTTCTTATCAGTGAGTAGCAATACAAACATTTTTGTGTATGGTAAGGTTAAAGTAAACCTTCAGAGTAGCTTTACAAAACTTGAAAGCTAGTGATTAGTTCTTGACAAGCCTGGCTAATAACAGGAGCTCCTGGAAGGCTATATAGGTCTCGCTTAGCCTGAATATATTATTCTTCAGTGTTTTACGATTTCACATCTGTCCTCTCAGAACTGGGCTGTCACATAAATGCATGCAGCTTTTGTGCTTTTCTTAAACCTCAAGGCAGTTGTACTCCAACCAATGTAATCTGGTTGCTGAGTAAAGGGAAGCCAAAAAAGCTTTCCTAATCAGTTTGTTTTGCAAATAGATCCAGATTCAACTAACATTTTTTTTTCCTTTTGGCTACCTACTATTTATGGAGAATGTTGTTAGACTCTTTCACATACATATGCCATTTAATCTTTCTAGTACCTCTTTAAGGTTTGGCTTCTGAGAAAACTGGAATTTTGAGAGGGGGTATGAGTTGTCCAAGGTCATGTTTTCGAACCTATATCTGAGACCAACTGGAATGCATTCAGCCCAAGCTATTCATGGTATATTTCAAGGGTAGTCAGCCTTCTCCTTCAAGCCATCTATGAAGAGGAGGACATGCTAAAAGGAGGCTGATGAACTCAATTTTAAACATTTCTAAAAGTTGATAGCTTCTAACAGCCTATATTCTTCAGGTTTCTAAAAATGAAAGAGTAAGTGTCTCAAAGCTAACAATGAGTGTTTTTATATTGATAAACAATAAATTTACACACGTTATATACAGACATATATTTTAAATAATATTCTCTGAAATGTAGTTAGAATAATAGCAGCTCAACAAAATTACATCTAGTAGTTAGCCTCAGTCTTTCTCAGTCATTCCGACACCTCCTACAGAGGTTATGATTCAACCCAATAAAAGTCAGATATTTCATGTGAAAAAAATCCCATTACTCCAAAAATCACCCGGAGCTTAACTCACTCCAAATTTTATGGCTCCCCCCACTTTTAAGAAAGAAATTAATAGGGGAAAAATACCATACTCGTGTGAAGAATTTTAGCTTTGGTTTTAAAAAAAGGTTTCCACTTCTAGAAATGGTTTAGCTTTGAGGAACCCACTCAGTTTCTCTAAACAAAGTTTCCTTTATATTTTTAAAATCAGAATGATGGCATCTACTTCCTAAGAATCCTGGAAAAACATTGGTCAATTTTCGTTTTATGGGCTGAAAAATCTCTGTCAACACCACACAACTAATGATTTTTCCTTTTTTCTCTGCAAAGAAACAAACGAAATCAACAAATCATGACTAATTCCTATTACATTAAAGTGATACTTCACACCAGGAACTGTGGGCATATTTCCCAGAAGATAAATTCCCCACCTTGCAACAAAGGGAAGACGCAATCCCTGCTTAGTGGTTAATGTTATTACTTAGTGATTATGGGGTCTGTGGATTGACTTCCCTGAGATAAAGGTGAAGGAGTTGCCAAGGAAGTCTCAAGGCTGCCAATCATATCTGTATCTAGGGAGGTAATAAAGAGAGATCAGAATATCTCATGATGGAGCAGTCCACTAGTAGGGACAAAATTCCGGGTCCACACTTCCTAACCCCCAAAAAGTGGGGGTCTGAAACTGCTTGGATGTTTGAAAAAGAACAAATCTCACAAGCATGATGGCTGAAATCAATATGATTGAAATATAAATACTGTGTAATCCCATTTTGTGTAGATAAGAACAGCTCCCAAGAAAAAAGACTTTGACTTGTCTCCATTCTTAATAGAGTCCTGAAACGTCTGTTTTCTTGCTTATTTTAAAATAGCAAGAATATAAGGATCATCCCGAATCATGGCCTAAACTGAAAACAGAAGCATGAGCAAAGCTTCTAATTCAGTGTAAGCCCATAATTAGGTGTTAAGGGAAACATAGCCGGGTTCCACTTCTTAGAAGGAGGTGAGTGAACGTCTTAGCACGGCCAAGTACCATCTACACCACCGACCGTTCTTGTTAAAGGGGGCTCTCGCCGTGCAAGTCCTTCGCAGGAAGGGGAGTTGAGCGGGCTCAAACCTAGCGCAGCAGATCCAGTACCAACGGTGACGTGATCTGGATGGATCCACGGAAGAGCTAGAATGGGTGTTCAGGACCAGCTGCATCTGCATTTCTCCTTAGGACCACTAGAGGTCTCTGCTATGACCTCTGTAACTTCTAGATCAGAACAAAGGCCGCTCAAAGCACCTCAGTTATTCTCAGGGTAACGCTGGCCTGGAAAGGATAGGACAGGACCATCTGATTTATTGAATTACTCTCTTCTCTCTGTTCTTTCTAACAGACCCAAATGTACCGCCTCGTGGCTTTTCATGACCACATGCCAAGATCATCAATGTCTATTTGGGCCGCTGTACATCTATCCACCGACAAAACCTTGCCTTGGGGAATACCAGTAGCTGTCAGCAGCTGTCTCCGGCTGACTCTGCCACTTTAGTAGCTCCCTCACCTTTTTTGTGCTGTTGTTAGAGGCAGTTTGGTAAAACTCACAGGACAGGTGAGGCTTCCAAGAATATAATCTGCCCTCCAAACCCACAGATTTAGGGAAAAAAAAAAACAAAAACAAAAAAACCCAAAACAAAACAAAACAAAAAAACATGCAGCATCTGCTGGCAGATGACAGAGTCAAGGTGTAAACTCCATCCATTAGGAAAAGTTTGTGCTTTGAAATCCTCCCATTCTATTTAAATCATGTGAAGTTGTCACATCTTGAACTCCATTCCTCTCACAGTCTTTTCCCTTGTTGAATCAACCACTGTATTATTCTTAGAGGTGGAGTCGTTTTGGAAGTGGAGGAATATTATCCTTGTATGTGTCATGAGTTTGTCAAATTTCTCAAAGTCTCTGGGAATGAGGATGGCAGACACATTAAACTCAAGGCAAATATAGAAACTTGACAATAAAGTTGAGTTGTGAATCTTTCACCTTCCTAATCTGCCAAAACTCGAATTTTGGAAGCCAGAAATACTAAGGACACCGCAATGAGAAACACTTCACTTGCTGCAAGAGAAACTTCAGCTCTGTTGCCACTATCTCACTCCTGTCCTTACCCGCCAGCCCCCCTCCCTGCTGCCTTCTCTTGGCCAACGTAAACCTCAAGAAAACAATTCAGGGTCAGCAGAATATGCTTGAGGTGAGATTGCCCAATTTGCTGAAGTGTCTAAGGCAGAAATTGTGTCCAGATTAGAATCTCCACCACTGATTCTCCATCTCATTGTCAAGGTGCCTCCTGTCTGTCCAGCTGCACTCACAGAGCCCCTTTGAAGAGGGCAACTTCTTGAGGCTGTTGAGAGCAGATAAACAAACGCCTGTTGTTTTACACAGGTCAGGTGGGGGAGCGGGTGTAAACCTCTTTGCACTGCACAAAGGCAGCCTGATAATAACAAATTGCCTTGTCAACTACGAGAGATACTTAGTTATTAATGGAAATAATAACAGATTATATCAGCTTTCCACCCTGTAATCAAAAGGAAGATCAAAGGGAACTAATATTACGAACAGTTACCAGGGAAGACATGCTAATGAGATAAAAACTACTTTTATCTCCCCCTTCCCAAATGCATCAGTGGAATGATCATTGATAACAAATGATGTCATTTAAACTTTGGCAATATTTTTAATACCCGAAGTCCAGCCACACCACCGTGGCTTTTCCCTGTTAGATAAAATTGTTTTCAATGTTAAAAAAAAAAAAAAAGGATTTAATTGCATTCTGCTCTTGTAATAGGAACACCGGATTTTGAACCCTCTAACTGATCTTAGTTGGTTCGGGCTAAACTCCCATTGCCTTAGGTTGTGACTGCAGACACTGAGCACAGTCATTTCAGGTTTTAATAATCAGGCCAGGAGACAGAGCCTGATTCATCACCCTTTTTGACTTGTCATTTAGTGGAATATTGCTATCACAGCAGAGTACTTTTCATATTTATCCAGCCTCCCGCACCATGAAGCCAGCCCTTTGTTTATTTGAAACAGTTTACAAATATAAGTGTGTGCTCAGGCCATTCTCAGGAGGTACAGAGATGTTTCTATCACCTCTCCTCCTATGAGGAAAATGACAGAAGAGATCATTGATGTGGGGTCATTTCATCCTTAGAAAATTTTGATTGGAAGTCTCACATTCAAATTATTGAATCTGCATTCCAAAATAAGCACACAGTAAGTCGGTAATAATTTATATGTTTTGCCAAGGATATTTATTAATCTTGACTTTCTTTATGAAAAAAAAAAAGAGTAAGAATTCCTGACATAGGTGGAAAATAGCTAAGAACTTCTTCAGTCATCAGATCTCGAAGTGAAGACCGTATTGCTGATCTTTCCTTCCAACAAATAAAGAAACTGAAGCCCAGAAAGGTTAAAGTCAGAAGCCATGGATTTTAGCCCTCAGCTTCCTCCTTTGCCTATTTTATGAACTTGGAAATGCAGTAAAGACATTCGATCTCAAAAATATTCTTTTTTTTTAAAGTAAGAATAATAATGCTTATCCTTCCTTCATCAGAGCATAAAGACAGACTAAAAGGTTTCCCTTGTAAACTGTAGAACATACTATGTAAATATGTAGCACCACTGTATACCCATCATAGTAGTAACCATGTTTCAAATGTTACAAAAGTGTGTTATTTTTACTTTGAATAAAAAAGTAGGGTAGGAAGAAACCAGAAATATTCTGGAAGATAGTCGCAAAAGGATTCTCAATGAGGTACAAGAGTGGAGTGGAGTGGAGTTGAGGAAAGAAATCTAGGTGAAGAAAAACAGACGGCAGCAAAGGTGAAAGTTAATCTTCCAGGTGAAATTCTAGGGATGCTCCAAGACCGACTCTGGCAGGTGCGGACTGGGCTCTGGGTCAGAAAAAGATTATTTATAAGGATGACACTCTATGAAACATTTGGGCCACCTTCCCTACCTTCTCCTTCCCCATCAATCTCTGTCCATAGAGTGAGATAAGAAACACCCATTTGCCCCATAGAAGAGGTAGGATATACCAATAGGACATGGGAACCTGTTCAAAGGCCAATGCAGAGCAATTGGAGAATCAAAATAAATAATTATTGAGACACATTATAATATATTAGATAAAGTAGGAATGTGTGAACCCACATGGATATAAATAAATAAATAAATAAAGTCTACCATAGAGCAAAATTTCAAACAATGTTAACAGATAAATAAAAATACTTAACAATTAGCATAAGAGTGAAAAACACATCTAAAACTTGTGACAAAACTTAATAAGAGCAGGAATAAGACTGATGGTCACTGAGCATCTTCTGATGCAGTGTGCTGAAGGGAACCGGCTCATTGTGCTGGTATTTCTACTCTGAAAAAATATTCCCACGTGAAATAAGCATTGAGGAGTCATCCAAAATAGGGTTGGGGAGGATCTTGAGGAAGGAGGTCCTATGTACATCTCCTGTTTCAATTTTCCCAGGACATGAACTATTTGTTGACTTTTGTCAGTTGCAGCTTGTCAATTGCAACTGGACCATCTGCTGGAACACATCCTTCTCCTTTGGACTTAAATAGAGATACTGTAACACCTGCTACCTAAACAGCCAATCCTGCATTAGGTGGTCAGTTTAACTGATAGCAGCAATCAGAATTCTTCCAAAACAACTTATGCAACCTTGTGGCTTTTGCTTTTAGAAACCTGTACTCCTCAACTACCTCAGTTAGGAGCACACTTTCCATTTCAGTGGACTCTGTGTCTCCAGCATTGCAATTCCTAAAGCCCCAAGTAAGCGCTTTTAGTGGCTTTACAGCTGGTCTTTTGGGTCAACACTATGAAAATTATATAACCTGAATCTGGTCATAAGCAACTTCACACAGACCTAAATTAAGAGATGTTCTGAAAACAAATGACTTGCACGATTCAAAAATGTCAGGGTCATAGGAAATAAGCAAAAGACAGAAAATATCTTCCAAATGGAAGTCTATCAAAGACATTTGGCAACTAACTACGTCATAGGATTTTGAATAGAATCGTCAACCTATAAAGGGTATTTTGGGGACGAACAGCAAAATCTGAATAGGTCTTTGAATTAGAAGGTAGTATTATCTCAAGGATGATTTTTCTGATTTTGAGAGTTAGACTGTGGCTTTCTAGGAGCACACCCTTGTTTTAAGGATGTGCACACTGAAATGCCAAGAAGTAATGAAGCCCCAAATTGCCAGCTTACTCCCAAATGGTCAGGAATAAAAAAATTAAAAATAAAAAAAACAATATATATAAATAAACAGAGTGATAAGATAAATGTGGCAGTATGTGAACACTGGTGCACCTGGGTATTAGGGACTGAATTGTGTCTTTCCAAACTTCCTATGTTAAATGCCTAACCCCCAGTATCTCAGAATGTGGTTCTATCTGGAGATAGGGCTTTTGAAGATGTAATTAAGATTAAATGAGGTCATATGGGTGGGCCCTAACCCAGGATGACTTGTGTCCTTATAAGGAGGAAATGTAAATAACAGATACACCAGGGAGGTGCATGCATAGAGGAAAAACTATGTGAGGACACCTAGAGAAGGTACCAAACCTGCTGATACTTGAGATGGGACTTCCAGCCTCCAGAACTATGAGGAAATAAATTTCTATTATTTAAGCTACCTGTTCCATGGTTTTTATTATGGCAGCCCTAGAAGACTAATTCATTATGTGTAGAGGACACAGGCATTGGTCATGCCATTCTTGCAACGTTTGCAATTGCTTTTCAATTTCAAAATAAAAATCTGAAAATTAAAAAAGGAACCCATATCTATATATTCTAACATATAAACAAAAACATTCAAGGAGTATTGTTAAAGTTTAAAAATGCAAGTCACAGAAACAATGTGATTCAATTATTTCTTAGGACATAAAAATGATATATGATAGGAGTATCTGCATAGAAAATACCTGAATAGACCCACAACACAGTGTAAAACAATGATTGCTTCTATCAAATGGAGTTAAATGTGAGGGGAAAAGGGGCATTGATGTTATACCTTATATGATTTGGTAGTTTCCAAATTTTTCTTTTATAAAGAAAATGTGTGTTACTTAGAAATATGAATAATAATAATATATTCAAAAGAAAAATAATTCCTGTATGAAGGTTAGCAGTCCAGAACAAAACCCTTCTTTATCCTGGAATTTGAGGTAAAGGTAGGGCGAAACCAGCCTACCTTCTCTCTGCCCACATGCTCTAACATGCTAGAAAACATAGCCTGCCCACATTCATGAAGTGATGGGGCACACAGCAGTACCTATATTATTTGCATATATACGTGTGTGTGTGTGTGTATACACACATATATATATATTTATAGTTATATATAGTTACATAGTTACATATAGTTATATACAGTATATTTTAAAATGTTTCTGAAGTTAATAATATATATAATTATCAATTTCAGAGATATTTTTTTAAAACTATATTATAAATGCGGTACTTGGCTGGGTCAGTCAGTAGAGCATGTGACTTCTGACCTTAGGGTCGTGAGTTCAAGCTCCATGTTGGGCTTAAAGCTTACCTAAAAAAATTAAAAAAAAATATATATATATATCCATAGTATAAGAATGATTACTGTGAAAAAGGAACATCGGAGAAAAATAGCCAAGTGTTGACCATGTGAGTTATGATTGCTTAAATTAAAAACATAATAATCAGTAGAAGAGCTGGAAGTTAAAGAAAAAAATCCATGGTAGAAACATGGAAGAGACCCCAAAGTCAAAAAGAGGATGGCAAATACGAAATAGAATTTAAGAGACGTGGAAGGGTCAATGCAGTATCTTCAAAGTCTAATAAATATTCAAGAAAAAGAGGAAAAAGGAAGTAGGCAGGCAGAGGGAAACAGAACAGAGAAAAGGATAATGAACAGTCAGTAACATATTAATCAATGTAAAAGTAGAAAATAATTTCCAAGACTGGAAAAAGACCTCAATTTCCAATCATTTTAATTACTTAAATTCTATACCAAATTATTTTAAAATGAGCTATGGACAGTATGACAAGCCATCACCATAAAGTCCAGCATCCTCCTCTAAAATTAGAACACTTTTCAACATGGTCAAAAATGTATTACCCTTCAGAATTAATCATTTCTTCAGGTAATCTAAGACCATGGCAATATAAACATTTCCCAATTGTTCCAACATATCAATATGTATAGACAGTCAGTTCCCATTTTTCAAGGTAATTATGTGCTATGAAGTCACCAGGAACACTGAATTGTGAACCCTGAACTACTGCTCTTGTTGGAGAGTCTGGTCACATTTACCTCAAGTAAAACACCATTTGCATTATATGGTCCATTTGCCAGCCCTTGTAAAACAAGTGGTCCTGTTAGCATTAAAAACCTGCTTTCCTTGGGCGCCTGGGTGGTTCAGACATTTAAGCATTTAAGCTTCTGCCTTCAGCTCAGGTCATGATCCCGGGGTCCTGAAATCCAGCCCGACATGCTGAGCAGGGAGCCTGCTTCTCCCTCTCCCTCTGCTTACCGCTCCCTCCGCCCATACTCTCTCTCTTTTTCTCTGTCAAATAAAAATAATCTAAAAACAAAAACACAAAAACCTGCGTTTTCTACCTAACCCTTTTACTTTAAAACACTTAGCAGCTATTTAAAAAAATTCTTTGGCAACCTCTTTATCATGGAACCATTCTCTCCCACAAGTTTAACATTTTTTACACAACATTATCTTTTTTTTTTTTTAAGATTTTATTTATTTACTTGACAGACAGAGATCACAAGCAGGCGGCAGGGTGGGGGGTAGGTGGGAAGCATGCTCTCTGCTAATGGGCCTCGATCCCAGGACACTGGGATCATGACCAGAGCCAAAGGCAGAGGCTTATTAACCCACTGAGCCACCCAGGTGCCCCTACACCACATTATCGTTTGAAAGGTGCTAACCAAGCCACACTAGCTGAGAAGGACTTAACGTTTTCCTGACCCTATGTAAGGTGACTGTGAATTTCTTTGGCTCCCAGCCTCACGGCAATGCTGCCCACTACACCCTTTTCTTATTTTTTTCATTTTATTTTGTTTTGTTTTAATCTGTCATCATCTCACGAAACCATAGATTTAACCACCTGGCCATCTTTTGCACCATTTCATCCCACACTATAGAGGTTACCCTCGTACTTTTCAGGGCAGAGCAGACCCATGGACATATCTGCAAATTGCCTCTTTCTCTTTTGGATGTCCCATATTCTTATTCATTAATAGTGAACTCATAGCCAATGGCATTACAGCTTATGCCTGAATGAAACTTATCTGATACTTTTTTTTTTTTTTTTAATTCTCTGTAAGACCTATCACAGATTTCTGTCACTTAGGAACACAAGGCAGCGGCCAGCAGCGCCCCTGGAGGCCATTTTCAATAGCAAAATGACACTCACAGAGCCAAAAAACACAAAACTGTAAAAACTATGGCATTAAATACACAGCAAAAAGGACACTTGTTTACGGTAAGAGAGCTTAACGCAGAAAGCAGAGCATTTTGCCTTGTTTGACTTCAGATGGGAAAAGGCAGGTAGGATAACTCAAATTTTTTGTCTTTCTGTATATGTTCATGAATAAAGAAGAAAAGTGTCCGAATATGAATTCGGGAGCTTGCAAAAACATATTGGCAAATAAGCAGATTTACAAATATGGAATCTGCAAAAAATAAGGCTCACCTTTGTACGTGTGTGTGTGAACACATATATTTATATGCACATGGTTTTCAAGCCAGTTTGGCTAAAGTTTCAATATGGAATGATGTTGAGCACTTGAACTAGAAGATTTAAATGCTATTGGAGAGGATTTACTCTTTTACAACTTAAGTGGTAATTTTTAATTTTGCAATTAATAACATTTACATAAATATAATATTCTGAATGCCACTTATTGGCTTTCAATGTTAAAATCAACTTCCAGACAAAACACAGATACCCTAATTATGGTATAAATTGTTATAGAATAGACAATGTATGTTCTCACAGAAATAGGGCAGGGTGGGAGAGGTCAGTTGGGGAAAAGGTTAGGGGATCAAGAGTTCTCATTTAGCCTAATTAGGAGTCAAAATAATTATATCAGTTAATAGATCAAGAAATATATAAGTTAATAGATGAAGAAATATAAGAAATTACATTACAGTAGAGTCTTCCATTTTCATCACAATTGGTTTAGATGACCTAATTGTCCATCTAAAATAATTAAATATGCTAAGTAAAAATATACTTAAAATATTTTTAAATATATCAACGACTGGGCAAGAAAATAAATACTTAGGGGCCAAAGACTAAGTGAAAGCAAGAATCTTACAGAGATTACCAAAACATAAAACCGGCTTTTGCCTTAAGGGCATTTGCTAAAACAGGAGGAGCTGGGCTATGATATTCAAAGCTTGACAAGGCACAGGGGGAAAGGTAAAGAGCTCATGGCCAAGGAGAATGGGATACATCAAAAATCAGGGGCTGAGCCCAGACAGTTTGGGTTTTGCTGAAGCATATACAATTTTTAAGGGTGCTTTTAAGAAAAACAATACATTACAATGTGACGTTGGTCCTGAACAAGGAAGGGGATCTAAGCTTCAATTTATTACCTTCACAGAGAAGTGTTCCCCCTGGCTTCCTACTACAAGGTTTTGGGAGAATTAAAAATAAACCCTCAGGAGGCTTCCATGACAAACCATATTTTCTTGGAAAGTCATACTATCCAACTGGCCTCCTTTAGGTATGAGAGGTTAAGAAAAACAAAACAAAACAAAAACAGTCAATGCACGAAAAAGAACACTAGGGAAAAAATACCCACAGAGAGGTTTCCCAGATGAAATCCTGTTTTCCCTTAATAAATAAATAAATAAATAAATAAAAACAAATCACTATAATTCAGAAAAATAAAAGTTTAAAACTTGAGCTACAATATACAATATAGATGAACCCTGCCAACAGTATATTAAGTGAAATAAGCCAATCATAAAAGTATGCATACTGTATGACTCCATTTATGTGAGATACTTAACACAGTCAAATTCATAGAGACAGGGAGTACAACGGTGGTTGCCAGGGCCTGGCAGGAGCGGGGGATAGGGATTTACTCTTTTATGTACGCAAAACTTCAATTTCAAGAGATCAAAACAATTCTGGCAATGGACAATAATAACAGGTATACAAGAACATGAATGCAATTAGTGCCACGAAATTGTATACTTACAAGTGGCTACGATGGTAAATTTTATGTTATGGGCAATTTACCACAATCAAAATTTAGAAAAAGAAATTGAAACCAGGGAATAGTTCAAGACGGCAACATAGGGAAGTCCTGAACTCACTTGCCAGGAACTTACCCTTAACTCATCTAGCAAGAGCGCCCAGGGTCTATGGCTAACACATGGGACAATTTTCTCTTGCAAAACCTAGAGCTTGGCCGAGGGATGATTACACATCAGGTCAATGAAAAACAAAACAAAACACATCAAAGCAGATAGGAAAGGCTAAGACATGATCGCACCATAACTCCTCCGAGCACAGCACCTACAACCAAGAGGGCACTCAAAACCTAGAGCTTCTCTGTGGGTAGTGAAGGGTTTGAGCCCCATGTTAGGCACCCAAGCTTTTTAGACCTGCACCTGAAAGTCAAGCCCTCAAAACATCTAATTTTGGAAACCAACAGGACCTTGTCCTGAGACCCACAAGACAGTAGGGATCTGAGAAATGGTTCTTAAAGGGTCCATGTATTCAGACTCCTCTACACCAAGGGTCAGCTTAGAAGCAGCCAATGGTGTCCCCGAGGAAAGTAAAGGATGTTCACCTGGTTCTTTTAAAAGCTCAGCCTGAAGGACAGGCATCTAATTCAGCACACATGGAGGAAGCTGCTGGAGCACCCTCCAGGGATGGAGACCGACTGGAGCCATCTTTTTTGTTGTTGTTTGTTTTGTTTTGTTTTGTTTATTCATTTGACAGACAGATCACAAGTAGGCAGAGAGGCAGGCAGAGAGAGAGGTGGAGTCAGGCTCCCCGAGGAGCAGAGAGCCCGATGCGGGGCTCGATCCCAGGAACCTGGGATCATGACCTGAGCTGAAGGCAGAGGCCTAACTCACTGAGCCACCCAGGTGCCCCTGGGGCCATCTTTATACTCTTCCTTTGCTGGGCTCTAGAGAAGCAGTCTCTCTGGAAGGAGCTTTTACACACGTCTGTTAACCCGATTTTGGTGGCTGCTTCTAAGAGGACACCCCTGTCTTGATCACCTGGGTCTGGAGCTTGTGTTCCTACTCCCATGAGACTGTAGCAATTACAGTCCCCCAGAAAAGATGCTCATACTCCTGTCTTGGGCCCCAATTTTTGCAGCTGCTGCCAGAGGACAATTCCATACTGCCTAGGTCTAGCGGCTAATGAGGGTTATGCTCTCTCATGAGTCCGACAGGACAGTCGTCAGTGCAGAAAGCGTTTTCAAATAGCTACTACCCCCAGAGCACAGCAAGAGGCAACAGACCCAGGAGCTCATTCTTTCTGGGAAAGAGGCCTATTACCTGACTATCATGGCTGCAAGCCCGAGGGTAGGCTTCTGAGCACACATCCAGAGGCTAACCGGAAGTAACCCTTTGTGAGTCTCTCCAAGGGTGGATGTGATCTTCATGCCCTCCATCTGCCCCACTCCCAGAGTGCCGGTGCTCCTTAGAGGGGTGTGTTATGTTCGTGGGGCACCATGTTTTCATATCTGGGGCGGCCATCTTGGCAGCTGTAGCCTGGGGAATGTCTCTTGATTACCTGGCTTTGGTGGCCAGGAGGGTTTCTGTTTTGGGGTCCCATGGAACTGTGGCAATTGAGGAGAAAGTTCTCGGCAGGCTACCAGCCCCAAGTCACTGCATAAACAGTAGTCAGAGGCATACACCTGTTCTCTTCCTGAAGGTTTCGCTTGTCTTGGTGCATCAGCCTGAGGCAGGATTCAGGTGTGGCGCGTATCAAACAGCCTACAGAACTGTCCTCTGGGACTGTAGGCTGTGGACCCCATCTTGGTGTTCTCCCTCTGACTTGCTCCAGCTCAATGGCATCTACTGGAAAAGAGTTTACACACTTGTCTGGGGGCCCCAATTTTGCACCTGCCACCCAGAAGAAACCTGCAGCTTACCTGCCTCTGGTGGCCAGTGGGGTTACCTTAGAGTCCCATAGGTCTGGATATATTTGTATAATTTTAAAAGCTAGTGCCTGAGAGGCTGGCTTCCAGTCAGCTTAAATCTAATGTTGACATCATTCCCTTTGGGACCCTGCCAGCTCTTGGCACAAACCTAACTACTGGGAGCTATTAAATATATAATAGACTGCTTGAACAGGCACAAAGTTTTGAGGGAAACCAAGTCCTATATCAGGGCTGACAACAAGATTCACCCCCTAGGGGCACCTGGGTGGCTCAGTCTTTAAGCTGCTGCCTTCGGCTCAGGTCATGATCCAGGGGTCCTGGGATCAAGCCTTGCATTGGGCTCCCTGCTTGATGGGAAGCCTGCTTCTCCCTTTCCCACTCCCTTTGCTTGTGTTCCCTCTCTCGCTGTGTCTCTCTCTATCAAATAAATTTTAAAAATCTTAAAAAAAAAAAAGATTCACCTCCTACATGAGGACACTCCTTCAAGACTATAAGAAGTGGTTGTCTCATGTACTGTGTAGAAACCAACACAGACTCAAGAAAAATAAAGAAACAGAGGAATATGTTCCAAGTAGAAGAACAAGATAAAATCACCTCAGGGGGAAAAAAAAAACTTAATAACATAGAGATAAGTTATTTACCTGATAAAGAACACTCTACCTGACAAAGTTGTCCTTTAGAATTGAAGGACGAATAAAGAGTTTTTGAGACACACAAGGCTGAAGGCATTCATTGTCACTAGACTGGCCTTAGAAGAAATGTTATAGGGACTTCTTGAGCCCAAAACAAAATGATGCTAAGTGGTAACAAGAAAATATGAAAGTATAAATTGAAGTGGTAAAGATAAATGTATACTTCATTTCAGAATATTCAAGTGTTGTAATTGTGAAAGTGAATAGCTGATAAATCTAGTATGAAGGTTAAAAGACAAAAATAGTAAAAGTAACTATTAGCTGTAACAGTTGGTTAAATGATATACAAGGTAAAAATGTAAATTGTGACATCGAGAACAGGGGCAGGGAGGCTAAAATTACAGAGCTTTAGTGTGCATTAGAATTTAAGTTGCTGGGGCGCCTGGGTGGCTCAGTGGGTTAAGCCGCTGCCTTCGGCTCAGGTCATGATCTCAGGGTCCTGGGATCGAGTCCCGCATCGGGCTCTCTGCTCAGCAGGGAGCCTGCTTCCCTCTCTCTCTCTGCCTGCCTCTCTGTCTACTTGTGATCTCTGTCAAATAAATAAATAAAATCTTTAAAAAAAAAAAGAATTTAAGTTGCTATGTGCTTAAAACAGACAACTTTTAATGTAAGATGTTTTATTTAAGCCTCCTGATAACCACAAAGTAAACACTGATGATAGACACACAAGAGATAAAGAAGAAATCTAAGCATACCACTATAGAAAGTCATCAAATCACAAAGAAAGAGACAAAGAGAAGATGAAAGGAACAAAGGAATTATAAACAGCCAGAAAACAATGAAAGAAAATGGCTATAGGAAGTCTATACCTATCATTAATTACTTTAAGTGTTAATGTACTAAATGCTCCAATTCATAGACATAGCGGCTGAATGCATGTAAAAACAAGACCCAGTTCCATGCCGCCTACAAGAGACCCACTTTGGCTTGAAGAACACATATAGACCCGCAGTGACGGGCTAGAAAAAGACATTCCATGCACATGGAAACCAAAAGAAAGCAGAGATACCTATACTTATATTGGAAAAAACAGATGTTAAGCCAAGGACTATACTAAAAGACAAAGAAGGTCATTATGTAATGAAGAACAGTTATAATGCAATGAGAGGGCATAACATTTGTAAATGTCTATGTTCCCAACATAGGAACACCTAAATTTATAAAAGTAAATATTAACACTCCTTAAAGGAGAAGTAGACAGTAACACAATAATAGTAGCGGACATTAATACCCAGCTTTTCACAGTGGATATGTCTGCCATCCAGACAAAAAAATTAACAGAAAACACATTGGACTTAAGCTACATGTTAAACCAGATGGACTGAACAGACATTTACATGTTACTTTCAACAGCAGCAGAATATGTTCTTCTCAAGTGCACATGAAACACCCTCTAGGATATATCATATGTTGTTATAAAACCAGTATTAGTAAAACTGGGTATTTATGCTAAAGATACAAATGTAGTTATTTGAAGGGGCATGTGCACCCGAACGTTTATAGCAGCAATGTCCACAATAGCCAAACTATGGAAAGAACCTAGATGTCCATCAACAAATGAATGGATAAAGAAGATGTCACACACGCACACACACACACACACACACCGGAATACTATGGAGTCATCAAAACCCCAAAATCTTGCCATTTGCAACAATGTGGATGGAACTAGAGGGTATTATGCTAAAGGAAATAAGTCAATCAGAGAAAGACAATTACCATATCATTTCTCTGATTTGAGGAATTTGAGAAGCAGGGTGGGGGTTCTTGGGGGGAAGGGAGGGAAAAATGAAACAAGATGGGATCAGGAGGGACACAAACCATAAGAGACTCTTAATCTCAGGAAACAAACTGAGGGCTGCTGGTTGGGTGGGGAGGGATAGGGTGGTTGGGTTATAGACATTGGGGAGGGTATGTGCTATGGTGAGTGCTGTGAATTGTGTTAAGACTAATGATTCACAGACCTGTACCCTGAAACAAATAATACATTTTATGTTAATTAAAAAAGTGTTAATAAATTTAAGAGGATTAAAAACACATCAAGCCTCTTTTCTGACCACAATTGTAGAAAAGTAGAAATTGATTACATGGAGAAAATTGGAAAATTCACAAATATGTGGAAAATATACAACATGCTACTTGAACAGCCAAAGGGTCAAAAATTAACAGGGGAAAAAATCTTGAAACAAATGTAAATGGAAATATAACCTACAAAACTTATTTAATACAACAAAAGCTATTCTAAGCAAGTTTACATGGTAAGTGTTAGCACTAAGAAAAAAAAGAGCTCCAGCAAATAATACAAGTCTGAAACTCAAAGAACTAAAAAAAGAAGCCCCAAGTTAGTAGCAGAAAGGGAATAAACAAAGATCATAGTGGAAATAAGTGAAATACAGTCTGAAAGACAATTGAAAAGATCAATCAATGAGAGAGATGGTGTGTTCCTGGTTTTTTGGTATTTTTGTTTTTTGGTTTTGAAAAGATAAATGCAGGGGCCTGGGTGGCTCAGTTAAATGGTTGCTTTTGGCTCACGTCGTGATTCTGGGGTCCTGGGATCGAGTCCCACATTGGGTTCCCTGCTCAGTGGAGAGCCTGCTTCTCTCTCTCCCTCTGCGTGCTGCTCTGTTTACTTGTGATCTATCTCTCTGTCAAATAAATAAATAAAATCTTAAAAAAAAGAAAAGAAAAGAAAAGAAAAGATAAATGCAATACGAAAACCTTTGGATAGACCTTACAAGAAAAAAGAGCGAATTCAAATAAATTACAAATAGAGAGAAGGCATTACAGTCAATACCACAGCAATATAAGGGATATAAAAGCCTATTATGAACAATTATTACCAACAATTTGGAAACCTAGAAGAAATAGATAATTTCCTGTAAACATAAAACATACCAAGACTGAACCATGAATAAACAGAAAATCTGAACAAAGCAATTACTACAAAGAAGATTGAATCAGCAATCAAGAACCTTTCAAAAGAGAAAATCAAAGACCATACGGCTTCACTGGTGAATTCTACCAAATATTTAAAGAATAATTAATTCTAATCCTTCTCAAACTCTTCCAAAAAAATAAAAGAGAAGGGAACACTTCCAAACTCATTTTATGAGGCCAGCATTACCCTCATACCAAAACCATACAAGGTTATTAAAAGAAAAGAAAATTATAGGCCAATACTTTTGTTGAACATAGATGCAAAAATCCTCAATAAAACATTAGCAAACCAAATTCAACAATACATTAAAACATTAAAAAAGGGATGCCTTAGGCCATCTGGGTGGCTCAGTCAGTTAAGCATCTGCCTTAAGCTCAGGTCCTGATCCCAGGGCCCTGGGATAGAGCCCTGCATTGGGTTCCTTGTTCAGCGGGGAGCCTGCTTCTCTCTCTGCCTGCCACTCCCCCTGCTTGTGCAATCTCTCTTTCTGACAAATTAATAAACAAAATCTAAAAAAGCGGAGGCGGGGGCTGGGTGTCTCAGTTGCTTGAACATCTGGCTCTTGTTTTTCACTCAGGTCATGATCTCTGTCTTGTGAGATGAGCCCTGTATCAGGCTCTACCCTTGGCAGGGGAAGGGAGGTCTGCTTGGTGACTCTCTCCCTCGGTGCCTCTCCCTTATCTCTCTCTAAAATAAATAAATCTCTAAAAAAGGACATTAAAAGTGTCATACACCATGATTAAGTGTGATTTATTCCAAGGATTCAAGGATGGTTCAACATTCACAAATTTTCCCAAATACCACATTAATAAAACAGAGGATAAAACTCATATAATCATTTCAAGAGATGCAGAAAAAAATTGATAACATTAATATCCATTCACGATAATAACTCTTAAAAAGTCAGTACAGATAAACCTACCTCCACATAGTAAAAACTATATATGACAAGCCCGTAGCTCATATCGTACTGAACAGTGAAGAGCCAAAAGCTGTTCCTCTAATATCAGGGAGAAGACAAAAATGCCCATTCTCACCATTTTTGCTCAGTATAGTACTGGAAGCCTAGCCAGAGCAATTAGGCAAGAAAAAGAAATCAAAGACAGTTAAATTGAAACAGAAATAAAACTGTACTATTTGCAGATGACATGGTATTCTATATGGAAACCCTAGACTACACCAAAAAAATGTTAAAACTAATAAATGAATTTATTAAAGTTGCAGTTTTCAAAATCAATATACAAAAAATCAGTTGTGCTGTTATATTCTAAAAACAAGCTATCAGAACAAGAAAGTAAATAAAGATTCCCATTTACAGTTGCATCAAAAAAAGGAATATTTCACAATAAAATTAACAAAGAAGGTGAAAGATCTGTCCATGGAAAATCATAAAACATTGATGAAAGAAAACAAGGAAGACACACATAAATGGAAAGATACTCCATGGTCATGGATTAGAAGAATTAATATTGTCAGAATATCCATACTACCCAATGTGTCACCCGCAGACTTAATGAAATCTTTATCAAAACTCTGATGATGGGGCACCTGGTGGCTCAGAGGGTTAAGCCTCTGCCTTCAACTCAGGTCATGATCTCAGGGTCCTGGGATCAAGCCCCACATCGGGCTCTCTGCTCAGTGGGGAGCCTGCTTCCCCCCCCCATCCCCGCCTGCCTTTCTGCCTACTTGTGATCTCTCTTTCTCTGTCGAATAAATAAATAACATCTTAAAAAAATTCTGATGGCATTGTTCATATAAGACAGAATCCTAAAATTGTTATGAAATCACAGCATACCCCAAATATCCAAAATAATCTTAAGAAAAAAGAACAAAGTTGGAAGTATCACATTCCCTTCTTTCAAGCTATATTATAAAACTAAAACTATAGTCATCAAAATAGCATGGTATTGACATAAAGAGGTGACACAAATCAATGGAACAGAATAGAGAGCCCAGAAAAAAGCTTATACATATATTCGTTTACAACAAAGGAGCCAAGAATATTCAGTGAGGAAGTAATAATCTTTTTAATAAGTGGTGTTGGGAGAACTGGACAGCCACACACAAAAGAATGAAACTGGAGTACAGTCTTACAGCATATACAAAAACCAAATAGAATGGAATAAAGGTTTGGACATAAAATTTGAAACCATAAAACTTCCAAAAGGAAACATCAGAGGTTAGTTCCTTAACTTTGGTTTTGGCAATTATTTTTGTTTTTTAGCTATTTTGTTCTAGCTATTTTTGCTATAACACCAAAAGCAAAAGCAAAAAGGCAAAAATAAATAAGACCACAACATACTATGAAGCTTCTTTGCAGCAAAGAAAACCATCAACAAATTGAACAAGCAACCTATGGAATGGGAGAACATATTTACAAGCTATATATATATATCTGACAATGTGTTAATATCCAAAACATATAAGAAACTCTTATAATTCAATAACAAAAAGCAAACAATCGGATTTAAAAATGCATGGAGAAGCTGAAAATACAATTTTCTGCACTAGGTGTTATATGCAACTAATGAATCGTTGAACACGACATCAATCAAAAAGTATTGATGTATTATATGTCGGTGAATAGAACATACTTTAAAAAAAATTCCAAAAACAATATACAGATGTTCAATACATACATGCAAAAATGCCTGACATCAGGAATTATTAGGCAAATACAATTCAAAGCCACAGTGACACATCACTTCACACCCGTTAGAATGGTTATCGACAAAAAGACAATAGATAACAAGAGTTGGTTGGCAAGGATGTGGAGAATAGGGAACCCTTGTGCACTGTTGGTAGGAATATAAATTGGTGCGGCCACTATGAAAAACAGTAAGGATGTTTCCCAAAATATTTAAAATAGAACTACCATGTAATCCAGTAGGGATCTAGCATTTATACCCAGACCTCACTCCTGGGTATATAGACAAAGGAATTGAAAACGGGATATTAAAGACATATCTGAACCCCCATGTTCATTTTGGAATTATTTATAATTGCCAAGATACATAAACCCCCTACATATGTCCATCAAACAGATATGGATAAAGAAGTAGCAATATACACAGCTTTTTTGCTAGTGTGTGTGTGTGTGTGTGTTTGTGTGTGTGTGTAATGGAGTATTATTCAGCCATAAGAAAGAAGGAAATCCTGCCATTTGCAACAACATGGATGCATCCTAAGGGCATTATGCTAAATAAAATAAGCCAGACACAGATAAATGACAGAGCCCAACATGATTGTCACTTACAAATGGAAACTTAAAAAAAAAATGTCAAACTCTTTTTTTTTTTTTAAAGATTTATTTATGTATTTGACAGAGAGCGATCCCAAGTAGGCAGAGAGGCAGGCAGAGAGAGAGGAGGAAGCAGGCTCCCTGCTGAGCAGAAAGCCCGACGCGGGGCTCGATCCCAGGACCTGGGATCATGACCTGAGCCGAAGGCAGCGGCTTAACCCACTGAGCCACCCAGGCGCCCCCCAAAAAATGTCAAACTCTTAAAGACAGGTATATAAAAGTGGTTTGCCAGAGGCTGGGGGTGTGGCAGAAACAGAGAGGTTTGTAAAAGAGATGAAATTGCAGCTATGAAGATGAATAAGTTCTGAGAATCTAATGTAAAACATGGTGGCTAGAGCTGATTACACTGAATTATATAATTTTAATTTTCAAAAAAAGTAGAACTCACATGTTCTGACCAAAAAATAAAAAGGTAAATATGAGAAGTGATGCATGTATTGATTGACTAGATGGTGGGAATGCTTCCATAATGTATCTGTACATCAAATGCACACTTTACATATCTTCCAGTTTTACTTGTCAATGATATCTCCATAAAGTTGAGAAAAAGAAATTCTATTGAATAGAAAAGACTGAAAAAATTATAGCAACAGGCAACCACTTAGGTGGGTCTGAGAGACAAAAATGAAGCAGACAACACAAGCTGTAGAGAAATACTGTCAACGTAAGTCTGTGTATGCAAAGGTAAAAGCATGACAAAAATTATATTATTTAGAAGGACAAATATTTGGTAGAATTACAAAGCAAGCCGTGGAATGATAAACGTATAATGCAGAACAGTATTACTTATGATGGGACCAAATAGAGAGTGGGGTAGGGAATGGACATGAAGGGTATCTGAAAGTCATACATATATTTGATACATTTTTATGCATTTTCCTTAGGTTTTATTCAGTATTCAATCCAGAAAAGGTTGTTATATAAGATGTGAAAGCAGTTATGAAGAAACAAGTTAAGTATAATAACTAAAACTGGAGAAAGAAAGAAGAGGTGAGAGAGGGAGACTACTTGGACATGGGCTCAAATTCTCATCTCTTGTGCCAGTGAAGGAAGAGATATTCTCTAATCTGATACATTAAAAATGGAGGAATAGAGACTATTGACGATGCGATGACAAGTTCTAGAACCAAGCGGAGAAGGAGTTAAAAGTGATTATCTCAGAGGTATTGAACTAGGATGGAGAAATTGAGACAGGAGAATTTTCCTTTCATTGTGTATTTATTATTTTTTAAAGCATCTTCACACTTTAAATTGCATGTATCTAAGCACATATACAGACATTTACACACAGGGAATGCCTGTAAAGTTATATATATATATAGATATAGATATAGATATATATCTATATATATATATTTATAAATATTTTATCATTGTTAAAAGTTCAAAAGACAAGAAAGTATCTGCGAGTGCTTAAATTGAAAGTGAACTTACTACCTTACATATGGAATATTAGCATTAAATCTTAAACTTTCAGGAATTGAATCTTTACCTGATAAAAGCTCCTGAAGATAGATTTTTTCCCCCTATATCAACTCTCAGCCTACTGCACTCTTCTGTTTATCCTTCTTTTAAAAAAAAAAGTATTTTATTTATTTGAGAGAGACAGAGGTAGAGAAGGTCAGAGGAAGATGGAGAGAGAATCTCAAGCAGACTCCCTGTTGAGCACAAAGCTTACCCTGGGGCTTGATCTCAGGACCCAGAGATCATGACCTGAGCCGGAACCAAGAGTCAAATGCTTAACTGACTGAGCCGCCTAAGCGCCCTTCTGTTTATCCTTCTTGACATGAATCCCCTTTTTCCTACCAGAAGGCCTCCCCTCAGCTCCCCACCTCTGCATGACCAAAACATAACAGTCCTTCAAGGCAGCATCAAATGTTAACATCATCTTCCTAGGCTTCCCTGCTACACGGCCACTTGGAGAAACATTCCCTCCTTCAAACTCCTCAAGTCCCTGTCTTCTTTTCTTTTAGGTAATGTTGCACTTTCTATCCCCCAAATAAAAACCAAACTAAAACATATTTATGTGAATGTTTCATCTTGGTTATCAGATGCTAAACTACTTGGAAACTGTGATGATTGATTTTTTGTGTCCACTTGGCTAACCATGATTTCTGGGTGTGTCTGTGACAGGGTTTCTAGAGGAGGTTAGTGTCTGAATCTGGGGCCTTGGTAAAACAAGTGGCCCTCTCCAGGGTGTGTGCTCATCACCTACTCCATTGAGGTCCTGAATGGACCAAAGGTGGAGGAAGGAAGAACTCGGGCTATCTTTGCCTAACTGCGTCAAGTGGGGGACTGGTCTTCTGCACTGGGAATGGATTTTACACCATCAGCACTCTGGTTCTCAGGTCCTTGGACTCTGGCTGAGCAACACCACTTCTTTCCTGGGTCATCAACTTCCAGATGGCAGATCTGGGACTCCTCAGTCTCCACAAACGTAGGAGCCAATTCCTTATACTCTCTCTTTCTCTGAGCCAATTCTTATTCATGTCACTCCCTCTCCTTCTCCCTCACCTTCCCCCTCCCTCATGCCCTCCCCTTCTCTTTCCTCCTCCCTCACATCTTCCCCAACTCCCCTTTCTTCCCACTCCCATCTCCCACCCCACTCCCTCCCTCTCTCACTCTCTCCCTCTCCCCTACTCCTCTTCCTCCCTCCACTTCCGCCACTTCTTCCCAGACTCCCTCTCCCACTTCCTCCCTCTCCCTCCCTTACCGCTTTAATAGGAACCTTTCCAGAGGTAGGAGATGTTAAATGACTCTTTCCCTACCAGAAAAATTCAGGAAGGTTGAATAAATGAAGAAGAATGTTACCTGAGCAAAGCAGTCCATGGCCGGCCTTTCCTTGGATGACTAATCAGATTTCTATATGATTTTTCCTTTGGCAGCAATATCCAGTTTACTGTTTTTAAACAGTACTTACATTATAGATGAAAGAAAATGTACAACAGAGTTCTCTTTCTTTAGGATTATTTTAAGGTGGTATCCTACAAGTTCAGACAGGAATGCTTATATGTGAACGTACAAACAATATGGTTAGTAAAAGAAAATATGGGGCTGGCTATTTTCAAGAGAAAGAAAAATTATTTCTCATCTTTGAAAACAAGCTACAAAGAGAATCCCCAAATATCTGTTTCTTCAAGTGTCAAAAATACATTATGTAACACATTTTGATAATTCACATCCACATACAGATGCTGTCATATTAAAACAAAAAAAGAGTTTTCCTGCACATCTTCGTCCAGCCCTTGTCACTGCTCCCCTGTGCCCAGCGAAAGAACTCTCCTCCAGAGAAAGTACAATGGCCTCTTCTCCCCTCTCTCTTCAGACTCCCCTCAGCACTCGCCCCACCCCTCCACAGAAACAGCCCTATCTCGTCACCAAGGACCCCAAGCTGCATGAAGACAGTGGTCACTTCTGGGTTGCCTCTTGCTTCTCTGACCAGTCAGCAGCCTTGGGCACAGCTGGTGACCCCCGACTCAGAGTGCACCTTCATTTTGCTTCTAGAACCATCCTCTCACTTAGCTGTTCTACAGAGCAGTCTCCTCTTTCTCACTGCCCCCCAGCCTCCAACCTAGAGACCCTCAGAGCTCATCTAGAATTCTTCTTCATTCCCAGGAATACCCAGTGATCTACTGTCCCATCAGCTCTGGGGAAGGGGGAATTTTATACCGCTTTGCAAATGGTCTAATTTGGGGCTTTTGCTTTGGAGAGCATACATCTGTTGGCAGGCCGCTGGAGAAGGAGAGTGAGGTGAGGGAGTCTCCCAGGGTCACTCTTCCCTTAGACTGTAGACCACAGATCCAGCCATGTGACTCTCTTCACACAGCTGCCCTCTGTGGGTTGTAGCAAGTGCTTCTCTCCCTCGTTCCTTTGGGTCTAAAGGATATTTTAACCCATGCTGCCATTAGCCTTAATCTAATACACATCCAGCCCACACTTTGCAAATACCCTACCTTTAATACTTCTTGTATTATTCTGCACAATCTTCACGTTACCCAGTTTGGGCATGCTAGAGCGCTGACAGAGTCATCTATGTGGGGCTACAGGTACTTCTTTTTCAGTGCTGTATAATATTTCCCTCTAGGCAGACTCCAAAATTAATAATGAGTAATACTTAACCATTAATTGTTAATGTTAAGGAACATTTTGTTTTCCTTTTGTTTTTCAGGTGTGAATAATGCTGCTGAGTTATTCTTGGATATTATTCCCATACACATGCAAAGTGTTCTCTAAGGTTTGCATCTGATAGTTGAATTGCTAGACTATAGGATATATATAATCATCTTTCAAGATTAGTGATTCCAATTGCCTTTCAAGTAGTTGTGACTACTTCCCATTCCACCTGCAGAGTAACAGATTCCATATTATAGCTCAGCAAGGTCACCAATACCAAAACTGGGAGACTTGCAGTTTTGTTGAATATTTGATTTCAGAATGAAGTCTCATTATAGTTTTAATCTATATTTCCTTATTTTATGAATGCGATTAGGCAATTTTTTATACCTACATTGACTATTTGACTTTTCATCTCCTAAGAATAGCCTTTTATATTCTTAGCTCACTTTCTTGCGGGGTTGTTTGCCTTTTAAAAAATTTACCATGAGAAATTATTTACAAGTTCTAGATATGAGCCATTTGTCACTGACATCTGTGGCAAATATTTTCTCCTAGCTTTTGACTTGCCTTTTCACTCTCTTTATGGTACCTCTTGATGAAAAGAAGGGCTTACTTTTAATGTAGTTCATTCATCAAATTTTTTAATGTTTAGTGTTTTGAAAAATTGTTTACAATACCCTATCTACATGCCATCGTGAAAATATCATCCTGTACTTGTCTTCTAAATTTTTATAGCCTTGCCTTTCACATCGTAATTGTTGATTCATCTGGATTAAAACAATAATAATAATAATTAAATATTCCATCTCTGGATGTAATCTCATCAAACTTTAAGTTCTGCATTGTCATCTCTGCTATATTTTAAGTTTTCATAAAAGCATGGGTCTGTTCCTCTGTTTTCTTCCATTGGCTAACTTATCTATGATTCTTAATAGCTCATGATAAATTGTAGGGGGAAAAAAACCCACTATTTTTCAGAATTAGTTCTTGGCACTTCATTTTTCAAATAAATTATAGAATCACTTTGTAGGTTTCACAAAAATCTTGTAGGTTTTTGGTTGGAATTGAATTTAATCTGTGGGTCATGTTGGGGTAAGGTGGTATTTTTTATGATATTCCTTCTATTTATCAATGCTATCTGTCCATTTTAATATCTTTCATTAAGATTTATAATTTCTTATATCACAATAATATCTTACATATTTATTAGATTTATTCTCAGGATCCTTACCTTTTTATTACTTTTTTAAATTTTTTTCTAATATAAAATATATATGCATTACTATTTTGCTATTAAACTTAAATATGTCAAAATTGCAAAATATTATTTTATTAATTCAAATTATTTGTTTCCTATGTTTTGTTTTGCTTTGCTTTAGTTTCCTCTGAGGACAGTTACAACATCTGCAAATAATGGCAGTTTTTCTCCTCATTCTAATTTTAAACTTTTTTAAAGAAGATTTTATTTATTTATTTGAGAGAGAGCACAAGCAAGGGAGGGGCAGAGGGAGAGGGAGAAGTATTTTCCTCACTGAACAGGGAGCCTGACAGAGGACTTGACCCCATGATCCCAGGATCATGACCTGAGCCCAAGGCAGACGCTTAACCAACTGAGCCACCAAGGTGCCCCTAATTTTTAACTTTTTAAATGAGTTTTTTTAAAATATTAAAACCATTTTTATGCTGTTAAATAAAAGTGATAACATTGGGCACTCTTGACCTTCTTCCTGCACTTTAACCACTGAGCCACCCAGGTGCCCCTCTTCCTGCATTTTAAAAGAACATTTTTAACGTTTCACCACTGAATGCAATTAAATTGTGTTTAAAAATTCTAAAATGAATATCTTTAATCAATTTGTTCTCAGTTGCTTTTTTGTTTTTTAAATCATGAATTAATGTTGATTTTATCTTATGTTCTTCCTTCATCTTTTGAAATCATCAGGCAGTTTTTCTCCTACCATATATGAATATGGTAAATTGCATTGATAGAGTATCTGAATTTGAGCTAGCATTGAATTCCTCATATAAACCCAGACTTGCTAATATTTTGTTGAGGATTTTAGAATCTGTATTATTGAATGAGATTGGTCTGTAAGGTTTTTTTTTTTTTTTTTATGGCTTCTTTTCTGGTTTTGAAATCAGTCTCAGAAATAAATGTTTTTCTGTTACCTATTCTTTAAAGAATTTGAAAATGAATAAAATTATCTGTCTTTTCATTTTTTAAAAGATTTTATTTATTTATTTGAACGAGAGAGGATGAGAGAGAGAGCATGTGTAAGAGTGGGGAAGGGAAAAAGGAGGGGAAGAAGCAGACTCCCCACTGAGTAGGGAGCCTGATGTGGAGCTCGAACCCAGGATTCAAAGATCATGACCTGAGCCAAAGGCAGATGCTTAACCACTGAGCCACCCAGGCATCCCAGAATTATTTGTCTTTTCTTTATGCAGGAAGATTTTTTTGTTGCTTTTACTACTGAATAATTTATTTGCATGCACACATTTTATTTAGTCTTAACTTATTTTGTTAATTCTCCATTAAGAACTTTCCCATTTTACCCACACTTCCTATTTTTGGCACATATATCTGCATGGTATTATTTATTTTTAACCTCTTCTACATCTGTCCTTAGGGCTCTTTTCTTTTTCTTTTTTTTTTTAATTTCTACTACTGGTCATTGTACCTCCTATCTTTTATTTTTCTTTTTTCTTTTCTTCTTCTTCTTTTCTTTTGCTTTATTGGACTTTGAGAGGAACCCAGTTACAGCTGTGTAAGCATATCTATTTTATCCTTATTTTTAATTTTACTAATTTCTGCTTTTAACTTTAATTTTACCATTTTATTTCTTTGGTCCTATCTTATATTGTTACACATCTCTATCCTCTTAAGGTGATCCCTTTGTACAATATATTTCAGACTTTTTTCTTTTCTAATATGAATATTTAAACTATATATTTCTAGTTACCATCCTGAAGAAATGCTACATTTTATAGGTAGGATTTTTCTAATCATTTTGTTCAGTGTTCCAGTTTCCAAAATGGTTTCTATTTTCAAATCATGAACAACTTTTTAAATATTTACAGGTATTCAGATCTATATTTTTAAAGTTCTTTCCTTATCACAGATATCTAAATTATGAGATGGTCAAATAATGCATTTTGTCTGGTAATGATTCTTTAATTTAAAAAAAATGCTCTATGCCCACCTGGAAGAAAATATAGTCACCAGTCATTGGATGCAGTTGTCCATACATTTTTTTTTTTTCACATATTCTTTATCCTTTCTACTTTTTGTTTGCTCAGTTGATTGATTACTGAGAAAGGTATGTTAAAATCTTTTGAACTGGGCTCATTTTATCACTTCCTCCTGGTAATTCAGTCAAGCGTCATTTTGAAGTTCTAAAACTATGCTATTGTATAAAAGTTTAAGAATTTTCGTGGTGAATTGAAACTTTAATCAATATAAGTAACTCTATCTAAAGTAATGCTTTTTGCTACAAATTCTTTTTTTTTTTTTTTGGTATTTATATAGCAGGAGCACCTCTTTTCATTAGTATTTTTCTGTATGTCTTTTTTTCCTATTTCTTTTTTACGTTTAAATGTATGGGAGCTTGAGGTTGTGACATGTGACTCTTGTCTGTAACTGGATTTTATTTTTTAAAGATTTCATTCATTTATTTGAGAGAGAGAGAGAAACATGGATAGCGAGAGAGAGCCTGAGCAGGAAGGAGAGGGAGAAGCAGGTTCTCCACTGAGCAGGGAGTCCAGTACGGGACTCCTTCCCAGGACCCTGGGATCATGACCTGAGCCAAGGCAGGCAGACGCTTAACCAACTGAGCCTCCCAGATGCCCCATGTAACTGGATTTTTTAAAACAAGTCTAACAATCATTGCCTTTTAACTGAAGAGTTATGCTCTTAAATATTAATGTGATTTCAAATAGATTTCAAACAATTTTTACCCTTATTTTTGTTCTTAATATTTTTACTTATTTTTCTATGTTCTTTTCTTTCCCTTAATTTTCATCTGGATGGAATGTGTGTGTGTGGGGGGGGTGTGATTGTGTTTTAGGGTTTTTGTTTTGTTTTTTCTAGTTTGGAAATTACACCCTTGACTTTTACTATTTTAGAGGTTACACTAGAAATTTTAATCAACTATTTATCTTAACCAAATATGTATTTTGCCTCCAGTACATTAGTTTTATGTTATCCTGCAACTGCAATGTAATTATTATTTTGTACATCAGTGTGTATGCTATTTCCTTACTTACCATTCTGTTTGCATCTGTACCTTCCTTCCATGATCCTATTTCTTTTCTCTGGAGTAAATTTCTTAAAGTCCTTAAATAAAGTCTGCTCTTGACAAACTCTGTTTTTATATTAAAATATCTTTACTTGCCTTATTTTTCTCTCAAGACTTTGAAGATAATATCTCATTCTTTTGTGGGTCCCACTGTCATCAGGAAAGTGTCAGCCATCAGTACATTCTTATCTCTTTGGGGAAAATCTGGTTTTTCTTACAAATGCATTTCAGATTCCTAAGATTTACTTTTCTGTATTTTCACATTAACCCACCAGGAGTGGATTTCTTTACAACCGTTTATTGTGTGATCCATTAGTCTTCCTAAATCAAAAGACTATATTTTTCATCAATTATGGAAAATTTTCTGTCATGCTCTCTTCAGATATTTTTTCCATTTTTTATTATTCTGCATCTCAACTTCTCTTTCATATATTCCATTGTTTCTTGTCTATGTTGTATTTTGAATTTCTTTTGCTCCATATTCTAGTTTACTAATTCACTACTTTACTATTTAGCCAAGTCAATAAATTTTTATTTCAATAATTATGTTTTCCTCTCTAGTTTTTATATTTGGTTATCAAGTATGCTCTTTAAATAGTTCATTGTTCTTTTAATAAAGCATATTTTAATAGTTATCATTTCCATTAACATATGTATTGTGTTTTATAACTTTTTTTTAACTACTGTATAAATATCTGTTTTATAAACAGTCTTGCACATCTGACTTTGTGTCCTGTTGTTTTCATTTGTTTGTTTTAGGCTTGTATTTTTAAGTCTTCTCTACACGCAGTGTGGGAAGCAAACTCACAACCCAGAGATCAAGAGTTTCATGCTCCACTGACTGAGCCAGCCTTTTTTTTTTAAAAGACTTTATTTGAGAGAGAGAGAGAGTATGAGCATGAGCAGAAGGCAGGGGCAGTGGGAGAGAGAGAACTAGGCTCCCCACTGAGCGGAAGCCCAATGTGGGGCTCTCAATCCCAAGACTCTGAGATCATAACCTGAGCCGAAGGTAGACATTTAACCAACGGAACCACCCAGGTACCCCAACCCCTGTTGTAAATAATGACTCCTTTTCATGATGGCTTGCTTCCTTATGTATTTTATAATTTTCTTATTGTAGCCCCTTTTCTGGAAGTTAATTTATTTGAAAACTTGAAGCCTATTTAAAGTAGTTTCCCTAGAGATAATTTTTCCTTATTTCTTCCAAAAACAGAGGCCATTCACAATCCCAAATGATTTCCGATTAAAATTCTGGTTAGAAGTCGAGTTTGTGATTAGAAATTCTTAGGCCACCCCACCCTTCCTCAGTTGCTGCCTTCCCTCCTGACCTAGGACCAAAAACAGAAAGCCTTCCCCACCATCTCCCTCTACTGGTCAGGTTTATATTTGCACCTATTGGGAGTGAAGCGCAGAATTCGGGTAAACTCAATTTTTGCAGATTTGTGTCCAGTTCACTGTGCATGCGGCACATTAAATCGAAAGCTCTAAGTGATCAGCAATTCCAAGACACACTCATAACACACACTGGCTAAAGAGGTGGTTTACTTCTTTGAATTTCTATTTGATAATGCAATAATGACTCCCAAGATTTTCCTTTAAGTATACACAAACACACGCACACTCACACACATCATACTCTTTTTTGATGTTTTATCCAGAGAAGTTTTCTCTGAGTATTAATCCATCCTATTTCAGGGAACAGAAGTCAGCTATTTGACTCTTTGTAATTTTAAAATCAGGATGTACAGTTTTATCTTTGTGCATTTAAAAATTATCTTTTACCTGGGTGGCTCAGCCGGTTAAAGCCTCTGCCTTCGGCTCGGGTCATGATCCCAGGGTCCTGGGATCGAGCCCCGCGTCAGGCTCTCTGCTCAGCGGGGAGCCTGCTTTCTCCTCTCTCTCTGTCTGCCTCTCTGCCTACTTGTGATCTCTGTCTGTCAAGTAAATAAAAAATAAAATCTTTAAAAAAATTTTAAAATATATTTTTATGTTTTTCTGAGACATGATAAAATGAAAATAACAGTAGGTCTAGTGGTCATTCTCTGAGTTTGCTCTAATCTTGTTTTCATTTGGTTTGAATCTTTAATATAGAAAATGCAGGAATAACAAAATCTATTTTTTCCAATCTCATCTCATTAACAGGGCTGGTGATGGGCCCAGGATATTTGGTTATGCCAGCCTAGACGATGTAAAGGATCCCTTTTGAGAGCTCTGGGGACTCAGAATTTAGAGAAATTCAGAGTTACAAGGTTGAACCAAACCAGAACAGAGTTGAATTCAAAAAGGCAAAATTAAGTGGTGAAAGTCAGGATTAAGAAAAGAGAGATAAGAAGACTAGGAAGACAGAAAATGCTTCAGTTTGAAAGTAACTGGGTCCACTAAGTCAAATTCTCTGATCCAAGGCTGGTTAATAGGTATCAGACCTACTAAGATAGGTAAAAGGGTCAACTAGACTCAGAGCAGACCCGAATGATCTCTAAGGTTTTAAACAATCTATTGCTTAACTTTTGTTTTTAAGTTTTTATGAGATGAGATAAAAAATGCTTTGACAGCCACATGAAAAGGAATGAAACTGGACCACAATTTGCATCATATACAAAAAGTGAACTCAAAATGGATTGAAGATCTGAAATCACAAAACCCCTGAAAGCAAACATAGGCATTAAGCTCCTTGACATTAAGTCTCGGTGATTTTTTTTTTTTTTTAATCTAACTCTGAAAGTACAGGTGACAAAAGCGAAAATAAAGAAGTGTGACTGTACCAAACTAAAAAGCTTCTGCAAAGCAAAGAAAATCATCAACAAGATGAAGAGGCAACCCGCTGAGTAGGAGAAAATACTTGCAAGTCATATATCTGATAAAGAATTAATATTCAAAATACGTAAAGAACTCGTAAGCCTCAATAAAAACTAAACATTAAAAATGGGCAGAAGATCTGAATATGCACTTTTCCAAGGAAGACACAGGAATGGCCAAAAGGCACATGGAAAAACGTTCAACATCACTAAACAACAGGGAAATGGAAATCAAAATGATAAGTAGATATCACCTCACACTTGTCAAAATGGCTATTACCAAAAAGACAAGAAATAACAAATGTTGGCAAGGAAGTGGATTAAAAGGAATACTTGCGCACTGTTGGTGGGAATGCAAGTTGTTGCAACTGCTATGGAAAACAGTATGGAAGTTCCTCAAAATATTTTAAAAAATAGGGGTACCTGGGTGGCTCAATTGGTTAAGCGTCTGCCTTCAGCTCAGGTCATGATCCTGGGGTCCTAGGATCAAGCCCCATGTGGGGCTCCCTACTTAGTGGGGAGTCTGCTTTTCTCTCTCCCTCTGCCCTCCTCCCTACTTATGCTCGCGCTCTCTCTCTCTTTCAAATAAATAAATAAAATCTTTAAAAAAATTTAAAAAATAGAACTACCTCATGATCCAGTGATTCCACTTCTGGGTATTTGCCTAAAGAAAATGAAAACACGAACTTGGAAAGATATAGGCACTTCCATGTTCACTGCAGCATTATTTACAATAACCAAGATGTGAAAACAACCCAAGCATCCATCAGCAGATGAATGGATAAAGAGGATGTGGGATATATGCATGATGGAATATTACTCAGCCATACACAATGAAATCTTGCCATTTGTGACAACATGGGTGGACCTTAAAGGCATTATAAAATAATAAGGCATCATTATAAAATAACTCAGAGAAAGACACATACCATATGATCTTACTTATATGTGGAATCTAAAAACAACAACAAAGAAATGAGTTAATGAACACAGAGAACACATCGGTTGTTGCCAGGGTTTGGGCGATGGGAGGTGGACAGAACAGGTAGAGGTGGTCAAAAAGTACAAATTTCCAGTTATAAAATAAATAGGTCATGGGGAATGTACATGTAATGTACAATGTGCTGACTACAGTCATTAATATTATATTGTATATTTGAAAGTTGCTAAGACAGGTCTTAAAAAAGCCCTCATCATGAGAAAGAAAATTGTGACTATGTATAGTGGCAGAGATGTTAACTAGACTTATTATGATGATTTCACAATGTATACAAATATCCAGCCAGGATGTCGGTAGTCAATTGAAATCGATATTCATCTGCATTGTAGCCTGGAGGTGATATTTCCATTTTTTTTTTTTTTAAAGATTTTATTTATTTGACAGAAAGAGAGAGACAGTGAGAGAGGCAACACAACAGGGGAGTGGGAGAGGGAGAAGCAGGCATCCCACTGAGAAGGGGGCCCGATGCGGGGCTCTATCCCAGGACCCTGGGATCATGACCAGAGACGAAGGCAGACACTTAATGACTGAGCCACCCAGGTGCCCCTGGAGGTGAAATTTCCTAATATTTTACGGAATATCTTGGTTTCTCTAGAACTGTCAATTCATTGCTGATAGGGATTTTTAGAAAGACATACTTTTTCGAAGATACATACAAAAATAGAAAGATAAACAGAAAAAAGGCAACCATTAGTAGGCAAGTAAGATACACTTTCATCTCAGATGTTTAGCTTCATCTATCAAACACGTTCTGGACACAGTCTATGCTCACAAAAGGTTTGTAAGTAGTCATGCTTAATTAAGGAGGGGGAAGTCACTGGGATCCAAGTATAATACGAAAGGATTAAGATATGAATTTTATTTATTTTTATTTTTTTAAGATTTTATCTATTTATTTACCAGAGAGAGAGCACAAGCAGGGTGAGTGGCAGACAGAGGGAAAAGCAGGCTCCCTACTGAGCAGGGAGCCCAATGCGAGACTCGATCCCAGGACCCTGGGATCATGACCCCGAGTGTTGGGCTGATGTTTAACCGACTGAGCTGTCCAGGTACCCCTGCATTTTATTCATTCTTAAATTAATGGAAATGTGTGGAAAGCAATATACTTTGTCTCTGAAAGATCCATTGCACAGATCAGAGAATGTAGCCACTTACGCATCCTGGGCTTTGGCCCCAGTCAGATCTGGATTGGTTTCTCGTGTTAGCTACTTAAGAGGTATTTCGTCCTGGGCAAGTTATTCAACCTCGCTGAGCCTCATGTTTTGTGTTGTACTTTTATTTTAAAAAACTTAATTTTTTTAAAGCAGTTTTAGCTCCCCAGCAAAACTGAGGGGAAACTACAGAGATTTCTCATATGCTGTCTTCTCCCAGAAATGCAGAGCCTTTCCCATTGTCAACACCCACCCCAACGCCGCCAAAGTGGGATGTCTGTTACAATTGATGAACCAACACTGACAGATCATCATTCAAAGTTCATAGTCTACATTAAGGCCCACTCTGAGTGTTGTACTTTCTGTGTGTTTGGACAAACATACAACGCCATGTAACCATCAATATGGTACCATACAGAATATTATCACAACCCCTCAAAGATCTTCTGGGTTCGACCTACTCCCCTATTCTTCTCTCCCTCGTTCCCAACCCCTGGTAACCACTGAGCTTTTATTTTATTTCTTTTCTCCATAGTTCTGCCTTTCCCAGAAAGTTATTTAGTTGTAGTTGTACCTAAGTTGCCTTTTCTGATGGGCTTCTTTCACTTAGTAATATGTCTTTTCAAGGCTTGATAGCTCATTTCTTCCTAGCACCAAATTATTTTCCATTGTATGGATGCACTACTGTTCATTTATCCATTCACCTACTGAATGACAAGTTTTAACAAATGCGAGTAAAGCTGTTTCAGATATCTCTGGGCAGGTTTTCATGTGGCATAAGTTTCCAACTCTTCTGTATAAATACCAAGATGTATGACGCCTGGATTGTATGCTGGGTATGTTTAGTTTCTTAAGAAACTGCCAAACTGTCCTCCAGAGATGTACCAGTTAGCATTCTCACCATCAGTAAATAAGAATCCCCTTGCTCTACATGTTCACCAACATTTGGTTTTATCAATGTTCTGGCAAAAAGAGGTGCAGTAGTATTTCACTATTGTTTTAATTTACATTTTTCTGAGTATACATGATGTTGAACATCTTTTTATGTGCTTATTTGCCATCTATATATCTTCAGTAAGATGTCCGTTCAATCTTTTGTCCATTTTTTAAAATCAAGATGTTTGTTTTCTTGGTGTTGAATTTTGTTTTTTGGTCCTTTTTTTTTTTCTTTTCTTTTTTTTTTCTTTTCCTTTTTTTTCCTTTTTGATAACAGTCCTTTATCAGTTAAGTCTTTTGCAAATATTTTCTCCCAATCTGTCTTCCATTCTCTTGACTGCTTTTTTGTGCAGCAGAAATTTTTGATTTTAATAAAGTCCAGCTCACTTCCCCCCCACACACACAAATCCTGCTTTTATTATATCAAAAAAGTCATTGCCAAACCCATGGTCATCTAGATTTTCTCTTGTATTATCTCCTAGGAAGTTTGAAGTGTGCATTTTGCATTTAGGTATGTGATCCATTTTGTGTTAAATTTTGTGAGAAGTGTAAGGTCTGTGTCTAGGTTTAAATTTTATGTTGGCTATTCAGTTGTTCCAGTATTATTTGTTAGAATGGATTTTTCTTTTTTTTTCCCCAACTTTGTGTTACCTTTACTCCATTTTCAAAGATTAGTCGTACATTTATGTGGCTCTATTTTTGGGCTTTCTTTCATGTTCCATTGATCTATTTGTTCATTCTTCCACCAATACCACACTATCTTGATCACTGTGCTTTATCCTAAGTCCCAAAGTTAGGTAGTGTCAGTTTTCCAATTGTGTTTTTTTCTTCTTCAATTTTGTGTTGGTTATTCTGGTTCCTTTGCCTCTCCATATAAACTTTGGGATCACTTCAACAATATTCACCAGATGACTTGCTTGACTTTTGATTGGGATTTCATTGAATCTGCAGATCAAGTTGGGAAGAACTGATCTCTGGCAATGCTGAGTCTTCTGTGAACATGGAATATCTCTGCATTTATTTAGGTTTTCTTTGATTTCTTTCATCAGAATTTTGTAGTTTTCCTGTCTTGATCTGGTACATATTTTATTATACTTAATATTTAATTTTTTAGAGCATTAATGTAAATGGCTTTGTGATTTTATTTATTGTTTTAAAGATTTTTATTTATTTGAGAGAGAGAGTGAAAGATCGAGCACAAGGGGCGCCTGGGTGGCTCAGTGGGTTAAAGCCTCTGCCTTCAGCTCAGGTCATGATCCTGGGGTCCTGGGATGGAGCCCAGCATTGGGCCCTCTGCTCAGCATGGAGCCTGCTTCTGCTTCCCCCTCTCTCTCTGCCTGCCTCTCTGCCTACTTGTGATCTTTGTCTGTCAAATAAATAAATAAAATCTTAAAAAAAAAAAAAAAAGATCGACACAAGCCGGGTGGGGGCAAAGGGAGAAGCAGACCCTGCAACCCGCACTGAGCAGGGAGCCTGAGGAGGGGCTCAATCCCAGGACCCTGAGATCAGGACTCATGACATGAGCCAAAGGCAGATGCCTAATGACTGAACCACCCAGGTGTCCCGGCTGTGTAATTTTAATTGTAAATTCTACTTGTTCATTTGCTAGCTTCAATTTTGATCATCCATAAAACTGTGTTGTTTTATAGAAGATTTTTGTAAAGAGTGCTATTCATACATGGAAATCACGCAACATATTGTGTGGCAAAAAATAAACCTTCAGTAAAAGTGGCTATATTATTAGCATCACTGTATTATTATTATTATTGTTAATATTACTCAACTATTCGATGGACCTGCAGTTCTCAAGGAGTCAAAACAAATGAGGAGAACTAAGTTTTCCTGAGTTATGCCTGAGAATAAGGAAATGTAAATATTCTCAGCCCCCTGCTTTCTTGAAAAGGGAATTTACCTACTATCTCTTACATTGTTTACAGAGTATTTGCTTCATGCAGACGTATTACGTGTCCTCCCTTTCATATGTTAAGACCCTAACCCCAAATGCCTATATTTAGCGATAACAGATTTTATTTTTTTTTATTTTTTTTATTTTTTTGCAATAACAGATTTTAAGGAGGTAATTCAAGTTAAATAAGATCACAGGGATGAATCCTTCATCTAACAGGGCTGTTGTTGTCATAGTAAGAGGAAAAGAAAGCAAAACTGTACACACAGAAAAGGTTATGTGAAGATAAAGCCATAAGATTGATATTAGAAAGACAAAAAGAGAGGAGTCACTAGAAAACAACCCTCCTGGCACCTTGATTTGTGAGAAAATATACTGTTGGTTTTTTTGTTTTTGTTTTTGTTTTTGTTTTTGTTTTAAGGCACCCAGTCGATTTTTAGCTATGGTAGCTCAGCAGACTGATAGGTATTGTGGAACTGACCCTGATTCTAGAAGGGACAGAATCTTAAGGATGAATTTTCTGGCATGGTTCTGGGATTTCTGGAATGCCTGTTTAAGTTTATCCTGAATCACAAAAGCAGAGAATCACAGCCTTTCAACTAAGTCCCAGACTTAAGACAGTTTACAGAACCAGAACTCTTTGAATGAAAGGGAGGCTGGGACCCCTTGAGGAGGGACCCCTGTATTATTACCAATAAATATACATTGTTAATCTTTCTCCTAGCCTTCTTCAAAGGAATGCATGACCTTTTACCAGGGTAAATGTGCACTGGGGTAAAGGAAATAATCAAGCCTTTCTCCTAGCCTTCTTCAAAGGAATGCATGACCTTTTACCAGGGTAAATGTGCACTGGGGTAAAGGAAATAATCAAGCCTTTCAGGAATTATTGGACCCTGGCTTTGAACCTATTCTAATCCAGACCTAAGAAGTCACTGTTGTTCAGAAGTCAGAGTCAGGGCCTAGGGAGGTTAGGTGATCAAGAGAGTTTTGGCTCAGGTCTGTCTCAGAGTGAACTCAAATGGGCCCCTGAACCCACCTTGGTTATTTTCCCAGTTCTAGAATGCAAAATTGGAATAGTTATCCTCAGGAATTGGCAGAATTCCCACACCGGATCCCGATTTCTGGAGTAAACTCTGTGATGATGGCAAACCCCAAGTAGAAGCCATTGTGACTACCTCTACTTAGACAAACAGTAAACCAAAAGCCATTTGGCATTGTTGAAGGGATTGTAGAGACTAGTGCCACCATCAAGACTTGAAAGAAGGAGGGATGGTGGTTTCTACTGCATCCCTATTGGACTCATCTATATGGCCTGTGCCCAAGGCAGATGCACCTCAGAGAGAATGGCAGTGGATTGTTATAATTATATTATATATTACGTGTATTATATATTATATTATTATAATTATATTATATTATATCATATTATATTATATCATATATGTATTATATTGTATATTATATTATAATTATGTATTATACTGTATATTATATTATTTTAATTATATAGTATATATTATATGTATTATATTATATATTGTATTATATTATATATTATATTATTATAATTATAGTATAACTGGTGATCCAATTGCAGATGTCGTACCAAATGTGGTTTGATTGCTTGAGGAAATCAGCGCATCCTCTAGTACCTAGTATGCAGCTATCGATCTGGCAAATGTGTTTTGTTTTGTTTTGTTTTGTTTTTCCCCACATTTGTCAATAAGGACCATCAGAAGCAGTTTGCTTTCAGCTCACAAAGCCAGCAATACCTCTGTACTCTCTTACCTCGGGGATAGAGCAGCTCTCCAATTCTTCATTTACAATTTAGTTTGCAAGGATCTTGATCACCTTTCCCTTCCACAAGATATCACACTGGTCTGTTACATTGATGACATTATTTTGTAATTAGACCCCACGAGCAGGAAGTAGCAATGACTCTAGGCTTACTGGTAAGACATTTATGTGCCAGCAGGTGGGAAAACATTCAAAGAAATTCCGTGAAATGTTCAGGGGTCCCGTGGAATGAGGCATGCTGAATTTCCTTTCTAGGGAGAAAGGTAAGTTGCATCGAGTCCCTTCTACAACCAAAACAAGCACAATGCCTAATGGGCCTTTTTGGATTTTGGAAGTAACACAATCCTCATTTGGGTATGTTACACTGGCGCATTGGCTGAGTGACTCCAAAAAGCTGCTAGATTTGACTGGGACTCAGAATAAGAGAAGGCTTTGCAACAAGGCCAAGCTGCCATGGAAACCGCTCTGCCCCTTGGGCCACATGATCCAGCAGATCCAATGGTGCTTGAAGTTTCCGTGGGAGACAGGAATGCAGTTCGGAGCCTCTCAGAGGACCTCATAGGTAAATCACAGAGCAAGCCCTCAGGATTTTGGAGCAAGGCCCTGCCATCCTCTGCAGATAACTACTCCCCCGCTGAGAATACCAGCCATGATGACATGAGAGTTACAGAAATGAGAACTGTAATTATCAATTATCATTAGCATTTCCTCCCTATTTTGTTATGAATATTTGTGCATGTGTTTCAAATATATTTTCCATCTCTTATCCTCTTATCATGTGACATAAGATGTATTTACATATTGTAGCAGTTAATATTATTAACTTTACATCATAGTAATTAAGTTATGAAATATCAGGAAAAAACAGTAAATATCAAACAAGGAGTCTGTATCCTTTTCTGGGGAAAGAGACAGTGTGTTTTCAGTTGTATGTAGGATAGTTCTATCATGTTAGGACTCTTAGGACTTTGTAATTATCTTTCCATGGAGATTAAATCTGGTTCAAGGAGGTAGTTATGGGTGGTAAGTTGACACGGGGTGGACGCTTGGTGGTTACTGTGTCAACATGCAAGGTGTTTTGAATGAGTCTCACATTTAACTTGGTGAACTTGAGGTAAAGCAGGTTGTTCTCCATATTATGGGTGGGCTTCCTCGAGTCATCGGAAGCCTGAATTATGTCAAAAATATGGCCTCCGGAAGGGTGATGGAGAGGAGAAGGAAGTTGAGGGAAATTAGAAGGGGAGGTGAACCATGAGAGACTATGGACTCTGAAAAACAATCTGAGGGGTTTGAAGGTGGGGGGGAGGTTGGGGGAACCAGGTGGTGGGTATTAGAGAGGGCGCGGATTGCATGGAGCACTGGGTGTGGCGCAAAAACAATGAATACTGTTACGCTGAAAAGAAATAAAAAATTAAAAAAAAATATGGCCTCCCCCAGCAAGGCAGAATGGTCCAGGATACTGACTTTAGACTTCATTTGCACCTTTGAGTCTCCGAAATCTCTAGGCTGTTGCTTTCAGACTGGAACCCTACCGCTGGCTCTCGCATTTCAAGCCTATGGGCTCACAGTGCAGATTTGAACTTGCTCAGCCTGAGTAATCACATGAGCTCATTCCTTATAACGTATCATATAGATCATCTATTTCACTCTCTATATGTCACACGCACATATCCTATTGGTTTTGTTTCTTTGGATAATTCCAATACCCAATACCATACATTCTAAGCAAGGGGAAAATATTTATCTTGGCAAAATTAAATGCAGTAATATATATATACAAAATAAATAAAATAAGTATAATATAAATTAAATATATTATATTATATAAATAATATAAATATATTATAGTATAAAATATTATAATATAAAATATTATAATATAAATAATTATATGTATAATAAATATATAATAAATAAAATAAATAAATATATTTCATTTTGTTACCCTTTTTTAAGATTTTGTTTTATATATTTCTCTTATTTATTTTGAGGGAGATAGAGTGTGTGTGTGAGCAGGGGGAGGGGCAAAGGGAGAGGGAGAGTCCATGCTGAGTATGGAGCCTGATGAGAGGCTCAATCTCAAGACCCTGAGATCATGACCTGAGCTAAAACCAAGAGTCAAATGCTTAATCACACGAGCCACTGAGGCTTCCCTTTCATCACAGTCTTTAAGAAGCCCTTTAAATCTTAGAAAGTAGGATTTGAAGCCAAAGACTAAAGTTGGAAGCAGGATTCTCTCCTCATTATTATCTTGTGTGACTGGGGATGTTCACTTCACTTTACTCAGATTTACTTTCTAAAATGAAAATAATCATATTTACCTAAAAGTTCTCTTAAAAGAATTGAATATACTAAGACTATACACACACACACACACACACACACACATCAGATTTTATATATAATATATACATGTAAAATATATATTATATATATACATACACAGATGTGTATGTATATATATATATATATATATATAAAAGTTGAACCAAATGATATCACAATATTTTATGGTCAGAACAGCTGAATACTGGCAACTTTATTTTTGTCAATCTAAACTACACTTAAAGGAAACTATGACCCAAATTTCAGATCACACAAAACCAATGAGGCATAAAGGCTTTGTTACTGACATCACATCATGCCTGTCATTCTTTCATATTAATAAGCATGATGGGTATTGCTTCTTGAGCACTTTTTCGGTGCCAGATGCGGAAACTCACTATTTCAGTCAGTCCCCCAAATGACCTTATAAATCAGGGATGCTGGTCACCTTACCTTACCTTAATCACAGAAGAGAAACAAAGACATAAAACAAGTCCCCGGAAGGCCACAATCTGCAAATGGTCAAGTCCGAATCTTAAACCTGGGTAATCTGACACCACAACCAAAATTCTTAGTGATAATACCTCACTGCGTCTATGGCAAGTTCAGTTAGAAGGACAAAGACAACTTATTCGTAAAGGCCTACCTTCTGAGTCGTCAGTGAGTCCTCAGCCCAGTGTCCTGCTGCTTTTTCTGGACTGTGCCTAAAACTGAATCACACACAACCCTTCTCCCTTCTGCCACGAACAGTACACAAAGCGGCCTCCCCTGCCATCCTTCCCCACCCCTTCTTCCCTCTGCATTGTGCAGGAGCTTTGGTACTCCTTATACAATTGTAAAAAGTCTTTTTGATTCCTTCACAATAGAGTGGCCTGTCCATTTTAAAATTTCATTAGGAAATACACTCCAAGGCGAGGATGTGATGAAGTCAGGTGATCTATAAATCCAGGGAGGCAGGGAAGGTTTGGGAAGAGAATGGGCACCACTTGCCCTAACAACGCGAAGAACAGGGTTTAGTGAGAATGGATGTCTAGAAGCGCCGCATAAAGAGACTCTCAGTGAAGGCTTAAAGCTCCCAGGGCTTCAGGAAGCTGTAATTCACGAGTTCAGTAACAAAGGCCACGAGGCTAAAGCTAAAAATAAGAAGAAAAGTAAAGTTCTTTGAGGAAAATTAAATCAAGTTCAAGGTTGTTGTTTTTTGGGGTTGGGGGTAGAGAGCGAGGATGGAGGGATCTATTTTCTTGTGTTTCTTGATAGCTGGAAGTCTTTCATGTAACAGGAGAATGTGAAAGGCAAGCATATTTTTATTTCACAAAGCCCTTCCTGATTGGTTACTGACTACAATTACAAAGGCTAAATGGAGACTAATTCTGCCATCTCTAGTCTAAACCAACTTAAAATCAATGGTCCACTGCAGATTCCCCCATGGGGGAAAACAAAGGCAAGAGAGACTGGTAAGGTGAAGTGGGTCATGGGTGTCTGTGCTCCCGAGCATGCTCCTCTATCCATCAAGCTGATAGGCACAAATAAATTAAAAAAAAAAAAAAAAAAAAAAAAAAAACACCAAAGGAACCGCTCTGTGAATGGTTCCTGATTACAGCAGAAGGCATTGTTGAGAAAGGAAATGAGGCCTGAATAGGGAAGAAATTACAGTTCATCTACCAGATGCACTACAGGGCTTGGCATGTTTCTTTTTCCCTTTCTTAGGATTTCTTTACTTCAGCAACTCGAACAATTCTATTGATGAGCTCACCCATCCTCCTCTATCCTATCCCACAGGTGGTTTTCAAATCTTATTGTATGTAAGAACCACCCAGGGCTGTTGTCTAAATGCAGATTCCTTGGTCTCAGTCTCAGAGATTCTGATTGGGTCCATTGGGGGTGAAGCCTGAGAATCCATATTTATCAAGATCCCAGCTATTTTCGATGCAGGTCGTTTCTGGAACACGCTTTTACAAACGCCACTAAGGGTAGTCTATGTGTATGTATATATGTATATAAAGGTTATATTATTCATATTTCTATGCATGAAATAGTGCTGTTCAGTAAATAATATCATGAGAAAGCTTATCTCCGGCTTCCTATCTTCACCTTCATACCCTATCAGCAGTGTCCCCAGGATGGGGACAGGACTGATTACATCAATCACAAATGAGAAATCTACATGATCAAAGGTAATTTGTCTCTTCATTTAAGTATTTGGATTTTTCTTCCAGTTTTATCCAGAAACAATTGATGTATGTCACTGTGTAAGTTGAAGAAGGTATGCAGCATGATGCTTTTATTTCAGATATAGAAAATGATTACCACAATAGGTTTAGTGAATAGCTATCAACTCATACAGATACAATATAAAGAAAAGAAACAAATTTCCTTGTAATGAGAACACTTAGGATTTATTCTCTTAATACTTTGCTATATATCCTACAACCCTGTTAATTAACAGATGTCTTGTTTTACCTGCCATCCCCAATACTTCTTTATCTTATAACTGGAAATTTGTATATTTTGACCATCTTCCTCCAATACCCCCCAATTTACAAAGGTAATTTACAACTGAACATTTACCATGCTGTCTGGATTAATGTATCTATTAGCCAATTTCTGAGTATTAATTGCCGATATAATTGCTGACAGTCAAACTTAAGACTTTTATTTTGGAACAATATTTTTTACATGTTTTTTTGGCATATTGAGGTGACAGTTATGTTTACAATTCGCTCTTCTCTGTTTATTTTTTTAAGCAATTAATCATTCATTGCAGAAATACTTTTAATTAAAATGCCTTCTCACTCCTAACCTCAGAAATATGTGAAATACAAACAAAACAAGTTGAGAATGAAAACTAGAAGTTTTGACAACTCAAGTAGGTATTCCTCATGTTATGTGTTAGTTTAAGAATCACTGCATGTAAACAAAGCTAGATGAGTAATGAATATGGAATAGATTAATAAACGGAACGATCCTATAATCTCCTTAGGGAAGTCTTAGGTGAGCTCTCATTGCTTTGTTTGAAAATTTAGGAAAAAAATTATTTTTTTCAAGACTTTTTTATTTATGAGAGAGAGAGCTTGCACACACTGCTTGCAGAAGCCCCTCCCCCCAACCCAATCCCCCCTGCAGCCCTGCATGATTGCGGGGGAGAGGCAGAGGGAGAGGGAGAAGCAGGTTCCCAGCTCAACAGGGACCTGATGCAGGGCTGATCCCAGGAGGCTGGGATCATAACCAAAGCGAAGGCAGATGCTTAAACAACTGAGCCACCCAGGCACCCCTAGAAAAAAATTATTGTTTCAAATCAGTATACTTATATTTTTTAAAATCCACCAGTGTCACTGAATAGAAGAGCAACAATCATTCCTTTTCCTCCCCTTTCTTATATGTTCAGTGCCCACCACATGAAAAGTAGCCAAGAAATATGTATGGTTATTGAAGAAATTCACTAATTTGGCCAAGTGGAAGAGATACAGTTTGAATCTATAAAATAATCTTACTCCTACATGTTGTATCATAAATTAGTGGATATCAAATACAAGTTCCACTAGATGTGATTAATAATATAGTTTAAATTTTGATGTTTATAGATCTATGCTTATGGAGTCTCTGACCTTCAAGGATTCTCAAATTGCCTAATGTGAAAAGGCAATCTGATTGCTTCCTTCTCTTAACTGGAGTCTTTGCTCAAGAACAAAAAAAAAAAAACAAAAAACAAACAAACAAACAAACAAAAAACCAAAAAACAAACAAACAAACAAACAAAACACAGTACACAGAACTAGGGAAAAGACAGAAGTGGGAAATGGGAAAGCTGGGGACAGTCTCAGGGGCAGGCAAGCCCACTGGGCATCTGTGGGGCTGGATGGGTGTGGCATTACCAGCTTAAACATGCCTGGTTCCAATTAGATTACAGGAAAGCATTATCTCCAAGGACCTTGGTTCCAAATATTGGGAATTTCTTACACTTCCTATTCCTGTATTCTGTACAGATGGAAGCATGATTAATGGCTTAGATGGAGGAAGATCAAGCCTAAGTGCCTACAAAAACATATATTAACAATAGCAAGCCTGTTTTCTCTATAGAACCCATTGTGGGATCAAGGATTAGAGGCAAAAGAAAATAGGGGTGAATAAAGTAGAGGTGGAAAGGAGACTTAGTTAAAAATCTGTAACAGGTGCTTCAAAGCTCCCAGGGGTGCTATCTACATACAGCAAAGAGAGACAACTACTCCTATAACAATCATGTAGGAGCTGGGAAGTATTTATTACAGAGCAAGTAAGCCAGAATGGCTTGGAGTCTATGGACAGCAAACAGGGAAGAAGGCAGGTGTGAGGTTCTGGGGGAAAAAAAATAAAGTCATTAAGTTAAAATTATATTCTAAATAGAAATAATGCCAATCCTCTCCCTTAACCAGCTCCTGAATATTAACCACGAAGTCTGTACATCCTCTTTGCCTTGGCAAGAGAAGCAAGAGGAAATATTCAGGAAACTTGAAAATATCTAGGAAATGATTTTTGGATACTGATGTGTGGGAGTCTTTGGTTAAAAAAAAGTTGGACGCCCAATTACCACTCTCTAATGATGCTCACCAGTCCACAAGACATGTCTCTGGGCCTTCTGTTTCCAATTACATTTGGGTTTCTCCCTCTTAAATAAGTATGTCTGTATGTATCTAAGCGTTTATCTATCTATCTATCTACTTATCTGTGTCTCTATTATTTCTCCATCCACCCACCAAGTGTCATGGTTAGCTGACGAAAGCTTCCAACAAGAAAAAGAGTGCAATGTAAGCAAATGGAAAATAAACAGGAAAAATAAATTTGAAGGTAGGAAAGACAAGACATGGGGCAGAAGAAAATTATTTTAAAAAACAAAAACCTCTTATAATAATTCTCAGAGATAAAAGAAGAAATTATTTCATTTTTTAAAAAATGATGAAAGTGTAAAGAGAGAAAAATAATGACTACAGAAAAGAGCATAAGAACCAAATGAGACATCATGAAAATCTAGCACATGTAATCTGAGTAGCAGATTGAAAGGAGAGAGTAAAAGGAGAGAAGGCAATATTTTAATAGATTCTGATCTAGACTTTTTCAAATCTAATTTTGAAAATATCAATCAACAGATTCAAGGCCTATAAGGTCTCAGATGTGTAAGTACAGAGAGTACATGTAGGCATATCATGGTAAAAACTTCTGAAAACCAAGGACAAAGAGAAAAATGTTAAAAAAGAAAAAAAAAAAACAAAAAACAGGGGAACTTGGGAAGATGGCAGACAAAGTAGGAGGATCCTGAGCTCACCCTGCCCCACATTTACAACAAGGTACCATCCACATCCAAGCTAACAAACTGTACAGCAATCTGAGGCCTGGCAGAACAAATTCCACAACTAAATATAGAGAAGAAGCTGCATCTGAAAGGTTAGGAAAGTCAGAAAGGCTAAGGGAAGCTGCTAGAGGGAGGGAGACTTGTGCATGGAGAGGACAGAGAAACCCAGCCCTTGCCGTGGGGAGCTCAAAGCCAAGTACTATGGAGACTAATCTCCATAGTACTTGGCTTTGAAAACCAGAGGCCTAAATTCTGTGAGCCTGTAGAACCAGTGGGACTTGGAGCCTGGGTGAGCTGGGAAGGCAAGTGTTAGCAGGGTCACTGTCCTTGAAGACACAGAAGCCTGCAGGGAAAACATAAAACATGGGCAGTTTACACAACACTGGGGACAAACACTGGGGACAGATCTCTTCATACTGATTTTGGAGTGTGTTGGGGAACCTCTCAGAAAACGAGGGGGACTAGCAGGCACCATTTTCCTCTGCTGCCCCCAACCCCAGTATGAACCCAGGGCCACCTGTAGCAGGTGGGGCCATGCAGACACTTGTTAGTTTACCTGCTAGCAGTGCACGCTGGCTATGAGTTCTCCTGAGGACACACCCACTCCAAGCCTGCTACTCTTGGCCCTGGACTCAGAGCGAATTTTGGTAGAGTGTACACTGTGCCCAGCCACAGGATGCACGGCGGCCACCACATACCATGCCTTGCTGGAGTGCAGCCCCCACCTGCCACAGGGCTCCTGGGGTTCTGGATTAGGGTGAATGACCCAACGCAAATCTTGTGACCACCACTGCTTGCTCCCAACTTCCGCAGCAGGCACGCCCCCCTCAGACCTGGCCCGCTTGGGTCCCAGAAACACCAGAGAGAATGAGAACACCCCATGCTAGTCAGCGAGTCAGTGCAGAGGAAGGAAGGAAAAGGAAAGTGACTCAGACAAAATAGGGCATAAGAGACACAGCAAGATACTCTCCTGAGGTGCCATGTTCTGGGGAATGATGCACCACGGGGCCCTTCAGGACCTCTTCTTCGTAAAGTAGCTACTTTCAAGAGCAGAAGAAGTAGCAGCTGACTTTCTTAACACAGAGGAACAGAGAGAGGCAGGAAAAAGGAGGAGACAGAGAAAGTGATCCCAAACGAAAGAATGGGACAAGTCCACTCAGAGATCTGAATAAAACAGATATAAGTAATATGTCTGATAAACTGTAGAATTAAAACACACAAAAGGATAGCCATGGTGAACATTGAGTAATGTATAGAATTGTCAAGTCACTATGTTGTAAAAAAGAAACATATAACACTGAAGGTTTACTACATTTCAAGAAAAATATAGACAGATGATAGATATATGATAGATAATATGATGTGATATGTAAAAAAAAAAGTCCATTGGGAAGTAAAGTTTTCCATAATACTTGCATTATAAGCAGTATAAAAATAAATACTAGATAGGCCTTAATATGTAAAAGATAAAGGCTATAATCTTTGAAGTAATAAATATCAGAAATAAGGTAATAAAATGAGGTGAATAGAATAACAAATATTACTTGATAATTCTAAAAGGATGCAATTACAGATAAAAAAAGAAAAAAATAGGTAAGTATAAAACAAATAATGCCATTTTAGCTATAAAATCAAATGTATTAGGAATGATTAAATGTAATGGACTGGGGCGCCCTGCTGACTCAGTTGGTTAAGCATCTGCCTTCGGCTCAGGTCATGATCTGGGGGTTCCTGGGATCAAGTCCCACATTAGGCTCCCTGCTCAGTGGGGAATCTGCTTCTCCCCAGGCCTGTGTTCTCTCTTCAAATAGATAAATACATAAATAAAGAAGATCTTTTAAAAATTAAAATAAATGTCATGGACTAAATACTCCAATATAATCATATATAAAAATGACCACACAGGGGGTGCCTGGGTGGCTCAGTGGGTTAAGCCTCTGCCTTCGGCTCAAGTCATGATCTCAGTGTCCTGGGATCAAGCCCCGCACCCAGCTCTCTGCTCAGTAGAAGCCTGCCTACCCCCTTCTCTCTGCCTGTCTCTCTGTCTACTTGTGATCTCTCTCTCTCTGTCAGATAAATAAATAAAATCTTAAAAAGAAAATGACCACACAGAATAACTAACAAAATACAACTCTAATATTTTTACAAATAACAACTTAAAGATAAAAACACAAAAAGATTGTAAATAAAGGGATGGAAAAAATGTTCCATACAATTACTAAAAACAGCAACAACAACAAAATCCCAGAGAAAAAAACACAGGTATAACTAATCTAATGTCTGAAAATTAGTCTGTCAGGAAAGAAGTATTACTAAGGAAAAGAGATTTCATAGCCATAAAGGGTCCACTCTACATAAACATAGAACAATTCTAAACTTGCATGTAGCTAAGAATGTAGCCTGAAAATATATAAAGCAGGAGACAATGAGCAGAAAGAATAAATAAAAATCAAAAATCATAGTTGGAGATTTTAACACATTTCTCTCACTACCTAGTAAAAAGCAGATACAAAAATCAGTAAGCATAAATGAGATTTGCACTAATGATTAGCGAAATTACCCTGATTTATATAGATAGAATACTGTACCATCAACTGAAGAATCAGTATTTTTCAAATGCATCCAGAATGTGTTCCAAAACAGACCATATTAAGTTATAAAGCACGTCGGAAGAAGTTTCAAAGGATTGATATCATACAAAGCATAGTCTCTTGTCACAGTGGAATGAAACTAGAATCATTAGCAAAAAGTTCATCAGAAAATCCCCAAATGTTTGAAAATTAAGCAATGCATTTCCATATCATAAGGAAAATTAGAATGTGTTTTAAGCTGAGTTATAAAGAAAATTAAATAAAGCACAACTTTTAGACTGTAACTAAAGCTGAACTTAAAGAAAAATTTATAGCATCAAATGTATATATTAGAAAAGAGAAAAACTAAAAATAAATAAGGTAAGCATCATGTACAGAAAGTGGAAATAGAAAAGCAAATTAAAACCAAATAAAATGGAAGAAAGGAAACAATAAAAAGAAGAGCAAAAAAATCTATTATATGAAAAAATAACATATAGAATAAAAAAACATTAAGAAAGTTAAAGGTTAATTATTTGAAAAGATCAATGAGAATAATAAAACTCTCAGTAAGACTGAACAAGAAAAAGATATAAAACCTGTTACCTAGGGGCGCCTGGGTGGCTCAGTGGGTTAAAGCCTCTGCCTTCGGCTCAGGTCATGATCTCGGGGTCCTGGGATCGCGCACCGCATCAAGCTCTCTGCTCAGCAGGGAGCCTGCTTCCTCCTCTCTCTCTGCCTGCTTCTCTGCCTACTTGTGATCTCCGTCTGTCAAATAAATAAAATCTAAAAAAACCAAAAACAACAAGAAAAACTTGTTACCTATATCAGGATCACACCTTATCTGCAGACATTACAAAGTAAATAACAAGATAATGTAACAAATAAATAAGAAGTATTTGTTTTTGTCAATAAATTTGAAAATTTTAAAAAATGAGTAAATTTCTTGTAAACAGCAATTTGCCCAAATTGGTAAGAATCGGAAAAATAGAATTTTCCTATACGCATTACTGAAACTGATCCTTGATTAAATACTTTACTACAAGAATAATTTCAGGCCCAGATGACTTCAAGAGTAAATGCTTTCACATTTTATTGGAGGAAATAACACCCACCTTTTACAATCTTCCAGAGCATAGATGGAGAACACTTCCCAACACAATTTTTAAAAGTCACCTTGAAGGACATTAAAGCACTTTAAAAGACACCACAAGTGACAGAAATATTTTTAATAGAGAAAATAATAGAGGCAATTTCTCTTATGAATATAGTTGAAAGGTTCTAAACAGAATATAAAATCAAATTCAAAACTAAAACATCATTTCCAAGTATAGTTGATTCCAGAGATGCAAAATTGTTTCAACATTAGAAAATCAGTATAATTCACCACATTAATAGAATATTGAGGAAAACCACCTGATCATCTTAATGAATACAAAGAAAGAATTTAATAGAATTTAACATCAATTCATGATTACCAAAGGAAAAAAAATACAATCATTCTTAGCAGTCTTAAGAAAATAGGGAGAAATATTTCTTAATATGTATGATAGAGATTATTTTTTTTAAAAACCCTACAACAAATACAGACCTAAAGGTTATTTTAAAAAAAAAACATTTCCCTCTGATAGGGCGCCTGGGTGGTTCAGATGGTTAAGCAACTGCCTTCAGCTCAGGTCATGATCCTGGAGTCTTGGGATTGAGTTCTGCATCAGGCTCCCAGCTCCACAGGGAGTCTGCTTCTCCCTCTGACCTTCTTTCCTCTCATACTCTCTGTCTCTCAAATAAATAAATAAAATGTTAAAAAAATAATTTCCCTCTGAGACTGCAAGAGGATAAGGATGCCTGCTATCCCCAATTCTATTCATCATTGTGGGGATGGTTTTAGACAGGGTAAGTCATAAAACTAAATAAGAAGTATAAGTATTAGGAAAGAATAGTAATTGTCATTATGTATTGGACATTCAAAAATAATCTACATATAGTGTTTGGAATTAAAATGTGAATTAAACAAGGTAACAAGATACAAGGTCAAAAATACAAAATACCAATTGTATTTTTTTCATATCAGCAAAAATCAATTAGGACATAAAACAAAAGCTATACTATTTACAAGAGCATGAAAGAAACATCAAACACTTAGTAATAAATGTAATGAAAGGTATTGAAGAGCTGTATACATAAAACTAAAAACATTACAGAAAGAAATTAAAGATGACCTAAGTGCATGCAGAAATAAAGTGTTTATAGATTGGAAGAAATAATATTGTAAAGATGTCAATTCTTTCCAAATTGATCTATATATTCAAAGCCACTCCAATTAAAATCCCAGCAGCCATTTTTTTAAAGGAAAGTGGTTAAGTTTTTTCCAAAATTTATATCAGTAATATGTGGAATTAATATAGAAATTCTTAAAGAGAAAGAACAAAATGGAAATAATTATAATAACAGATATTAAGATATTATTTTTTAATAAAGCTATAGTATTGGCAAAAGCCTACACAACTTATCCAATGACGAGAACAGAAGATTGAGAATAGACCCTTACTCTCACTTACATATTAACCAGATTTATGGCAAAGTGTCAAACAATGTTTTGAGAAAATATAACCTAGTTAATAAATAATGTTGGGTTAATTAGATTTCCATATAAAAAGAAACACAAACTTTCTCCTCTCTGATATCACACAAAAGTAAATTTCAGATGTGATATAGACCTAAATAAGAAAGAGAAATACAAAGTTTCTAGAAAAAAACAGCTATTATTTTCATGATTATGAGTAAGCAGATTTCTTAAATAGGACCTCAAAAAGCATTAGCTATTTATGAAACAATAGATATAATAGATTCTATTAAAGTTAAGAACTTTTATTCATCAAAAATCACCAGAAAAGAGCCTGAAAATAAGCTATAAATGGAAGGCATTTGTAATACATATATCTGTCAAGGGATTACATGCAGAATACATATAAAATGCTTAAGAGTTTATAAGAACCAGAAAAAATCCAATCAATTGGGCAAAACCTTGAACATCAGTTCACAAAAGAGATAACCCTGTGGCCAGGAAACATTAGAAAAGGTGTTTTGATTTCATTAGTTACCAGCTAAAAGCCAATTAAAGCCACAGTTAGGTAAACATACAAAAATACATATACCTCAGCATGGCTAATATTGAAAACAAACACACACACTGGAAATATCAATTGATGAGACTGTGTACTAGTTGATATTCTGATTACTCATCAAGGGTAAATTAGGTCAACTACCTTGAAATTGTTTGATAGTATTTACTAAATCTGAACATAAATGTATCCTATTACCCAGCAATTTGACTTGTAAGTTTATTCCAAGCAGAAAAGCATTCATATGTTAATTAAAGGACATGTACAATAATGTGCATAGAGGAATCCTTCATGGTACTGCCAAAGTGGGAACAATCCAAGTGTCTATAAATAATAGAATAGAAATGTATGACATATACATAAAATATAACACTATCCCAAAGTACAAAAATAGATGACTGTTACAGAGACAATGACATAGATGAATCTCATAAACATACTACTGCATGAAAGAAGGGAAATATGAAAGAATTCAAATTGTATGATTCTATTTGTATAGGTCAAGAACAAGCCAAATAATCCATGGTGATATAGATCAGAATAAGGGTTACTTTTGCATGTGGCTTAAGATTTGTGCTCTTCATTTTATATATACAATACTTAATTATAGACATTGGCCAAGTTTAAAAAATTGTTAAATTGCTGAAATTTAAAAATAAGTAAATGGAAAACAATGAGTTCTACTATACACTTAATACAATGGTTAAAATTAAAAAAAAAAAAAAAGGAGAAGAAACTATACATAAGAGCAGGGGGAAGAGAAGTTAAAAATAAAGCTCCCCTACCCAGCGAATGCACTACTAGGTATTTACCCTAAAGATACAGAGGTAATGATCCAAAGTGGCAACTGCACCCAACGTTTATAGCAACAATGTCCACAACAGCCAAACTATGGAAAAAGTCCAGATGTTCATTGACAGAGGAATGGATAAAGAAGATGTGGTATATATATACACAATAGAATATCATTGCCATCAGAAAAGATGAATACTTACCATTTACATTGATGTGGATGGAACTGGAGGGTATTATGCTGACCAAAATAAGTCAATCAGAAAAAGACAATTATCATATTGTTTTACTCATATGTGGAATATAAGAAACAGCACAGAGGATCATAAGGGAAGGAAGGGAAAACTGAATGGGAAGAAATCAGAGAAGGAGACAAACCATGAGAGACTCTTAACTATAGGGAACAAACTGAGGGTTGCTGGAGGGGAAGTGGGAAGGGGAATGGGGTGACTGGGTGATGAGCATTAAAGAGGGCACATGATTTGATGAGCGCTGTCTCATATACAACTGATGAATTACTGAATTCTACATCTGAAACTAATTATGTACTATATGTTGGCAAATTGAAATTAAATTTAAATAATGATGTTAACTGGAAAAAAAAAAAAGAAAGGCAAATCAAGAAAGAGGCCTTCACTATAGGGAACAAACTGATGGTTATAAGAGGGGAGGTGGGCAGAGGATGGGTTAACTAAGTGATGGGGATTAAAGGGGTAATTTGTAATGAGCACTGGGTATTGTATGTAAATGCTAAATAGCTAATTTCTGTACCTGATAATAATATTACACTCTATGTTAACTAGCTAGAATTTAAATTAAAAACTTAGAAGAAACATATGCAAATTTTTAAAAATCTAACTAGGAGGATGGATAATCCAGATTGTAATACACACCAACAGAAGAAACTAAATATATTACAAATGTATGGCAGAACCCCACTGAAGACAGTGGGCAAAAAGTGCTCCTACCTGAGTGACTTTGGAAATCACTGGAAACTATAAGACTAAAGGCAAAAACAACTACACAATTCCAGACTTCAAGTTTTATTACTAAACTGTAGTAATGAAAACAGTATGGTATTGACACAAAAATAGACACCTAGATCAATAGAACAGAATAGAAAACCTGGAAATAAACCCACAATTATATGGTCCCACACTCTTGGAAAAATGAGGTAAGAGTATATAGTAGGAGAAACACAATCCCTTCAACAAAGGGTGTTGGAAAAACTGCACAGCTACATGCAAAAGAATGAAACTGTACCCCATTTTTTACACCATATACAAACATAAACCCAAAATGGATTAAAAACGTGTATGTGAGAGCTGACATTATAAAAATCCTAGAAGGGAACACAAGCAGTAATTTCCTTGACATAAGCCATAACAACATCTTTCTAAATATATCTCCTGAGGCAAGGGATACAAAATCAAAAATTAAATTATTGGGACTACATCAGAATAAAAGCCTTCTGCACAGTAAAGGAAACCTGTCAACAAAACTAAAATATAACCTACTGAATGGGAAAAGATATTTGCAAATGACATATCTGATAAATAGTTAGTATCCAAAAGCAAAAAAAAAAAAAAAAAATCCAATTAAACATGGGTGGAAGACATGAGCAGACATTTCTCCAAAGATGTACAGATGGCCAATGGACACATGAAAAGATGATCAACATCACTCATCATCAAGGAAATGCAAATCAAAAATACAGTAAGGTATTATCTTATACCTGTCAGAATGACTAAAATCTAAAACACAAGAAACAGAAAGTGTTGGTGAGGAGGTGGAGAAATAGGAACATTTTATTATTATTATTATTATTATTATTTTATGTTAGTTACCATACAGTACACCATTAGTTTTTGATGTAGTGCTCCATGATTCATTGTTTGCATATAACACCCAGTGCTCCATGCAATACACGCCTTCCTTAATACCATCACTGGGCTCACCCATCCCCGCATCCCCCCCAAAACCCTCAGTTTAATTCCCAGAGTCCGTAGTGTCTCATGGTTCATCTCCTCGTCTGATTTCCCCTTCTTTGGTTTCCCCTTCCTTCTCCTAATGTCCTCCATGCTATTCCTTATGCTCTACAAATGAGAGAAACCACATGATAATTGACTTTCTCTGCTTGACTTATTTCATTTAGCATAATCTCTGCCAGTCCATCCCTGCTGATGTAAATGTTGGTTATTCATTCTTTCTGTTGGCTAAGTAATATTTTATTGCATACATGGCCCACCTCTTCTTTATCTACTCATCTGTTGAAGGGCATCTCAGCTCCTTCCACAGTTCGGTTATTGTAGACATTGCTGCTGTGAACACTGGGGTGCACACGGCCCTTCTTTTCACTACATCTGTATCTTTGGGATAAATATTCAGTAATGCAATTGCTGGGTCATAGGGTAATTCTAGTTTTAACTTTTTGAGGAACCTCCACACTGTTTTCTAAAGTGGCTGTACTAATTTGCATTCCCACCAATAACAAGAGGGATCCTCCTTCTCCACAACCTCTTCAACATTTGTTCTTTCTTGTCTTGTCAATTTTGGCCATTCTAACTGATATAAGGTGGTATCTCAATGTGGTTTTGATTTGAATATCCCTGATGGTTAGTGATGTCGAACATTTTTTCATGTGTCTGTTAGCCATTCATATGTCTTCTTTGGAGAAGCATCTGTTCATGTGCTGCCCATTTTTTGACTTGATTATTTGTTTTGGGGGTGCCAAGTTTGAGAAGTTCTTTATAGATCTTGCATACCAGCCCTTTATCTGTAGTGTCATTTGCAAGTATCTTCTCCCACCCATGGGTTGTCTCTTTGTTTTATTGACTGTTTCCTTTGCTGTGCAGAAGCTTTTTACCTTGATGAAGTCCCCAAGTTTCATTTTCACTTTTGTTTCCCTTGCCTTTGGAGACATGTCTTGAAAGAAATTGCTGGGCTAATGTTGAAAATGCAAATGCTTGTGTTCTCCCCTAGAATTTTGATGGATTCCTGTCTTTCATCCATTTAGAGTTTAACTTTGTGTATGGTGTAAGAGAATGGTCGAGTTTCATCTTCCGTATATAGTTGTCCAATTTTCCCAGAACCATTTATTGAAGAGACTGTCTTTTTACCATTGGATATTTTTTTCCTGCTTTGTTGAAGATTAGTTGACCATAGAATTGAGGATCCATATCTTGGCTCTCTGCCAACCATGCAAAGAAGAAATAATACCTATTCTCCTAAAGCTATTTCAAAAAAATAGAAACAGAAAGGAAACTTCCAAACTAATTGCATGAGGCCAGCATTACCTTGATCCCCAAACCAGGCAGAGACTCCATCAGAAAGGAGAATTACAGACCAATATGCCAAAATTCTCAACAAGATCCTAGCTAATAAGATCCAACAGTACATTGAAAGATTATCCATCAGGACCAGGTGGGATTTATCCCTCAGATGCAAGTGTGGTTCAACATTCACAAACCAATCAATGTGATAGAACACATAAATAAAGAGAGGAGACAAGAACAACATGGTCCTCTCAACTGATGCAGAAAAAGCATTTGAAAAAAAAAATACAGCATCCTTTCCTCATTAAAACTCTTCAGAGTGTAGGGATAGAGGGAACATTCCACAGTTTCATAAAAACCACCTATGAAAAGCCCACAGCAAATATCATTCTCAACAGGGAAAGGCTGAGAGCCTTTCGTTTAAGATCAGGAAGACATCAAGGATGCCCACTCTCACCGCTATTGTTTGACATAGCCCTAGAAGTCCTAGCAACAGCATTCAGACCACAAAAAGTAATAACATGTTTTCAAGTTGACAAAGAAGAAGTCAAACTCTCTCTCTTCACAGATCACATGATACTTTATGTGGAAAACCCAAAAGACTCTGCCCCCAAATTATTAGAACTCAGACAGCAATTCAGTAATGTGACAGGATACAAAATCAATGCACAGAAATCAGTGGCTTTCCTATACACTAACAATGTAACTATAGAAAGAGAAATTAGGGAATCAATTCCATTTACAATAGCATGAAAAAATCTTAAAATACCTTGGAAGAAACCAAACCAAAGAGGTAAAAGATCTATACTCTAGAAACCTCAGAACACTTATGAAAGAAATTGAAGAAGACACACAAAATTGGAAAAACATTCCATGCTCATGGATTAGAAGAATAAACATTATTAAAATGTTTATGCTGCCCAGAGCAATTTCTGATTTCAATGCCATCCCGATCAAAAATGCCAATGGCATTTTTCAAAGTGCTGGAACAAACTATGCTAAAATTTGTATGGAACTCGGAAAAGCCCTGAATCACCAAGGAAATGTTGAAAAAGAAAAACAAAGTTGACAACATCATGTTACCTGATTTCAAGCTATATTATAAAGCTGTGATCACCAAGACAGCATGGTACTGGCACAAAAACAGACACACAGATCAATGGAACAGAAGGGAAACAGGAACACTCTTGCACTGTTGGTGGGATGCAAACTGCTGCAGCCACAGTGGAAGACAATATGGAGGTTTATCAAAAAATTAAAAATAGAACAACCCCAATGGCCCACTAATTGCACTACTGGGTAGTTACTGAAAGAATATGAAAACAGTCATTCTCAAAGGAATACATGTACCCCTATGTTTACTACAGCATTATTTATAATAACCAAATTATGGAAGCAAAATATGACCATCAACAGATATTGGGTAAAGCAGGTGTGGTACACACACACACACACACACATGGTGGGGTATTATTTGGCAATAAAAAAAGAATGAATGTTGTCATTTACAAAAACATGGATAGATCCAGAGAGTTTAATGCTAAGCAAATTAAGTCAGAGTAAGACAAATACCATATTATTTCACTCATATGCAGAATTTAAGAAACAAAACAAATGGACAAATTAAAAAAGAGACAAACCAAAAAAAAAAGACTCTTAACTATAGAAAGGAGACAGATGGTTACTGGGGGGGAAGTGGGTTAAAGGGAGATGGGTTAAAGAAAAAAAAAAAAGAACTGCATATAAGCATTGAATTCTAGCTGATAAAGCTGTTTCTCACAAAGGTATGGAAATAATGATAAATATGTGTGTATAGACAGTCAATATACATATATGTATTTTCTAGCTCTGTCCACCTCAAGGACTTAGGACCCCTGCTTCCCCATACCAATGAAGACACCCAGTGCCCAGATCTTGTTTCCTAATACTATTCTCCAATAAAGGAATATGGGCTTTATGGAGAAATTGAAGATTCTAGAGCAGGGGAGGCAATATACAAGATGAACTTTTTTTTTTCCTAATGTTGTAAACATTTATTTAAAAAATACTACAGAAAGATGTGGATTCAAAAACCACAGAGTCATATACAGAAACAAAATGTACACGACAAAAAAAAAAAAAAAAAAGACAACTAGAAGCATTTGAGAAGAGAGAATAGTGGAAAACTATTTACATGTCATTTATAAAAGAGTGTAATATCAAGGTATAAATGTAAAATATATTGGCAAATCATGTGAACAGAGGACAGTACTTCATGGAAACACGCAGTTGAGGGAACCCGGGGGTCCATTCTGCTTTGTCTGAAAGGCCGCTGGTGGTGTTCGAGCACCTCCCCCAGTCTGCAACACAGTAGGCTGGGGGTGCAAAGAGGTGACGCGCCGTGAGGAGCATCCTATAGTACCAGGAAGGAAAGAAGTACTAAAGTGAACAAACAAACAAACAAACAAAAAAAAACCCCACAATAACAAAAAAGCACAATGATAGATAGCTCAAAGAGACACAAAGCCAATGAGAGAGCTCCCACTGCCCAAAGCTAGAATAATTTGAGTAACAAAATAAATGGCATACTAACTAGATCATAACTCCAGGATAAAATAAATGTCCATGTGTCCATACTGATAGAAATGAATGATTGAACACTTAACTAAGTGGGGGAGAAGAAACAAATCTCTCATGCAAAATTCTGAGCTCTGTAAATAGATGCTACTTCCTCAAAGAGGTAAAATGTAATTCTCACCCTTTAAGTATAGATTTTGCTTTCCATGGGTACCATATGGAAAGAAAAAAAGAAAACTTTACAGCAGGAAAATCTGGTATACTGTACCTTAGCCAGGTGATCCAGGTTAATATAATCAGTAATAAGTCATATTAATTACATATACCCATGATTCCATGTGTGTGAAATGGTTCTTCACCTCTGTAATCCAGCTCTCAAAAGTCTGTAGCTTCAATTTAATGATGAGATAAAAGAACAGATAAAGCTAAATTGGGGGACATTCTATAAAATACCTGCTCTGTACACCTCATGGTCATCACCACTACTGTCAAGATCATCACAAACAAAGAAAATCTGAGAAGCTGTCATGCCCAGAAAAGCCTAAAGATATATGATAATTAAATGTAATATGGTATCCTGGATGAAATTCTGGAACACAAAAATGAGGTTAGAGAAGGAACTAACTGAAAACAAATAAGTGCCTTCTTACCACAGAAAGCAGCACATCAGTCTCATAAATATGAATAGAATATGGGGTTTATTTAATAATAATATATCAATATTGATTATTTGTGATAAATATGCCATACTAATATAAGATGTTAACAGTAAAGGAAATTGGATGTAGGGCATTCAAGAATTTCCTATACCATCTTTGTCCTTTTTTCTATAAGTCTAAAAATGTTCGAATATAAAAAGTTTGTTTCAATAAAAATATTAAAAGCATTTGATAAGTAGAGAAAATCCCCAAGGAGGTAGAATTGTTTAAATGTACAATGAAAGATAAAAATAAGGAAACTATTGAGAAGTTTTAACATACAACTTAAAAGGAGTTTCCACCTACTCCCCCTCTCAAAAAAAAAAAAAAAAAGAGAGAGAGAGAGAGAGAAAATTATGGGGGAAATCATTACACAATTCAATATAAAAACACCTAGAGCTGAAGAATATTACTTCAAATTGAAAGAGAACAAGTGATAAGAATGCAAGGGGAGAAAAGAAAACCTCTCTGGGGGAAAACTCAAGATACACAATGACAGAAGATTAAGAATAGTATTGCAATTGCCCCCCTGGAGGGTAGATGGTGATGGAAGCATGTCTGAAAAGTGCTTAGGAAAAGAAGCTTGAACTCTATACCCAGCCAAACTAACAGTCTAATTGGAAGACATAATAAAAGCATTTTCTGATACATATGCCTCAACAGGTCACTTCCTAGAACCCTGACTCGGAAAGCTGAGAAAAGGAAAGGTGAAACAGAGGATCCAACATGGAAATAGACACACACAGTGGGGTATTATTTGGCAATAAAAAAAGATATGGAAAGATAGTGAAGGAAATTCTGAGGATTATTTGTAGAGATAAGTTCTGGAAATAGAAAACTCTACTGCAGCCTTTCAGAGCAACCAAGGTGGAAGCAGTAGAGGGGGGGATTCCAGGGGAATATTTAAAGAAAATAAAAGGAGAGTAAATGAACAACAGGTTTCGCTAAGTGGAAGACTGTGTCAACTGACATCTTACAAAGTTGTTAGTGGGAAAGAAAAAGTTTGATAAGATCCAAAGGAAAATGAAGGGAAAAAAAACAAGCGTTAACTTCTTTGAGGCTGGGGGGAGGGGAAGTTGTTCTATAAGAAAGGGATTTATTTTAACAGTAGTATACAACAAGACACGCCTGTAAATTACATGGTCATGGTCATAAAAAAACAATATAATTAATATGGAATTAACCAAAAGATGAAACAGTATTATGTTTTCATGATGGGGAAAATGAAAGGAAGATTCGATGGATGTAGCACAATAGAGAGTTTACTAACAATGTCTAAATTTGATGAATAAAGAGATTGCAGCATACACTTAATAAGTACAAATATTAAATTAGTTTACTGTAGGATACAAGAAATAGGTGAGGAATGGTAAAAACAGAGGATTGTTGGTTTAGTTGTTGCTGTTATTGCTATAAGCCTTTAGCATCTTTGATTAAAAAAAATCTATGCTCATATGTTTACTTAGATACAAAATAAACATTAAAGACAATAAACAACAACAACAATAATAATACATTTATTAATTCCCTATGAAAAGGTCATGTACCACAAATATGCAAAGGCACATCTATCAAGAAACAAGTGCAATTGTTTCACATTTATCCACAGTAATCCGGAATGTTTCCTTAGGGTTCAGATAGACATAGTTTCATATGATCACTCCAGCTGATAAGCCAGTAATATATTCAGCGGTCATATAGAAACCATCATATAGGGGTGCCTGGGTGGCTCAGTGGGTTAAAGCCTCTGCCTTTGGCTCAGGTCATGATCCCAGGGTCCTGGGATTGAGTCCCACATCGGACTCCCTGCTCAGTGGGGAGCCTGCTTCCCTCTCTCTCTCTGCCTGCCTCTCTGTCTGCTTGTGAGCTCTCTCTGTCAAATAAATAAATAAAATCTTTAAAAAAAAAAAAAAGAAACCATCATATAGGTATTTTATCATTGGTGAGATTATCAAGTGATATGTAAGTATTAATAAGTCTTCCTACTTTTGGGCATTCATTTCAATCGTCCAAAAGATTGAAATCTATAGAGCAATGGTAAGCCTTTTCTTTTTTTTTTTATTTTATTTTTTATAAACATATAATATATTTTTATCCCCAGGGGTACAGGTCTGTGAATTGCCAGGTTTACACACTTCACAGCACTCAATGGTAAGCCTTTTCTTGAACATCATATTGTGTATGAAATTTGTGGTAATGATGATAACACTTCTATGCCAGGAAGGGACAAATTTTTGACAGAATCTATCTATTCTCTCTGAAATCTGTATTTAGTCATGGAAACTCTATTTTGTTCTCAAGAATTAGATAATTGGGCTCATTCAATGGTGCATCAGAGAGGAACAAGATTTTTAATTGTGTTTATGATGAAATATATGTTAATAAAAAGTATAAAGTATGGTAACAGTCTATTAAAATGATTAAGAACTTCTAGAATAAAATATATGGTATACCTGGTATATTAGAATACATCTGTACACATCAATATCTCTATAGGTATTGTGTTAAAGCCCATCTTTGGGATTCAAACTGATAACCCATGGGCCTAGTGAAATATAAATGTTAAAATATATCAGAGACAGAAAAGCCCAAACAAAGACTGATTGATCCAAACTTTAAGATGTAACATTTTTCAAAAAAAATTTAAAAATAAAAAATAAAGATAAATAAATTTTAAAAAGATGTAACATTTTTCAATGTTACATTAAGCTTTTAACATGCATAGAGAGCAGATTTCCATGCACTGTTTTTTGTTACATATGCAGAGCTCACTTGAGAGATGGTCTTTTATCCTAGCCTCTTGTTGGACCTGCCTGCCAGAAGGGGTCAGGCCATGGCCAGCATGGAGGGTGTCTGTTTCCATGTGTGGTCATTAAAGAAAAAGCATTGCCCTTTCCCTTCTAAAGTTGTTAAATCTTATTTCAAGGTCATGCTTTCTCCAGAGATATGATGTCCCAGATTTGGAGGCCTGGGGTTCAATGTGTTTGTTTATGGGCTAAATAAATCAGCCAAAGTAGTTATCACCTGGGCATGGGGTTTCTTTCTTTATTTACTTTATGTGACCTACCTGGACAACTTAAAAAAAAAAAAAATCCTAATGATCTCGACCTTTTTTTTTTTTTTTTTAATTCAGCAGCATCTTTTGGCATGGTTGCAGATATATTCTAGTTGAAATACTCTGAATCTCAATTTTAACATATTCATACTATGTACACTTACACACATGCGTTAGAAAAGAATCTAATAGTTCTTGTGTGAGGACTTGGACTTGAATCCCTGCCATCTCTTGACCATATGACCTTGGGAAAGCATTTAAATCTTTAAATAGTTACAAAGATATTGGCTTACCAACATGGCACAAGAATTGAACGTTTCTAAAGACAGGACATATTTTAGAGCAATCATAAACTCTAAAGCATATTAAATATTACTTATTTTTAATCTTTCATTGGTTAGATCACTTTCAGCTTTGGTTTACCTTCCCTGCTTCTCGGGAGCAATTCATATGCTTTAGAGCTGTCCCCAAAGGCTCATTACTGTTGGAGGCCACGTCAATGTAGTTTCAGCTATGGGACTCCCAACAATGCTTTCTACTTCCCATTTGTCCTTTCTCATATTTTCTTGAGTCATATGTGCTCCCTTCCCTCTGATGGACTTATTTTCATCTATTTCTTGTCTCCCATCCAGTGCTAAAAATACAAACTATTCCACCTAGATCTTTGACACATTCGTTTTATTTCCCCCTACATTTCCCCAGCAGTACAATGAACAGACACTTTGAAAGCCTAACTTTGTAAAAGAATGGCTTGTGTTCAGTTAAAGTTTTGCAGTGTGATACTTAAAAATACATTTTTCCTGGGGACTCTAAAATGTCTAACCTGTTCCACTCATGTATCATTGGCCCAAGGCTCACTCATGGATATCGCCCAAGCTCCTTTTCTGGCTCTTTCTGCTCCTGGTCACCTTTCACAGACTGCCCAACTTTCACTCTTACTGAATTTAAACCCTGACATTGAACTACTTTAGTGGCTCCATGTTTATACACACACACACACACCACTACCACCACCACCACCACCACATGTATATAAATATATGTATATAAAATGAATAAAATTTATGCCAAGTGGCCAAGATTTTATCAAATTTAACAGCTAAATAGACTAAGGGACTTGAAAAAATTTCCATTCCAGCCACCTAAATTATGTTGCAAATTTGTGAGGTCAGTGAGCATTCGTCTGTGCTTCTGGCCTCATAAAGAGATTCCACAGCCCCTTCTATAATCTGTTCCAATGTTTAACAACTTTTATTCCTTAGAAGTTTCTCTTTATTTTTTTTAAGAGAAAAAGGAAACCTGCAGAGTGTGTGAATAATTCATTTGCTTTTGCATTTACATGCTTTCCCGTTTGGTTAGGTTTTCCTCGTTTTGACTTTTCAGCATTTTCAGCTTTAGTTGTTCTTGAATTAATGCTGAAAATAAATACGGGGGGTGATATGCTAAGAAAAAATGCAGGGAATCCTTACTTCTGAATGAGGTTTCCAGTACTGGAAGTTCAGCCAGATCTATTTCTCCTATTTTGAAGATAAAATATGCACTGGTAAGACTTATTAACTAAGTATTAAGTTGACCAATAGCCACATGTGACAACTCACATTTTACTCTTTTTTCACACTTTTTTTTAAATTTTTTACCATTTTTCACCTATGTAGAGTATGCAGCACTATGCGCAGGCCTCTTTCTGAGTGGCAGGAAAAACTTCAAGAATGGAAATACAAATGCAAATGGAAAGCAGGAGAAATTGGTTTCTGAGACCAACTTCATCTTTGTCTTCTAATTTGACTTATGCACTAGGATACAATGTCAGTTGGCATAGTGGGAGGGAGTCAGATGGTCCATAAAAAGCTATATTATAGGCTACTCATCTAAGGGAAAGATACAGACATTCATAATTATTGATATTCAACACATGCAACCTGCAAACATATCTCAAGTAAATTTCTCCAGCTATGCTGTTTTCCTTGCACTGATGGAGGACTCTGGATGCAAAAGGACATAACCTCTATTCCAAAACACCACACACTTTGAAAACCAATGCAGACCCTTCCTTTCAAGGGAGGTGATTTTGTGAAACTTGGAAGTAAGCTTGCATAGATAAAATTTGCTCCTCTATGAGCCAACCCACCAAGTATTTCTGATCTTACTTGTCTGCCTATAGCTTCTGACATACTTCAAGCAGATTCCCCTCCATGCCCAACAACTAGTATGTTCAGAGCACTCACCTACTTCTGCTTTGGTGGGATAGATGCTCTTTTGCTTTCTCATTTAAGAAACAGACTGGAACTTCTCAATTTAAGCAAATCAACAAGACCTGTGGAAATTGAGGACACACAGTACGACATGTATATACTGAGGTGGCCCTGAATTTCCCCATGTTGATGAATCTACTGAGTCGAATCATGAACCCAGTTTCCACAGAAGGGGCACAAGAATTTTTCCTCCAAATAAAAATCAGTTTAGCTTTACCAATTCATGAGTATCTTGTGATAGCTTTTCTGCATTGTAGATTATCCACCACAAAACTTTAATACTGAACTACCTTTTTTCTTGACACCCAATCAGCATGTCTTCCTGGGAACACAAACTCATTTTAATAGTAAGTTAAATAAAACCACATAGAAAAGGGGGGAAAATTGAAAAGTTATTATATTTGAAAGCCAAATATAAATGACTTTGGGATCTCTCTGCATCCCTATTGCTTTCTGTTTAGGCAGGTAATCAAATATTGGCACCAATTTCAGGGAAAACCTGGAAATGACAGAAAATATGTATTTGCATTTCTGGAGCTCCTTGTCCAATTCAGTGCCGCAGAACTAGAAATGGCCATGGTACAAATATTTCTGGATGAAATGTCTGTTACTAAACTCGCAAGAGACTTCTCAGTCACCCAGAGAAAGAGCCTAGCATGGCAAAGAGGAAAGATTAGCATGGAAAACTATATTTAGAGTCCTGGTGGCATTATAAATTGCCCATTCCTTTTGGTCATACTTTTTATTATTACCACTTTAGTGACTGATTGAGTCATTGGACCAATAACCAATGCTGCAGTTAGATGGACAACATCATTCATCATTACTTTTCAGTGCCATTAAGGTGTTTCTATGTGTGCCTCATACGAGTGTGTGTGTGTGTGTGTGTGTGTGTGTGTGTGTGTGTGTGTGGTTTCCAATATAAATTTAAAAAGTGATTTGTCCTATGAGGAGTGTTCCTCAATGTAGTCTGGAGATTTACTGGCTTCCTGATTGTAGTCACATTTCAAACATCAAAATACCCAGAATTTTTAGTCTGGTACCAAATTTTAAGTAGTGTGATATTAACCTAAAAAACGAGTGTTGTCTCCTTCTAAAATGCCTGCCCTAAAAAAAATAAATAAATAAAAATAAAATAAAATGCCTGTCCTAAAGGAATTCATCATTGCTAAGGTTCAGTGACTATTCTGTGTCTCCCATTCCTTCCTCTAAAAAAGGGAAATTTTATATCATTTTATTAACCCTATTAGGAGGTATTTAGGGGGCAAGTAATGGTACTTTGGTTGATAAGTTGCCAGATAAGAAAAGCCATATATGTACCTGATGGAGAGGACTTTGAACAGGATGCAAAAATTGGGTTTGATATTGGGTTGGCCCCCTTTGTGAATCATATATTCTATGTGTGAGAAAAAAGGTAAACATGTATACTTGGTCGCCGGAGATGAACTGTGGCAAAGACAAACAGTGTCACACAACAATGCATGCTTTTTAACAAATACACGTATTTTTTATTGCTGGGAAGTGGCTGCCCATCCAGGGAATATTTTCTTCAGCCTCCTTTGCATAAATTGGGCCATGCAACTAGTTCTTGCTGAAAAGATATGAGCAGAAGTGAAATATGCGAGTGTAGGTGGAGGTGACCAACTAGTTGTGACTCCACTCTCTCTTCTCCCATTTGCCACCTGGATCGAAGACTCAGCAGAGACCCCGAGGTATTGGAGATGTCAAAACCAAGTAGTCAAAGAACCCTGGGTCCATGAATGACAGCCATGAGGAAAGCTGCTCAGAAAGAAATGCCTGTTTCAGACTCAACTAAAGTTTTAGGAGTTTAACCATCTCAAACTTGGCGGTTTGCTGGTTATAGCAGCAAATGTTACTTTAACTAATGTATCATACTATTTAACTCACAAATTCATTCTTAATATTTTCTGTAATATCTTCTAACACTGAAAAAACCTCTAAAAATATTCTATACATTTCATTCAACCATCTAGGATTTATTGAGTGCTAAACATGTGGTATACTATAAATACATCAATTTTCCTTAAGCAAATAGATTTAAAATACCAGATCAGATTACAATCCTAATAATACATACACATTTTGAGGAATCAAAAAAAGTAAAACTGATACTACAATATATATGTTTTCTCTTTCTCAAATTTAACCCTTACCTCTACTTCTCTCTTCCCACTCATCTAGCGCTGAAATGATACCACTCTTCTTATACCAAAAACTAATTTTGCCATTTGATGAAACAGGGAGGTAATGACATCTGTTCCTTGGTACTTACCATTTCTAATCTGTGCAAATCCTGCTAAATCCTTTCAATGTCAATGGGAAGGGGTTTATCCTCCATGTGGCCTTCCATTATTAGCAAATTAAGATGCTCTTTGGGATCTGATTTCATCACATAAGTCATTTAAATACTGTATAGAGAAGAGGTTTAATCTCAATACTAATCTCTTTGTGTCTGTGTTGAAAATCACCAATGTGTACTCTCCATCTCCCGAAATTCTCTGCAGTCCTGACTTCCAAATGGGAAAATATATATTTCTTGATCAGAGTCATATTCAAATCCAATTAGATAAAGTCTCACAACCTCATGAGGGTAATATCTTTCACTCTCAAATAAAAACTCAAATCAACTTCAGAAACAGAAAATAAAAACATTTTTAAACTCCATTCCGGTTTGGAAAATGACAAAATTGCAGTGCCTCTAAGTGAGTCTCTTATGCTGGCTGTAGAAATAATTTCTTAAGTTTCTAAGACACCAATTTGAAATTAACTGAACTGTTACTAATTCTCTTGATCTTTAGAAGGATGAAATTAAGACTGGGCCCCCCTCATATTTTATTATAATAATGCCATTACTAAGAGTTTGCAATTTCCATGGTTCTTTTCAAAACATGCTTCCTACATTATTGCAAAATAACTAACAATTCTATTTTGTTACATTTCTGGCAGCAAAAAAGAATAGCTATCTTCAGAATAAGTCTCTCAGTCAGAGAACTGAATAAAAGACACATAGCCAAGTAAATCTCTTCCACTTCCCTTCTCTCCTCTACCAGCACCTTGCTGTCTCCTTCAACATTGCTCCAGGTGATTTGTGCCTCAGAGTATATTTCTGAGGTTCTGGTCCAGTAGAATTGCAAAATGGGTTTTGCCAGGAGCACTTTTTCCTATTCATTTGAAAGAAAATTGCAACCACACATTTCTGACTCATTTACGCTTAAATCATCAACATTTTGGCTTCTGGGAGCTTTCCAATGTCCAGCTAGACTACGTTACCTTTTAATGAGCTTTAAAATACATTTTCTTTAAGAAACAGGCTCACAGAGTACTTACCATCTCATTTATTATGCAAAGTAAGCATGGTTCAAGTAGCAGTAATGATTTTAAATCCTATTCAATGTCTTTTTTTTTCCCCCATAAAATCTATTCCTTCAAATTTATAAAGCATTTGTTGTATGTTTCCCCTCATGATTTTCATCTATCTTCCTTCTGGCATTCTGACAAATATGAAACTCACCCTTATGGTTTATGTCAGAAATCTTCATAATTTCAGTACCAAGTATAAAATATCATGGTTTCCTCAACATTCAGTTGACATTTAAGTAAGGTTGCCTATGACCTTCACGTTTTCTAGATCAAGCCACTTAGCCTCATTCAACTTGCTTTCTTTTATTCTTTACCTCAGCCAGGGTTCTATTCCTGGCCTCTGGCAAGATGGTTGCTCTTTCACCACCATGTCTGAGCTACTGAGGCAAGTAAGGGACAACAGAAACAAGATGAGGTGAATTGAAATTCAAACGATCCAGGGTCACCACAGGCATTTATACATGGAAGGATATCTGTTCAGTCAATGGTTCCATTCCCTGGTAATCAAAGAGGACTTATTTCAATCCATCTCAGTAAATAACTCCTCAACCCATCTGAAACAATGTTTTTCTTGTGCAGAAATACTTTCTGAAAATCTATTTGAAATGTGTCTGAAGTGAAAATTAGAAGAGCTGAAATCTAGTTCAATTCCTGACACCGATTATCATTGTGATATAACGGTAATAGGTAACATTTAATGAGTGTTGATTATATAGTCTAGATACCATAGAAGTGCTCATACAATTTTGTGAAAGAGATACTATTGCTGTACTCATTTTGCAGATTGAACAGCTGAGGCAGAAAGAGGTTAGATAAGTGGTGAAGTCATAATTTCAACCTGGGCATTCTAAGTCAACAGTGCTTGATCTAACCAGTATGCTCTCATCTCCCATAATCTCACTTACGTTAGAACATTCCATTACTCACAAAGAAATGGTGGCATTAGGCTGTACATTCGTTCTTTCACTGAGCAAGTATTTTTTAGGCATCTAAAATGTCCAGGTATAGTTCTAAAAAATGGGAATAAAACAGTAACAACGCAGACAGAGTTTCTGAGCTCACATTTCAGAGAATCATAGAAGATCTTTTTCACTTTAATATCTACTTAATGATTTTATGTAAATCCCATGTATCCCTCCATGCATAACTCGAGTTCCACCTCCTTTATGAAAACTTATTCTGACTATGCTCACTCTTGCTGATCTATTTTGAATAATTATTGTCTGTTTTCCATTATATTGCCATTTAATAGTTATATTTAAATCAGGTCACCATAATAAAATTTAAAAGTTATCAGAGAATGAACACTTCGGGAAAAATAAAAATGCCTTGCACACAACAGGTTTCAATTACTACTGTTTTGGATTCATTTGATGATAAGAGTTTCTGGAATATTTAAGCTCATTCTTTGTTCTCTTTTTCCTCCATTGTCTCACTCTATTTTATTTTCATCTCAGCTTCTGTGTGGTTGGCCATACCCCTTGACCCCTCTCCAAAACTTCATGTTCTTTGCAAATTCTTCAATTCATTCATTCAGCAAATCCTTATCAAATGTCTCCTAAGAATCAGATACCACGTAATGTGATGCAAAGACCAACAATCCTTGCAGACATTGAGGAAATCACAGCTTCTTGGTAGACACATAGGGAAATAAATAAACTAAGTAAGTTAAATAAAACAAACAAATAAATCTCAATATAATGTGGAAAGGGTCACATAAGGTAAAAGTAGTGCTGTAAATCAGAACCTAATACTAACTGGAAAGGGAAAGATGGCTCAAGAGCTACCATTTATGTTGTCTTCTGAATGATAACTAGAAATTTTCCTGGAAAAGAAATAAAGCCATGAAAAATTTAGGTAGTGAGAATAGGCTGTGAGAGAGACTAATGTGGCCAAAAAAAAAAAAAAAGAAAAAGTGTTTGGCAGAGATAGAACATTAGTGGGTGGCTGGAGATGAGATGGCAATTATATGTTGGGGCATAGTTAACAGACTTTGTAAGATATATTGAATGCAGTAAGCAGTGGGAAGCTAACAGAGGTTATTAAACAGAAAAGTGCCATTGAAAGGGGTACTGGAATTTTCTAGTTGGGGCATTATGTAAATTGTAATGTTGCTAATCATCTAAGAGACTCACTGCCATAAACTCTAGCATATCCTGCTTCTGTACCTCAACACCAAGCACCCTAGCAACAAGGTCTGCAGAGAATGCTGGAGCATCAGAGATTGGGAGCTGGGAACTGTGAGATCCATTCTGGACTAGTGTTAAGGGGGAAAACACCTGAGCAAATTCCCATGCCTTCTCACCAAATTATTTATCCATAGATCTCCAGAGGAGTTCAAAAGATTAACAAAGAAAATTTAAAGACAAGATTTTTGAGATTCTCTTATTGTACTCAGGTAATAAATTAGGGATTTTTAAAAGATTCTTCTTCGATGAATCCAGATTCCAATTTATAGACACATGTAACAAAGTCAGCAAAATACTTGGCATAACAAATGTTTTGTCTTCATAAGCATTCTCTGTGATTTCTAGGCGGATGGTTGATCCAGTCTTTGATCTCCAAAGCTCATGTTTTGAGGGATCAGATTGATCCTTCCTTTCCATACCTCTATTAGATCCCAGAAAAAGTAACTTTCTCTTTTTCTTTTATACCTCCACTAAGGAGCCATATTTAAAGGTATTAATTTGTTCAAGTTTACTAATGGGTGAATTTGGGATTATGAATATCTTACAGAGAGGAAAATCCTTCTCTTTGGGTTTATTTCATTTACTTTGATGGATGTGCATTGAATTTGGTCTTTCTGGGAATTATAGTGCCAGAATCGGATTTCTATACCTGACAGTGGAAGGTTAGAGAGACAAATTCCCTTTTTATCTAATCATCACGGGAAACATGATCCTATATTTAGTATACTTCAGGTTACTAAAGTTGTTGACTTGACTTTGGAATATAAAATTTCAACCGATAAACCATTTTTTTGGTCTTCCATTTACCCATTCTGCCATTATTTTGACATTTTTCCCCATGTATTATTTGACATTTTTCCCCATGTGTTCCCCATGTATTTCCACATTATTCAGGCTTTGTATTAGTCAAGACTGTCTTTTTGTTTGTTTGTTTTTATTTGTTTGTTTTTTAAGTTAGAAAAACCCAACAAGAAATAGTTTAGGCCAAACAATGGATTTGTTGTCTCATATAGTTAGAGACCATTAGGCATGGATGGATACAGAAGTTCAAACAATGTCGTCATGTTTATTTCTCTTCTCTCTCTTGGCTGTGCTTCTCTCTATATGTTGGATTTTTTCTCAGGCTGGTTCTCTCCATATGGTAGAAAACATGGCTGTTAAAACCTACAAGCCTAAACCCATATTGTCTGCCAATTGAAACAAATAGAGCTTCTGTGTTCATACGTCTGTATCTTCTCAAATAAGGACTTTGATTGGACCTGCTTTGGATATTTCCTCACCCTTACACATCACTCTATTTACGAACCGTGTGTGGTGTACTTATTCCAGGTACAATGGTTGATCTGGCTTAGGCTACATGCCTGTGGTAAGGGTTGTGGGAGTGAGGGGTAAGGCTGAGATAAGTAAGTGATACACTAGGGGGAGCGGCTGTTTGCCCTAGGACTGGAGTTTGGCAGACTGTAATGTCATCTGCGTAAAACCTAATTCGAACTAGTTCCTTTTCTATCTTTCATAGCATAAACAACCACGACCATACAAAAATATTTGCTCCCTTTCCATTCCCAAACAGAAATAAAAGACATGTTCTTTTATTCTATTCAGTTTCATATACAGACTCTCTGAGTGTGATGCATTGCACTTATGAAGCCTAGATGTAGTTCCTTAGCATCTAGCTATCTATGGATGGATAAACAGAAACATTACTTACTCCCGCAATTCACAGTAGATAATGATGGAGAGAAAATAATTACAGTTAAACTGTCATATAGGCAAGTGGCAACAGTTTGTGGGATTTATTGCCTCTTAGTAGACAGGGAAAACAAAGATTGTCTCCCTTGGAAGTGTGGTGGATTCCTTGATAATTTATCAACTAGAAAGAATTCAGCAGTAAATAGAAAGAAGCCCTATCGAAGTCAGTTTAAATAATAAAGGATTTGTTATTTAATAAAATAAGGGATCTGTAGGTTGTCACAGTATCTCAGGGATCCAGATGCCATTGTCTTGTCTTTGCTCCCCTCAGTGTGATGGCTTCATCCCCAGAATTTTCCAACACAACTCTCAATCCCCTCCCATTCTTTTTAAAATTCAGTTCCCAAGAATTGGTCATATGCATATACCTAAGTAAATCATAGCCAGTGCTATTAGTTGGTTCAGACCACTAAAGCTAGAGAGCTGTTCAGTATATTCTGAATTTTATACTACGTGGAGAAAACAGGAACACTTGAACGAAATCAAGATTTTGTTAGGAAGGAAGGGGAGTAGAGTAGATGTCTTATGTACAATCTAGAGAGTCAACTATCTAGTCAATCAGCTGACTCTTGTACACTTCAGAGTTTCTCCAGAGTTTATTGTTCTTCACAACAATACCTGTGATGAGGTGGTGATTCGTGGGTTTTTAGATTGCCGTCACACATCCTTGTTTATCAGACTTGAGAAGAAATCTTGCAATATGCTTGCTTGAAAACCGTGACAGTAAATACTTCACCAGAATTCTGGTGGTAAGGGATTTACCTTTATGGTTTCTTTATTTTAAATATTTTATTTATTTATTTGAGAGAGAGAGAGAAAGAATGAGCAGTAGGGGGGCAGCAACAGAGGGAGAGAGAGAGAAAGAGAAGCAGACTCCCTGCTGACCAGGGAGCCCGATGTGGGACTCAATCCCAGGACCCCGGGATCATGACCTGAACCAAAGGCAGATGCTTAACAGACTGAGTCACCCAGGCGCCCCGCCTTTACGGTTTCTACCTTTCAGAAACAAGTCTTTCACCACTTCCTAAACCTTCCAATAATGATTTCCATCTGGAAGCACCTCAGTGTTTAAAGCAGTGATCATTTGTCCTCTTTCACCTGATTGGATTACTGTGGAGAATGTTTTGCAGGGGAATATCATCTACCAGACTATGAGTTCATGTACAAAGAAAGTTTGGTTAGGAGAGGGTATATATGACTTCTTCCATTTCTTTATTTGTTGGCTCTAAATCTTATCTCCTGGCTTGTTTTCCATCTTCCCAACTTTTCTCATATCAACTACAGTATAGGACACAAAATTGGTGCTTTTCCAATTATCATCTGGCCTTTGCTGGTGATGTTTCCTTAGTTATAAAGAGAAAGGGCTGTTCTGATACATTTTATATATATATATATATATATCTATATATATAGATATATATATAGATATATATACACATATATATCTATATATATATCTATATATATAGATATATATACACATATATATCTATATATATATATTTGCACCTTACCAAAGGCCAAAACAGAATTTAACATCTCAATATTTTTTACCAAATATCTCAGTGATCTAGTCTAGCACCTAGTAAGAGTAAGATAAAATAGTGAGAAATGTAACCAATTGCTTCACTCCCACATCACAAAGAATGTCTATTTTCTGGTTGAGAACTGGGGACAGAACACTGACCTTCACCTGATCTCAACCTGGTTCCTATTTTAGACTATCATTTGTTAACACCTTACATTGATGAACTAATTTCGATATTTATGAGAACTCTTTTAGTTTGTAATGTTTAAAAGCCTTATTAAAACAGGTTTTCCAAAAATCAAAGTTTATTTTCCTATTTGACTGGAATGTCTAAGATTGTTCAGACTTTGGGTATGGTTAGATCTAAGGATGCAAAGGCTATCACCGGGACTCTAACTTTCTCTATCCCTTGGCTCTGTTCCTCTCTGCATGATGGAATCATTCTCAATCAGGTTCTTTCCCTGTGTCAGAGAAGATGGTTTCTGGCAGCCCCAAGTCTATATTTTTAGGACTTGCAATCCAACAGGAAGAGAGACCGTCTGTCTTCCATATCCATATATCAAATCTATCCAAAACTCCATTCTAGTGAAATCGCTGGGGTCATGTGATTCCACCTGGATAACTCATGTTGATCAAAGGCAGGAACACATATGATTAGATCAGTTAGGTCATATGATACCCACTCCTGTGGCAAGGGTGGTGGGCTGCCTGGACAGACACATCAATATCACAGGGAAGTTGGAAGTAGGTTCACAAGGCAGAAGCACTGGGACAAAAAAAGCAATGTTCTCACTAGAGGTAGGAAAGAAGAGGAGCTTGGCCAAGGCTAGGTTTGGCTACTGCATTGTACCCCATCCGTGGTATCATTTAAGCATCCAGCGTCATCCTACTCTCTCACACTTAACAGCCAATTTATGCTATGTGGGAAGATGCATTTGCCCAGTAAGTGAAAACAATCATATGGATGTATTTTAAAGAGTTTTTCAGATGAATGCTGCTTTCCAAGTGTGAAATGTTGTTATAAGAAAACCTCTGCAACTTGAAGTTAATTTATGCAAAGGGTAGGTGGGGGTTAAAAGCAGCAATACACAGCCATTTCTCAAGCTGTCTTTTTCACAGCTTACATTAAAAGACCCTCCCTAACTCCCCTAATTAAAAAAAAAAAAAAATCCACCACAGAATAAACCTCACTACTCTTTTCTTTCCCAACAATATTGCCTTCCATCTTCCTGATTTTTCCAGTGAACAGATCATGTGAAAGCATTAATGATTACACAATGCACAGCGTTAGTAAGGTAAGTGAAGCTCATAATTACCTCATTTACATTCTTTTATTCACTGAAACAGAATTCTTAATGACTTTTATGTGAAGTGTGGGGTAATCAGCCCAAATGAAGCACCCTGGTGCAGGGCAGAGAAGGGAGCCAAGTCGCTGGCTCTCAGCAGAAAACGCCTGATGAATGGTCAAACAGAGCCCAGTGGCGGAGGCCTGGATGTTACGATTTAAGAGACAAAACAAGAGGCTAGCACAGCTAGGTTGAGATGTAAGGAGAAGACCCTAAAGGCAGAGAGAACCAGTGTATTCTCCTCACATCCATGACTCTCTGTAGGACAAATCACCAGCTGTCTCTGCTGAAACTGTTGGGGGGATAAAGAACAGTAGTCAGTGAATGGGAAGACCTGCGCTCTGGTCCTGGCCTGGGCACAAGCTAGCAATGAAATGTTCAATAAATCACTTCACCCTTCTGGATTGCAGATAATCCATTTACAAAACACAAGGTGCACACTTCAGAATCACCTAAGGAAACTTCCTTAAAACAGCTTCATTTGGCATTTTCTAGTGGTTCACTCTCTCCTGGGAAACAGTTCCAATTGCATTTTGAACAAAAACCCCGGGTGATCCTTAAACAACCAGTATGCAAATTGAAAACCTTCAGAAAAAAAAATCATGTGTGTAAGAAGCTCTTTAGGTGAACCATTCTTGACATTCAGAAAAAAATCCTCAAAATAGGGGAAGGATAAAAACAGTATCCAATTAACAAGTGCACTTAGGACAGTATGGGAATTGAAAAGACAAAATGAAATATCTCAAATGTGTTGGCAATCATACTGAATTATAATGACAGCATCAGCCAGCCGGTGTGGAAGACAGAGACCATTTCCTGACATTAAGAAGCCCTAATGCTGGAGAGATGCTCCATATGAAACAGTTACCTCAGTGGGCTAAGATGGGTAGTCATTGATACTGACATTTGAGCCCCATCCCTGTAACTTTCTTAAGGTGCTTAGAGCAATCAGCCTCATATTACAGATTTTAACATAATTAAGGGTTTGGATCTCAACCCACCCAGCTTCTGCCAATGTTTATAAATCGTATAAATGAATTTATGTATTTCTAAGTCCTTTCCACCTCTAATATACCTTTACCCTTTTTGAACATGTGTGTAATGTTGACAGATTTCCAACTATCTAGAGATATTCTAGATTTTTCAAGAACACAAAGCTGATGCTGATTTTTAAATGGTAGGAAGTAATTTAAGATTATTTTAGGACACCCAAAACTTTGGGCCTCTTAACTTTGTGAGCCAAACGAATTTTATTCTATGTATCACCTCAGATTTCTACAAGAATAATATGCATTAAGAAAACCTATCTTGACATTTTAATAAATAATCTCTGACAGTTAATTTTGTCTGCATACCTTTAAGAGTTCTGAGAGGAAGGATATGACTAGTGCGTCTTCTTAATATCCCTAGCCTCCATGATTTTATCCATAGGCATCTGTTGTCATTGTGGGGGGGGGGGTGGTATCATCCGTGTACAGAGGAAAATGCACAAATCAATATAGTAACCAAAGCAATGTCTTTCTCACACTAGGTAAAATGTCAGTGTTCCAGTTTGAACAGCAAGGTTAAGATTTCACTCACCACATGCTGAATGAGTGTGGGCTCCTCCCCACAAAGTTATCGCAAAATATCTATTTGATTATCAAAATTTGTATGAATGACTGTTGTATTTCTATCTTTTTCTCTCTGATCATTATTCCTCTCCGTAAGGTTTTACAGGCAAGATACACACGACACCAGGCGAGATAGGCGCAAGGCAAGATTTATTAAAGGCACTCTTGGGCAAAGTTCTGCGACTGGGGAGAGGGGAGTCAGGGAAGTCCCGAGTGGGAGCGCTCGAGTGGGTCTTTTATCTGGATTAAGATAGGGCATAGGTTCACAGCCATATAAGGTAAGGTATTCCGGGAGTGGGTTCACAACTATATGTGGTAAGGTATTTGGTGGTTGGAGGGTAGGGGGAGTCCTGATATTCCTGTTTCCTGCATAGGTATCAGTTTACTCATGGTGACGTGTCCTCAGCATATGTCCTTCTGGCGGGATAGTCATGGGCAAAGGAAGAGGGTGGCCTGGAAGATGACGGCCCGGAGGCCATTTTTATTGTTCCTCCTGCATTCCCAGAGCCGCTGCCAACCCAACACCCTCCTATTTAAAACACCCCATTATATCTTCAAGGGTATGCAATTTACCTATACAGGTAGCCTGATATGCCCTAGCTTCCAGTATCTATCAGGACCACAATCAAATAGCTTCAGTGCCCAGAAGCAGATGGAAAAAAGACTTGGAATTTAGACCCCAAAGAGGTTAGACAATGGTCAAGGGACCTGCACAAGGCTACCTACAGCCCTGGTGTCCCAACCAAGCAGAGTCGATTTGTTCTTGCTGTCCACAGAGTCTGACCTACAGAGCTTGCCTGGTTGCTGTGAATTGGTTTTAGGAAGAAATTCTCTTTCCCTCTTGAATGGTTGTCAACCTTCCTATGAAGGCGAACACGGGTACTCATTTCTGCAAAGGATACTTATTCACCAAGCGGAACACGCAGCTAAAGGAGTCACAGTCAGGGGCAAAAAACCCACATCCTTACCATCCTGAGGCTTATGACTTCTTGGATGATAGGCTAGGCTATAGGTACATAGACTGTGGCTGCTTTGTTGTCCAAATACCTCAACTGTCATGTAGCACTGTCTCTGGTTCTGCCTAACTGCTAAGTTTCTTGCAAATATTTCTGGAAGCTAATTGGTTACTGTTCCACATTTGCTTAGGTGAAACCAACTTGCACAGCCTCCATACCACTTTTCTAGGTATTGCTTCTGTTGTGGATGACACTTCTGGGTACCTCAGTCTCCCTGGGCTATTCCGCCCCAATCAGTGTGTCCACTGGTGTCCTCCACTATTCCACCAAGTCATGGCAATCCCCACTGGGCATGGCTGCTGCTAGCTACTACCACACTCCCTCCCATTGCCCCTGAAGCTCCTTGGTCTCTGTATTGCAGCCATCCCTGTTCCTAAAACACCTCCCTGGAGACTCAGGCCACCACAATTTCAAGTTGGACTCGATTCCCAAGTGTGGAGAGTGTTCTTTCTCATTGGTGGTGCACTCTTTTAAAAGATCCGAAACAAAAAACAGAAAACAAAACAAATAAACAAAAAGATCCTAAACAACTGTTTTCTGGCCTCATTGAATTATAGAATTCAGTGCAACAGATTGTCAAGGTTTTAAAATCTTTCCTCCTAACACTTAGTGTAATGAGCTGCTGGTGGGTTCAAGCAGCAGCTGCTCTGTGGTCATAAGAATCCCTTTGGTCATAAGAATTCCAACCTATGGTTCTGGAACTCCTTTGCCAAGTTCCTTGTGCCGGGCTCTGTATTTCCTTAGGTTTATTTTCTCAAAGCCTTCTCTCTGGGTTCTCTACAAATAGTCTATCTATCTTATCCATTCCTCTTTTGAGCTAAGCATACCAAGGTATATTCTGAATCTACCCTGCACAACAAGCAGAGAGTCTCAGAAACTGGAGGCACTAAGCGCCTTTAAACATGGGGATAAAGTATAAGGCTAAATAAAGGAGTGTCTGTCCTGTGTTTTTAGAGGAAAGGGGAAGATTTCTAGATATCCTTCATTTCCTGAGTTGCCAGTAAGTGTTCTCCCCTTGAGGTGGACACAAGATTTATTCTCAAGAGAAGCCAAAGAAGGGTCAGTAACTGCAGGCATAACAGAGGAAGTAGGCTCCATAATCCCGAAATAAAAGGATTAAGTAAACGTCTGTATATATAGACTCCCATTCCTACCAGGCACGGCTTGTCTTTTTTTTTTTTTTTAGCTCTAGATTCTAGCTTGGTACAATCCTAACTCCCACCCACAGCAGGACTTATAGGTTTTTTCCAATTAAATCTTTAATGGCTTACTCTTAAGAAAATATAACATGCAATTACCACATCTTAAGGAAACCATTAACAGGAAAAATAGAAACCAAAATAACAGTACAAAACAACAACAACAAACTTTGACAACAGAGACACTGCCTTGAAGCCAAAGAAAATAAATCAAAGAAAATTTTATCATTAGATCAATCAGGTACTTTATGGCAACTATAAAAGAAGAAGAGAATGCTATGAAAAAAAACACAGAAAGTTTTTAAAAATGATTTCAAGAATAAGATATTTGATAGAATGTTTGGCTGATAATTGTGAGGCCATAAAAATAAAAAAAAAACAGAGTTAAAAGAAAATGAATGAGAAAGGACATGGAAATCAATGGGATCAATGGGATCAATGAAGTGGATCATACATAAAATTAAAAGGAATTTTAAAAACAGAACAGAGAGGAGGCATCTGGGTGGCTCAGTTGATTAGGCCTCCAACTCTTGCCTCTTGATTAAAGCTCAGGTCATGATCTCAGGTTCATGAGATGGAATCCCCATGTTGGGCTCTGCACTCAGCATATTGAGTTTCTCCCTCTGCCCCTCCCCTTCTCCCTCTACCTACAACCTCCCCTCCCCACCCTGCTCTCTCTCAAGTAAATAAATAAATAAATACTTAAAAAAACAAAACAAAAAAAAGTGAAAAAACATAGCAGGAAGAAAATTTGCAAAGCAAAATTTTTAAAAATTGCGAGAACTGAAACATGAATTCTGGTTTGAAATGACCCACTGAGTTATTTACCTCAGCACTCTGATTTTTTCTAAAAGTTCTCCAAGTCACATCACCTGGAAATATCAAGGAAAGGGAGAAAAATTACACTATTACAACTTTTCAGAGTGAGTGAGTAGCACATACAGAAAAAGAAGTAAGTGACATGGGACTGGTTAGTAGAAACAATGAAAGTGAAAGAAAATGGAGAAGTGCCCTCAAAAACCAAATGGAAATTCTATTCTACTTAAACTGTCGATTTAAGGAAACTGAAGACATTTTTAGACATGTAAAATCTTGAAAATTTATATTTTAAATGTTCTTTACAAGAAAATTAGTAGAGTTTGTGTGTGCAATTAAAACTAGGGGATAAGTCAGGCAGGGGAAGAGACTTGATCAAGGAATGAACTGCTATGGACAATATCAGTCAAAAAAGATAAATACTTAGCAAAATACCTATTAAATATGCAGAATCTTTATGATTAAAACATTGAAACTCTACCGAAGATTTTAAATCAAGACTTGTATAAACGGAAATATATATCTTCTTACTGCCTATGAAGAATCAATATTCAGAGGATTTCATTTCTTTGTAGGTTAATATATGATTTTAATGCAATCCATTAAAAATGCTGATTGGTTATATATTTGTGAAACTAGTCAAGTTGATTAAAATTAAAACTCAAATAGAGAGAAACAAGAGAGAATAAAGAATTTCTTGAAAACAAGAATAATTAGGAGGTATTCACTCTAAGATATTTAAATTATTATAAAACTATAGCAAATAAACAGTTTATTAGAGACAAATAGATCAACGGAACAGAGAAGATCCGCACAGACATGAATACATAGGAGATTTAGAGAATCATAAAGACTATATTTCAAAGCAATGGAGAACAGATGGAATATTGTTTTCATAGGGGAAAATGAGTTTTCATGTACCCCACCACCCGTTTCCTTGGTTATTAATGTCTTATATTTGTATGGTACATTTGTCACAATTAATGAACCAATGTCAATACATTATTATCAAAGTCCTTTGTTCTGATTTCCTTAGTTTTGACCTTTTTTTTTTTTTTTTCCATTCAAGTATACCACATTTCAGTTAGTCATCAGGTCTCCATAGACTCCTTTTGGCTGTAAGGGTTTCTCATTCTTTCAATGTTTGTTATGATCTTGGCAGTTCTGACTACTAGACAGGTATTTTGTAGAATATTCCTCAACTTGGATTTTTTGGAAGATTTTCTTATGATTTGACCAGCATTATGGATTTTAGGGAGGAAGGCATCAGAAGTAAAATGCCATTCTCATTACATCAAATCAAGGTACATACTATCAATGTGACTTTGCACTATTAACATTAACCTTGACCACCTGGTTGATACAATGTTTATCAAGTTCTCCACAGTCTTTTCCCCCATTTTTTATTCTGTATTTTTGCAAGGAAGTCATTCTGTACAGCCCATACTTACTAAGTGGAGAATTATATTCCACCTCTTTGAAGGTAGAATATACACCTAGATCACTTAGAATCCTTCTGCATAGGAGATTTATTTCTTCTCCCTATGTATTTTTTTTAAGATTTTATTTATTTATTTGACAGAGAGAGAGAGTGATCACAAGTAGGCAGAGAGGCAGGCAGAGGGGAAGGGGGAAGCAGGCTCCCTGCTGAGCAAACAGCCCGATGTGGGGCTTGATCCCAGGACCCTGAGATCATGACCTGAGCCTAAGGCAGACACTTAACCCACTGAGCCACCCAGGCGCCCCATATTTTTTTTTAATTGTGTTTACATTTTTATTGAGATATAATTGACATATAATGCTGTGTAAGTTTAGGGTATATAAAGTGTTGACTTGATACATTTTTATATCCCAGTAAGATTACCACCACAGTGTTAGCCAAAACCTCTATCATGTCACTTAATTGTAATTTCTGTTTTGTGATGGGAACAATTAAGATCTAGCTCTTAGCAACTCTGAAGTTTATAATACAGTCTTGTTATCTATAAGCACCATTATGTGCATTAGATATTCAGGACTTAGTCATCCACTAGATGCAAGTTCATACCCTTAAACAATATGTCTTTAATTCCCTCACCCTTAGTTTATGGTAATTATCATTCTATTCTCTGTTTTTATGAGTTAGACTGTTTTAGATTCCACATGTAAGTGATATCACACAGTATCTGTCTTTCTCTGCCTGCCATCTCTTACTTAGCATGATGCCCTCGAAGACCATCCATGTTATAGAAGGTGGCAGGATTTTCTTTTTTCTTATGACTGAATAATATTCCTGTGTGTGTGTGTGTGTGTGCGTGTGTGTGTCCCAATTTTTCTTTATTCATTCATTGAAAGACACTTAGGTTGTTTCCATATCTTGGCTATTGTGAATAATGCTTTAATGCAATAAACATGGGAGTGCAGTTATCTTTTCAGTATCTTGTTTTCATTTCTTTTTTTTTTTTTAAGATTTTATGTATTTATTTGTTAGAGAGAGAGAGAGCATGAGCACAGGCAGACAGAGTGGTAGGCAGAGGCAGAGGGAGAAGCAGGCTCCCCGCTGAGCAAGGAGCCCGATGTGGGACTCGATCCCAGGACGCTGGGATCATGACCTGAGCTGAAGGCAGCCGCTTAACCGACTGAGCCACCCAGGCATCCCTTGTTTTCATTTCTTTTGACTATTTAAGCAAGAGTGGAATTGCCAAATCATATGGTAGCCCTATTTTTAATTTTTTGAAGAAGTTCCATATTTTCCATAGGAGCTTAGCCAATTCTCATTCCCACCAACAGAACACAAGGGTTCCCTTTCCACCATATCCTCTCCAACACTTGTTACTTCTTATTTCCTTGATGATAGCCGTTTCTAACAAGGGTGAGGTGATAGCTCATTGTGGATTGATATGCATATCCTTGATGACTAGTGATGTTGAACACCTTTTAATCAACTTTTTGGCCATTTTGATGTCTTCTTTGGAAAAATGTCTATTCAGTTCCTCCACCCATGTTTTACTCAGATTGTTTACTTTGTTATGAGCTATATGAGTTCCTTATATATTTTAGATATTGACCCCTTAATCAATACATGATCTGCAAATAATTTCTCCCATTCTCTAGGTTTTCTTTCTACTTTTTTGATTGTTTCTTTTGCTGTGTAGAAGCTTTTTAGTTTGATGTACTTCCACATGTTTTTACCTTTGTTGCTTTTGGTGTCATAGCTAAAAAATCATTGTCAAGACCAATGTCAAGGAGCTTCTTCCCTATGTTTTCTTCTAGAAATTTTATGGCATCAGATCTTAAATTTAAGGCTTTAATCCATTTAAATTTAATTTTTGTGTAGGTTAAATATTCACTTTGATTTTTATGCATGTGGTTATTGTTTTTCCCCAAACCATTTGTTGGAGAGACTGTCGTTTCCCCATTAATTGTTCTTGACTCTCTTGTCAAATATATGCATGGATTTATTTCAAATCTCTCTATTCTGTTTCATTGGTGGATGTGTCTAAGTTTATGCCAGTACCATATTGTTTTAATTACTATGGCTTTGTAGTATAACTTGAAATAAGGGATTGTAATGCCTCTGGCTTGACTCTTTTTCTCACGATAGCTTTGACATTTCAAGGTCCGTTGGGGTTCCAGGCAAATTTTAGGATTTGTTTTTCTGTTTTTTGTGAAAAACGCCAGTGGACTTTTGTTAGGGATTGTACTGAATCTATAGGTAGCTTTAGGTAGTATGAACATCTTAACAACATTAATTCTTCTGATCAATAAGCACAGGATATCTTTCTACTTGTGTCTTCAAATTTTTTCAAGGGTCTTGTAGTTTTCAGTTTAGAAATCTTTTACTTCTTTGGTCAAAGTTACTCCAAAGTATTTTGTTTTTGATGTTACTATGAATGGGATAGAGTTTTTTTGTTTTTTGATACCTCATTGTTAGTGTATAGAAACACAACTAATTTCTATGTTGATTTTATATCCTGCTGAATTTGTTACTTAGTTACAACAGCTTTGATTGAGTCTATAGGATATTCTCTATGTAAAAGTATATCATCTTCAAATAACAATTTTTCTTCTTCCTGATTTGGATACATTTTATTTATTTATTTATTTATTTATTTATTTATTTATTTATTTTGTCTTTCCTAATAGCTTTAGCTGAGACTTCTAATACTATATTCAATAGAATAGTAAGAATGGGCAAATTTGTCTTATTACTGATCTTGGAAGAAAAACTTTCAATTTTTTAAGCGATCAAGTGTAAATGTTGCATTTATTGTATATGACCTTCATTATGTAAAGTAGGTTCCTTTTGCACCCAGTTTGTTGAGAGTTTTTATCATGAAAGGATGTATTTTGTCAATGTTGTATTTTGTCAAATGCTTTTTCTGCATCTATTGAGATAATCATATGATTTTTGTCTTTCATTCCTTTAATGTGATATGTCATGTTTTTTGGTTTGTGTATGTTAACCAGCTTTGCATTCCTACGATAAATTCCACTTGATCATGGTGTATAAGCCCTTCAATATACTATTAAATGGTTTTGCTATTATTTTATTAAGAATTTTTGCCATAATATTTATCAAAGATTTTGGTCTATAGTGTTCTTCTCTTGTAGTGTCCTTACTTGGTTTTTGTACTGGTAATGCTGGCCCCATAAAATAAGTTTGAAAGTGTTCCATCCTTTTCAATGTTTGAAGATTGTTGTTAATTCTTATTTAACTGTTTGGTACTCACCAGTGAAGCCCTCTGGTCCTGGGCTTTTCTGTGTTGGGAGTTGTTAAATTACTGATTCAAATTCAATCTTTATACTTGCTATACATCTTCCAAATTTTCTATTTCTTCATGATTCACATGTGGATGGTTCTATGTTTCTAGGAATGTATCCATTTCTTCTAGGGTATCCAATTTGTTGACATATAGTTGTTCATAGTAGTCTTTTATGATCCTTCTTATTTTTGTAGCATCAGTTGTAATGTCTGTGCTTTCATTTCTGACATTATTTGAGTCTTCTCTTTTTTTCTTAGTAATGTTAATCTGTATAAAGATTGGTTGTTTTGTCTATTAAAAAAAAAAAAAACAGCTGGGTGTTGTTGATTTTTTTCTTTCCACTTTTTTTTCTATCTCCTCTTCACTTATTCCTGTTCTGATATATGGTATTTCTTCATGCTAACTTTGGATGTGTGTGTGTGTGTGTTTTATTTTTCCTTTCCTTTTCCAGTTCCTTGAGGTGTAAGTTAGATTGTTTATTTGAGATCTTTCTATTCTCTTAATATATGTGCTTATGGCTATAAACATCCCTCAGAACTACTTTTGCAGGACCCCATAGGCTTTGATGTATTGTGTTTCCATTTTTACTTGTTTTATTTTTTATTTTCCTTTTGAACTCTTCTTGACTATTGGTTGTTGAGGAGTGTTTTGTTTAATTTCCACATACTTGTAGATTTTCTAGCTTTCCTTTTGCTATTACTTTCTTTTTTCATTGCATTTATTTTTTTCAGTGTTCCAGAATTCATTGTTTATGCACCACATCCAGTGCTCCATGCAATACGTGCCCTCCATAATACCCATCAACAGGCCCACCCAACCTTCCCCCGCCAAAACCCTCGGTTTGTTTCTCAGAGTCCACAGTCTCTCATAGTTTGTCTCCCCCTCCAATTTTCAAATATGATACCCTCCTGGCCTGAAAAGATGCTTAGGATAAGTTTAATCTTCTTAAATTTGCTGATTGTTTAGTGTCTTATTATGTGGTTTATCCTGGAGAACGTTCCATTTGCACTTGAGAATAATGTGATTGTACTTCCGTTGGATGAAATATTTATAAGTGCTATTAGTTCCATTTGGTCTAATGTATGGTTCAAGTCCAATGTTTCCTTGTTGATTTTCTGTCTGGATGACCTATCCATTGATGAAAGTAGGGTACAAAGTCTTCTATTACTACTCTGTTGTTATCTATTTCTCCCTTCAAATATGTTAGTATTAGCTTAATATATGTAAGTTCTCTGATACAGGGTGCATATATATTTAAAATTGTTATATCTTCTTGATGAATTGACCTCTTCATTATTTTATAATGACTTTGTCTCTTGTCAGTATTTTTGGCTTGGTTTATTTTGCCTGATATAAGTATAGGTACTTCCATTTCCTTCTGGTTTCCACTTACAAGCATTGTCATTTTTTTTCATTCCTTCACTTTGAGCCTCTGTCCTTAAATTTACAGTTAGCCTCTTGTAGGCAGCATAGATTTGGCGTGTGCGTGTGTGTGTGTGTGTGTGTGTGTGTGTGTGTGTGTGTGTTTAATCCACCCAGCTACTTTGTGTCTTTTGATCAGCAAATTCATTTCATTTATATTTAGAGATGTTATGAACAATAAGGACTTAGTGATGCCATCTTAATAATAGTTTTCTGGGTGTTTTCTATTGCCATTGTTTCTTTTCCTCTTGATTTCTGTACACCTTTGCAAATTATTTTCCAAGGTGGAATGCTCTGTTTCCTCTTTATTTTTTTCTGCATCTACTCTAGACTTTTGCTTTGTGGTTACCATGAGGCTTACATAAAACATCTCACAGATTAAATGATCCTTTTTTTTTTTTTTAAGTTGAGACCCATATTCGCTATGATGCCTTCTTCAATTCTTCAACCCATTCAGCTAGCTCTCATTTCTAAATGTTTATTCTAATCACCATCATTACCAACTAATTTTCTAAATCTTCTCAAAGGAGGTTTTAACATGTTAGTCTTCAGCCATAGCACCATGCTTTCAACAGTGAATACATTCTGGGCATCCCACAAGGTATGCTTTGCTTGGTGTCAAGGATACACAGATTAATAAAACACAGTCACTGTCTTAAAGTCATTATGGATGAAAGGGTTATTCACCCCTGGAACTCACTAGAATTCTCCAGTTATCTACAGAGTGAACTAGAAAATATTCCAAGGCCCTCCACAGTCTATCTTGAATTTATTTATTTAGTTTTAAAGATTTTGTTTATTTATTTGACAGAGAGAGAGAGAGAGATCACAAGGAGGCAGAGAGGCCGCAGCGCGGGAGGGAGAAGCAGGCTCCCCACTGAGCAGAGAGCCAGATGTGGGGCTCGATCCCAGGACCCTGAGACCATGACCTGAGCCAAAGTCAGAGGCTTAAACCACTGAGCCACTCAGGTGCCCCTCTTGAATTTATTTTGCTTATTTTATGTCCCATTGTTCTCTTTCCTTTGGCTCAGTAAATTGGGCTACTTGCCACTTCCCAAACACATCTGATACCTTTCTATAACTCTTACATTTTCTCACTTTGGTCTCTGTTTCTGAAGTGACTTCTTCACATCTCTACCAATGTCAATTCTTATATACCCTTAAGGACCCATCTTTCAAATTCCACCTTTTTCATGAAATTTTATGATTGTTCATGAAGTTTCAATCAAGACATTTTTCTTTAAAAACACTTCACATAACACCAAAGGCAATGACTAGTTCTTGATCAAATTCTGGTTTGAACAAACCAGCTCTACGAGATGTTTTGTAATAAATTTGGAAATCTGAATATAAACTGGGTACAAAATGATATTAGGGAATTATTATTAAATTTTTCAGGAATTATAATGTTATTGTAGTATGTATATAGTCATTATTTTTAAATATGAAACCGAATTAATTACAGTGTAATCATATAATGGCTGTAGCTTAAAAATGGATAAAGCAAACATGGCAAGATGTGGAAATTTGATAATAGGAATATAGATTTTTTTATTATCTACCTTTCCGTGTATTTGAAAATGTTTTTAATCAAAAGTAAAAACAAGAATCCCAAATATCTTTTGCCTATAGAAATAAAACATGTTAATTAAAGAAAATTTGAAGGAAAAAAGAAATCTGAGTAAAAAGCAACTATTATCCTACCATGCAGAGAGAATAATTATTCATATTATGATGCATTTCCTTCAATATACTTACAAATATAATTACTTTTATTTTGAAAAATTGTGAGTTCTTTGGACACATAATTTTGTATTGATTTCAGATTTCATTTATTATTTTTAATTGAGATATAATTGGCATATAACATTGCATCAGTTTCAAGTATACAACATAATGATTTGACATATGTGTATACTGCAAAGTGATTGCCACAATAAGTTAAAATATTCCATTCTGAGATGATGGGAACTTAACCTCAACAATCTACAAAAGTTTCACCTTTTAGTCCTCTTCTTTTATACTTTTTATGTCATCATTTGCCTCTTTTTCTATTCATTATGAAATTCATTAAGAAATTATAGTAGCTGTAATATTTTTAATACTTTTCTCCTTTGACCTTTATATCATTTATAAGTGTCTAAGTGTTAAGTGTCTAATATACCATCTTATTACAAATTAGAATTTTTTAATCTGACTTATATTTACCTGTACCTGTGTTTTCTTAACTTTTGTATATTTTCATGTTACTGCTTTGTCTTTTCATTTCAGCTTGAAGGACTCTTTTCATCATTTCTTGCAAAGCAGGTCTACTGATGAATTCACTCAGCTTTCTTTGCCTGGGCAAGTCTTGCTTTCTCCTCACAACTGAAGGATAGCTTTCCAGATTGAGTATTTGACTGGCACTTTTTTTTTTTTTTTCTCTCATCACTCTGAATGTCAGTCCACTCTTTCCTAGCCTTTAGGGTTTATGCTGAGAAATCTGCTGATAGACTAAAGGAGGTTCCTTTTTAGGTTATCATCTTTTTCTTGGCTGTCTACAGGATTATCTCTTTTTTTTTTTTTTTTGACAGGTTCATTATAATGTGTTTAGGAAAAAAATATATATATTTATATTTATATTTATATTTATATTTATATTTTTTGCGTTGAGATAATAGAGTGACTTGTTAGCTGCATGAATTGAGATGTCCAATTATCTCCCCAGGTTTGGAAGTTTTTAGTTTTTATTTCTTTAAACAGACTTCCTGTCCCCTTCTCCCTTTCTTCTCCTTCTATCTAGGAATCCAGGTAAAGCTAATATTTATTCCTTTGGTGGAATCTCATAAATCATATATGTTTTCTTCATTCTTTTTCATGCTTTTTCTCAGTTATCCTCAAATAGGGTTATTTCAAAATTCTTATCCTGTAACTCACTTATGCTATCTTCCATTTTTTTTACTGCTGATGCCCTATTACATATTTCATTTCATTTATTGAGTTTTTCAGCTCCATAATTTCTATTCAGTCCTTTTTTTAATGATTTCTATCTCTTTTGGAAAAATTTCCCTTGAACATATATTTTTTGGAAGATTTTACTGAATTGTCTTTTTAAGTTTTCTTATAGTTTGTTGAGTTTCTTCAAAAAAGCTATTTTGAATTCTTTATCAGCTAGATTATAAAATTGCATGCCTTTGAGCTCAGTTATTGGAAAATTATTATCATCTTTTGATGATATATAAATTTCTTTTTCACATTCCTTGTAGTTTTGCATTGCTTCTTTTGTTTTTGAAGGCACAAACATCTCCTTAAATCTTTTCTTATTGTCTTCAGACCAGATATTCTGTTTGTTGGTGTTGTTATCTGGGACTCTCTGCCTTTTTATGGATATACTGTTCAACTTCTCTTGTTTCTTATTGTGGCTGATTTCTTAAAGATTTATATATTTTCCAATGCTTACAATTCACTAGGCTGGCTATTGGAAACCTTTCTTCTTATAGAAGGTGGTGCCATAACCAAGTTTGTGGTTTCTTCTTTCCTACACACCCTAGCTTGTTTTCTGAGCACACTCCTCGTGTACCAGAACTTGTTTTCACCTCTTCCCTTGGCAGCATGTGCAAGGACCCCACTGCAGAATTGGGGAGATGTGGGTTTAACACTTAGGATGGTGGGAGTGCCTGACTTAGTAGGGAGATTCCCAGGTGTGGTGCTCAGAGAGGTTCATGAGTAGACTTCTGGCTAGCACAGTCAGCAGGAACTACATACCTTTAGTGCCCTTTGATATTCTTATCTGCCTCTTTCCCAATGTTTCCTTTCTCACAGTAATGAAGTTGCCCCCTCAGTACTCCATATGTTGCTGGAGGAAAATTGATTTCTCTAGCTGCTGTCTGCACCACTGAGTTAGCTAGATACTCACCCCCTTTTCCCCTGAGGGAGATATCACCAAGCCTAATAGTTCAGCCTCATAAACTGTTGCCTTGGTAGTGGGGGCAGGATCGTTCTGGTAAAGTTCTTGTCATTTCCACTGCATCCAAATTCTCTTTTTTCTGCAATGTCATTGTTCTGGAATCTCCCCTGTGGTTGGACTTCAGCAACTTATTTTTTGTCTGGACATCTGCCTAGGTCATCAGTTTTCAGGTTTTTTTTCTGACCATGACAAGTGTAGTGAGGGCAGGTCAGCTGTGCTTTTGGTTTCACAGCCCATATTCAGGTCCATCTGCCTATGACCACATACATATATGGGCAAAACTCCTGATGGGTCCTTTCATGTATACTGTTGGATCCCACAATTCCCACAAATGCACTTCTGATCACAGATGGAGGTCTAATTTCTTGTGGGAAAGAGTGGGAGCAAAAGGGAGAAATATCTTATACCACCATGAAGCTGATGTCACCATCTCTTCCCATGTAATTTTTATTCAATCATTTATTTATATCAGTGTAGACACATGGGTTATTTTATGCTTGAGTTATAACCCAGTAGTACATTATTTATTTTGTTGCTCAACTTGTTCCAACTTTGACCATTGGGAGCTCTCTTTATTTGGCCCTTGTATCCTGGTGACAGTCCTCATCACTGTGTTTTGTTGTTGTTGTTTGCTAGTTTGTTTAGAGCACTTTCTTACTGGCACTGGAACATGCTCCAGGCTAACCTTGTACATTTTCTGCCCAGTTTAGAATCAGTCATTTATCCATTTGTCCCTTTTATTTAAGAATAGTATTAGAAAACGAACAAAATCTAGACACTGAGTTTGCTCAGTGTCACTGGGACACCATTGTTTTTAGGCTCTGTCTGCTGACAGATTAGGGAAACAAATGTATGTATACTAAGCCCTCCATATATATTTATTTATAAATATTTTGATATGTTATGTATCCATCTGTATCTATAATAAGTTAAACATTATTTGACATTGTTGTCTACAACTGTAATCCATTATCACACTGATTATCCCAGATTTCTCTCTTTATTTGTCTGTTCATCTATAACGTCCAACTTCAATACTGAAAAAACTGGATCCCAGTTTCAATAGTGAGAAAAATGGATCAATCTGGATCCATTTACTTAATTATTCAATTACAGCATACTATTCAGTAATGCTAATCTGTACCCTCATGGGGTAAGAACTTTATTAACTAGAAGACATTGCTGTATATAGTCCTTTTAGTTGACAGTTGAAGACATTGCTATATGTAGCCTTTTTGGTTGATAGTCCATTCATTTCCAAAGTTACTTAAGACAGACCCCTTCCCCACCACCTCATTCAGTACAGTTATTTCATACAATTGTAATATAGTTAGATTCTTTTATCACAGTCTCCATTATATCCTGGGATCCTCTAATCCTCTAAGTGATCTTTTTTTTTGCATACATTATAGGGCTATTCACTTTATCCATTTTACCTTGTGACAGTTGTGATAGTTTTTGTATTTCAAGGAATTGGTCTATTTCAAATAAGTTATCAAATTTATAAGCTTGGGATGGTTCATAGTATTCTTTTATTATCACTTTAATGACTATGGAATCAGTAATGATTATCCCTCTTTTTTTCTAGTATTGGAAATCTGCATCTTCTCTTTTTTTCCTGTTTAGCCTGGTGAGAGTTTTATAAATTGAATTAATCTTTTCAAAGGAGCAAACCTTGGTTTCATTGATTTTCTCTATTATTTTCTTGATTTCAATTTAATTTATTTCTTCTCTAATTTTTATGTTATTTTCTGCTTGATTTAAATTTAAATTGCCCTTCTTTTTCTAGTTTCCCACAAACTCAGGTTATTGATTTCAGATCTTCCTTCTTTGCTACTAGGTGCATTTAATGGCACAAACTTCCCTCTGTTACTTTCATTGCATCCCACAAATTTTGATGTTATATTTTATTTTCATTTAGTTCAAAGTATTTTTAAATTTCTCGTGAGACCTCTTTGATACACACACACACACACACACACACAAGTCTATCATCTATCTATCATCTATGTATATTAGTTGATATTTGAGAGTTTTCTAGCTGTTTTTCTCTTATTAATTATTTCTGGTTTAATTCCATTGTGAACTTAGAATATTTTTTTTGTATGATGTCTAGTTATTTAAAGTTGTTAAGATATGGATTACAGCCCAGAGTATGGTCTATTTTGGTGAATGTTCTATGTGAATTTTAGAAGAATGTTAATTCTGCTGCTGTTGGATGAAGTTGGATAAATGTCAATTAAGTCAAGTTGATTTATAATGCTATTTAGATAACTATATCCTTACTGATATTCTGCCTACTTGATCAATCAACCCCTGACAAAATAATATTAAGGTCTCCAACTAGAACAGTGAATCTATTTCCACTTTAATTTCTGTCAGATTTTGCCACATATATTTTTATGTTTATGTTAGGTACATTTATGTTCAGGATTATCATGGATTCTTAAAGAAATAACCTCTATCATTATATGATTCCCCTGTTTGCCCCTGATAATCCTCTTTGTATTGAAGTCTGAATTTTCTGAAATTACTACAGATACTCTAGCTTTCTTTTGATGAATGTTAGCATGGCATATTTATATTTTCACTTTTAACCTATTAGAGTTTTTATATTTAAAGTGAATTTTTTATAGACAACATATAACTGGATCTTGTATTTCTTCCACTCTTGAAATCTCTGTCTTTAATTGGTGTATTTAGACCATTCACATTTAAAGTGACTATTGGTATAGTTGGATTAATACCTACCATTTTTACAATTGTTTCCTATTTTTATATGATTCTATTTCATATCTTCTCTCAGCATGTCAATTAACTACTTTTTAAACACAACTAGGAGTTGCCTTAAAATGTACAATGTATATTTTTAATATAAATTAGCCTTTAAATAACACTATTCTACTCATGTATAGTGTAGGTTCCTTATAACAAATTTTCCCCACTCATCTCTTGTGATGCTGCTTCATTTATTTCATTTATTCATGTGCTATAATCACCAAATACATTGTTTTTGTTGTTACATTAAGCAACCAGTTTGTGTGTGGGGTGGGGGGTAAAATACATATAACACAAAATTTATCATCTTAACCATTTTTATGTTTGAATGTACTCACATTGTTGTGCAAGTATCACCACCATAACACTTTTTATCTTGTAACACTGAAACTCTATCCATTAAACAATAATTTTCCTCTCTCCCCACAAACTTCCAACAACTACCATAGTATGGCCTTTATGATTTCAACTACTCTAACTCCTCATATAGGTGGAATCATACTGTATTTGTCTTTTTGTTACTGACTCATTTCACTTAGCATAATGTCCTTAAGATTCATCCATATTGTAGCGTATTGCAGTATTTCCTTCCTTTGTAAGGCTGAATAATAATATTTCACTATACATATATACACATTTTTCATATCCATTTTTCTGTTAATAGACACTTAGGTTACTTTCATGTTTTAGCTATTGTGAATAATGCCGCTATGAACACAAGTGTACAAGTATCCTTTGGAGACGCTGTTTTGAATTTTTTGTGGTATTTACACAGAAGTGCAATTTCTGGATCACATGATAATTCTACTCCTAATTTTTGGAGGAATTATCATATTGTTTCCTACAGCAGCTGTATCATTTCACATTCCCATCAGTAGTGCCCAAGAATTTCAATTTCTCAACATTCTTACCAACACCTGTTTTCTGTTTTTGTGATAGTAGCTATCTTAATAGGTATGAGGTGATATCTCAGTATAGATTTGATTTGAATTTCTCTAATGACTAGCCATGCTGAGCATCTTTACATGTGTTTATTGACCATATGCATATATTCTTTAGAGAAATGTCTATTCCACTCCTTTAGCATTTATGAATCAGGCTGATTTTATTGTGTTTTAGGAGCTCTCTATATATTCTGCACGTTAAATATCAGATCAAGGATTTACCAGTATCATCTTCCATTCTGTGGGTTGCCTTTTTACTTTGTTGATAGTGTTTTTGGTGCACAAAATTTAAAAATTTTTGATGAAGTACAATTTGACTCTTTTTTTTCTTTTGTTATTTGTGCCTTTGGTGTCACAGCCAAGAAATCTTGACTAAATCATAGTCATAACATTTTATCCTTGTTCCTTTCTAAGAGTTTTGTTGTCTTAGGTCTAAAATTTAGGCCCTTGCTCCAGTTTGAGTTAATTTTTATATATGGTGTTAGGTAGACACACAACATTCTTTTTGCATGCAGATAGTTTTTCTCAGGATGAATTGTTGAAAAGACTGTACTTTTTACATTGAATGGCCTTCATACTCTTGTCAAAAACCATTTGATCATATATACAAGAGTTTATTTCTGTGTTCTTTATTCTTTCCCATTGGTCTACATGTTCATCTTTATACTAATATCATCTGATCAGAGCAGAAATCAATGAGAAAAAAAAAATAGAAAAAATCAACGAAACTAGGAGCTGGTTCTTTGAAAGAATTAATGAGATTGAAAAACCCCTGGACAGACTTATCTAAAAGAAAAGAGAAAGGACCCAAATAAATAAAATCGTGAATGAAAGAGGAGAGATCACAACCAACACCAAAGAAATAAAAACAATTATAAGAACATACTATGAGCAACTCTACGCCAACAAATTCAACAATCTGGAAGAAATGGATACATTTCTAGAGACATATAAACTACCACAACTGAACCAGGAAGAAATAGAAAACCTGAACAGACCCATAACCAGTAAGGAGATTGAAACAGTCATCAAAAATCTCCAAACAAACAAAAGTCCAGGGCCAGACGGCTTCCCAGGGAATTCTACCAAACATTTAACGAAGAATTAATTCCTATTCTCCTGAAACTGTTCCAAAAAATAGAAATGGAAGGAAAACTTCCAAACTCAATTTATGAGGCCAGCATCACCTTGATCCCAAAACCAGACAAGGATCCCATCAAAAAAGAGAATTACAGACCAATATCCCTGATGAACACAGATGCGAAAATTCTCACCAAAATACTGGCCAATAGGATCCAACAGTACATTTAAAGGATTATTCACCACGACCAAGTGGGATTTATTCCAGGGCTGCAAGGTTGTTTCAACACTTGCAATTCAATCACTGTGGTACAATACATTAATAAAAGAAAGAATAGGAACCATATGATACTCTCAATAGATGCTGAAAAAGCATTTGACAAAGTGCAGCATCCCTTCCTGTTTAAAACTCTTCAATGTGTAGGAATAGAGGGCACATACCTCAATATTATCAAAGCCATCTATGAAAAATCCATTGCAAATATCATTCTTAATGGAGAAAAACTGAAAGCTTTTCCACTAAGGTCAGGAACATGGCAGGGATGTCCGTTATCACCACTGCTATTCAACATAGTACTAGAAGTCCTAGCCTCAGCAATCAGACAACAAAAAAAATTAAAGGCATCCAAATCAGCAAAGAAGAAGTC